>NC_090178.1:9209451-9538201 GCF_024679245.1 Pseudorasbora parva | reverse complement strand
ACTCTACTGCACTAGAAAATTCACTAAAAAAGCATCTCTCCCACGTGTCTCCTCTAGAGTTTCAGAAGAGCTTACATGTGTCAAACTGTCTCAAGTATTCACATTCACAACTCTGTCTTTACTGTATGTCAAAGAGTGCCAGTCTATTTGTATTTCTCCTAAATATTCCGAGACAAAATTGTTACTTAAATGACAACTCCACATCATTTGAAAAACATGAGCAAAATAGAACAGGTTTATAAATTCAATCAATGATTTGGACAAGACAAAAGTACTGTGACTACTTTTAAAACAAAAATCATTGGGAAAGCAAAAATACATTTGGAAAATTCTCTATCACAACATCAAACGAATCACTGTTACAGTAAGACAAAGCGAAATCAAAAAACAACCGTTGTTTAACACACACAAAGAGTTTGCAATGGACCTGGCTTCATGACCTCTTTTAAAGAAAGCTCTGACGGAGCATTAGATGTGTCCGCATTGAAGAGGAAATCTGACTTCCAAAAAGCTCAAGGAGCTGAGGTTAATTCTAAACCCATCTAGAGAGGAAATGTCAGCTCAAGACCATTGCAGAAAGGTTTAATTCAATCTTTCTGACAGATTAAACCTTCATGGACGGTGTTACACACCTGGACAAGGCTCAAGTTCTTCATCTCCATCTTCTGAGAGAGGAATGAGAGAGGGAAACATCAGAGCGCACATGCACAACTAAACCACGCATGTCATTTACATGACCATGTGTGTGGCACGCACTCAAATATAACCACAGGAAGTGACTGGCACACAAACTGTGTCATATTCAGCCAATGAGGGGAATGGAACAGTGCAATGTTGTGATAATGTGTAACAATCCCTGAAAAATGACGTCACACTGGAAGCACTTCTGCTTTTCAAACCTTTCATATCGAACTTAATGTAGTTGATATGAGTTATTATTTACTGAAATGACAAGCTTTGTCGTCACACTAGTCCAATAGAGTCAATCAGCAAGAAGTCGCCGCCCACCGATCGGGGAAAATAAACTCTGATACCAAATGAACTTACAGTATGTGGATAACAGTAACCAGGGCTTGACATTAACACCCGCAATCTGTAACTCAGTATAAAAATATAGACATAAAAATATCTATATGGCAGTTTTTTTTCATAGTAGTCACTTTGGCGGGTTATACCTTATTTACAATTTTCAATTGTAGTTTTTAAAAAGGCATCTGAAATAATAAACTAAGTGCAATGTAGTGTTGACAAAAACAGATTTTTCGATACACGTTGATCTCTAATACCTGAACCATTTCCAATAATCATTTTCCGAAAAAAATAGATACACGATACCCTCTTTAATTTCTCCGACAGTGAGTTTACACACAAACCCGCCTCCCCTCACATTCCTCCAGATGAATACTGTTAGTGTTACAGGGCTTAAACTGCGCATAAACACTCACAAAAAGTCACCTATTATTACTAAATTTAGTTCTTTTTCGCTGCTTTTATTGCACTTAAAAAGATAAATACACACAAAATAATGTCAAAATGCCAGTCTTGGTGAGTATTCCCGTAAACACAGTCAGATTTAACACTGTTTTAAATAAACATAAACAGTTGCGAAAGAAAACGCATGTGTAACAGTATAATGGGTCCGTGCATTAAAGTGACAGCAACCTAATATACCTGCTGCCAAATTATGAGATATTAAAAATATCTATATGATAGTTTCTCCCAAGGTATCAATGTTAAAATTCTGGCTAGTTAAAATAATGAGTGGTCTCTTTGGAAAACCACTAGCCACAGTGGCAGGTGAGCAAAAAATTCCATGTCAAGCCCTGTTTGGCACAAAATGTGATTTTTACCCAAAATCTTGACATCAAAATTGGAGTTTTGGGTAACACTTTATTTTACAGTGTCCTTGTTGCATGTCTTACAATAGTAATTTAACAGTAAATTACGCATTATTACATGCAACTAGCCATCAACCAAACCCTAATCCTGCCATAACCCTATAGTAAATACATGTAGGTCATTAATATTACTCAGTACTTAAAAATATAATTACATTGTAACAATGACACAGTAAAATAAAGTGTAACTTAATTTTATGTGTCCACCAAAGCATTATGACACAGAATATCTGTGAAAGTCTTCGGATTTCACAGAGATTTTGTTTCTGAATATTAAAATATAGATACACTATAAATGATTTGCTCTGGCTCTTGTTTTAACTGATTTTGTTCCATTGTTGTGCTTGTTGTTGTCGCCTGTAGCTGTTAGACAATCAGAATGTGGAGATTGGTCGATGTGGTATAATGTCCCGCCCATCCTCCCCTGTGATTGGACGGCTGGGTCAAAAGTGACAGTGATGAGTGCAGTGTTTTAACCGAAGTTGAACAGATTTCAACTCTCAGCCTTCAGGACAAAAGTGCTCAGCGTGAAATAGAGAGCGCCTTGTCGTGCTGCTGCCACTTTTTAAATAGGCGGCGCTCCGATTGAAACAATTGAAAAAAAAGTGCTGGCCGTATGGGAAAAAAACGCTTTGCTGGACACATGTCCATTGCAGTTAGATTTGAGGTTACCCGTATGCTATTGTATTGGAATGTTGGCAAAAAAGTATATTTTATAGGTAACACTTTACAATAAGGTCATACATTTGTTATTGTAAAGTGTGACCATTTTCACTCAAAATTCCTATTTCAACAGTCAAATTTATTGTATATTTTTCTTAATTTCTCCTATTGAAATGAACAGGTACCTACTGCAACTGGGTTTTGATGCATTAATGATTGCATTTACAGGTTGCCACAGTCATTTTGCAATCCCACCTCTCAAATAAACACATCTCAGCATGAGCAAGAGCCGATACGGAGGAAAAAAAGGAGCTACACAGAAAAACAAACATACTTCTTTCCAGCGTCCCTTTCGGAGGCAGTTGTGGTAGCTGTCGTCCTCTCCTGCTGTTCACAGGGGTCCCAGTGGGGCTGGTCTGAACCGATCCACCACGAGCATGTGCCCTAATACACAAAACACAGTCACCATTATTATTGTTGTTTTGTGCATGGACCTTATTTGCATAATGCAAGGCATTACGCTGTACACTGACAGCACTACAATACAAAGTATCATAATAGGACATTAAACAAAAAGGCAAAATGAGATTTCAGAGTTGTTCTAAGAAGCATAAGCAAATGAAAAATTGTTGAAAATTATACATTATAAAATTAGGGAAATGAAGGGCTAAAAGCATGTGGATCAGTCATATATATATGATATTTCACATATACATGTGCTTTAAAATCATGCAAATCCATTTGAATGATGCTGAGGGTTAAAAAAAACAATAAATAAACATCAGCATTTTGCATAAACTAAGCATTTTATATTAGCATAATCACAAAGGAAGTAGCTTACTAATATAAGGTAATGGTACAAATCATTTGTTATTTGTCTTTTTTGTGTCATGTTATTTTCATGGTCAAATCTAGCTTAAAGATACACACTACGATTCAAAAGTTTGTGTTCGGTAAGATGTTTTAGGTCTCTTATGCTCACCAAATGCTTTTATTTGGAAAAAAAAAATAATAATAATAATTGTGAAATATTATAGTTTCAATAAACTGTTTTCTGTCTAAATTGTAGTTCATCCCAATCATGTCAAAGTTGAATTTTCAGCATAATTTGTGTCACATGATCCTTCAGATATCATTCTAATATGCAGATCTGCTGCTCAAGAATCATTTCTTATAATTATCAGTGTTGAAAACAGTTGTGGCGCTTTATATTTTTGTGGAATCCATGATACATTTTTTTTTTCAGGATTCATTGACGAATAGAACGTTCGAAAGAACAGCATTTATTTGAACTAAAAATCTTTTGTAACATTAGAAATGTCTTGACTGTCACTGTTGTTCAATAATCAATTTCTTTAAAAACAAAATCTTAAAAATAAAAATAGTTTCTTTTATATATTTTATCATAAGGATTCAACGACAGCCATTCTATTCCATACATTATTCCTGTTCGGAGGCTTGTGTAACTATGTACTTTACACATGTACATTTGACAAAATGCTGGATGCTTTGGCACATGAAGGTGAGTCTTCCACAGTGATGCTGCAAGAGAAGTGTGCGGTTTTTCTCCGTCATCACCAAAAATGAACAAACATATTAGTATTCAAGACAAAAGAACCAAATGGGGGAAAACAAATGAGTTAAAGATCACAATACAGGGATAACAACCAATGGAGATTCCACACCACTCACTGAAAGCATAACTGGTGTGTTTTGATATAAAACAAATCATTAAAAAGAAATGAGCATTATCTGTTGCATCTATAGGGATCATGAGATGGAGCAGATATAACAGCAATGCCGCCCGCAGAGGGGGCATTAAAAAAAAATCAAAGGGTTGGTTGGAGATGCCGTGGATCTTTGTTAACACATGAAAGGTTTTTTGGATTAGTCAGGGCTGTTTTGCAGGGTGAGCGGCTGCTTTGATCTGGGTCACCTCGATAAGGCAGGGGAGGGTGGTGCGGAGTGTCCTGACGGCAGGGAGGGCATCGAAGATCTCATGTGGGGGCCGTCGGGCGGCCGCTCTGTGGAGCGAGAGCGACTGTACATGGGACGCTCCATTGCGGACCGCTGGTCTGCAGAACGGGACCTGTGATGATACTCGTGCCTGTCTGGCTCTCCGTAATTCCTGGAGAAACGTGATTGGGGGGGAAACAGGTCGGTTTTTAGTGTGGGAGAGGTCGCTTGTGTCAGGCTGATGGAGTCTCAGAAAGCCACGCCGAGAGACTCTTACAGGTCCATGGTTAAGTCGTGTCGCCTTTGGCACTTGGAAGCAACCAATGTATGAGTCTAGCCCAACAGTTCTATGCTGGATGTAATACACTCGACTTTTCATTTGGTTTTATAAGACTATGAAATCCAACAAGCCACAGAAGCACAAAAACAACCATAAAATTATTTCAAACAAATTAATTCATTCCAAATGCATCTCCCTATTAAAAACAGTGGAAGGAAAGAGTATTCTCAGATTATTCCCACATTTGTACAGAAAAATCCCATCCATTTTATCCAGATATAAAAAAAAAAAAGATAATAGATTTACCATTATCATTTGCTCATTCTTTTTTTTCTTTTTTTTTATCCCTATGGAGAAAATGAGTGGGAAAAATACTTCTGGAAACAACACTGCTTAAAAAAAAACATACAGTATAATATACAGTAGTGCACAAGACGACACAGAGACACGTGTAGTGTATGAAAAGTTGTCCAGCATCAGATCACTGATTAATATTATATACTATAAAAATCTCTGCATGTCATGAATCTGTAATATTTCGAAAGGTCGAAGAAAGGTCAGTTAAATAGAACTGGGTAACATTTATTACAAAAGATAAAAGAAATAAGATCATTTTGTTTAAGATTATGTGTTAGCGGTTTACCACTGTATGCAACAACAATGCGACATCTTCACTGTTTTTTATTGTTTTTGAAGAAAAAAAAACCCCATCTTGGGTTAGACTAGTGCTGTCAAATCGATAAAAACAAAGTCTGCACATATATAATACAGTTGTGATTACTGGATCTGACAGCACTTTTTTAGACACAAACTTCCCAAAATTTAGTTAGACTTGTGCATTGAACAGGGAAATGCCATTTGCAATAAATAAAAAAAAGAATGGCAAAACCAGGAGCCAAGATAAAGACTGTGCTGTAGACATATTGTACGGTAGTCAAACGGGCCCAGCTCATGACAGGGCAGAGCTGCTCTCGGTGTTGGATATCATCCCAAATAATGTCTTTAACTTGAAACAAAAAGGCTGTCGACATGTTAGACAGGCCATAAATGGCTGACCCAAATACACTACAGCACCGGTACCCCTCCATGTCACTGTACGCCTCGATGAAGGGCAATCCCAGCAGGACGAGGTAACCTGACCAGCGCCCGCCGATTGATGGGACACACACCATTGCCATGGCTGCCAAAAAGGTGCAGATATTTGGAACCGACTCACATATAGTAAGCCCCCATTAAATACACTTAAGGATTTAATCATATAAAATATATTTTTAAAGAGTTTTATCAATAGCAAATATTTAAAAACATTAAAGATTAATGCGCAAATAAATTAACATCTGCTAGACGACTTTTTACACAAAACACCAAGTTAGAGATTATAGACAAACACACTGCGATGTGTAGCAAACTACAATCCCATTAATACACTCAAAGCAGTGAAGTACTGTATTTACCGGTATGTCCATTTTACATCATTTGTCACTGATTATTAAAACAAAACCTGAGCTAGCAGCAAAAATGAGTGCTAAGAATCTTTATGATGACCTTATGATAAAATGATGACGAGGCTTTAGGAATGATTTAAAGGCATACAGTAGCTCACCATTCTTACAAAGACAGAAGCTTGTTAGGTATAATGGTGTATATATTCTCCAACCTTTCTTGGAAAACATATACATTTGCAGGGACCGTGTACAGTAGGACAGAGGGATGAGAATATACATGTGCTCAATATTCAGCTTTTTTTGGAGTGTTTTCTGTTTAAACCTCATGTTGACATTAATAAATCACAGATGAACTGTTGAATTGATGTAAACAGTAATTAAAAATGTATGTATGTATGTAAGTATATATATATATATATATATATATATATATATATATATATATATATATATATATATATATATATATATACAGTCTTGTTCAAAATAATAGCAGTACAATGTGACTAACCAGAATAATCAAGGTTTTTCGTATTTTTTTTATTGCTACGTGGCAAACAAGTTACCAGTAGGTTCAGTAGATTCTCAGAAAACAAATGAGACCCAGCATTCATGATATGCACGCTCTTAAGGCTGTGCAATTGGGCAATTAGTTGAAAGGGGTGTGTTCAAAAAAATAGCAGTGTGGCATTCAATCACTGAGGTCATCAATTTTGTGAAGAAACAGGTGTGAATCAGGTGGCCCCTATTTAAGGATGAAGCCAACACTTGTTGAACATGCATTTGAAAGCTGAGGAAAATGGGTCGTTCAAGACATTGTTCAGAAGAACAGCGTACTTTGATTAAAAAGTTGATTAGAGAGGGGAAAACCTATAAAGAGGTGCAAAAAATGATAGGCTGTTCAGCTAAAATGATCTCCAATGCCTTAAAATGGAGAGCAAAACCAGAGAGACGTGGAAGAAAACGGAAGACAACCATCAAAATGGATAGAAAAATAACCAGAATGGCAAAGGCTCAGCCAATGATCACCTCCAGGATGATCAAAGACAGTCTGGAGTTACCTGTAAGTACTGTGACAGTTAGAAGACGTCTGTGTGAAGCTAATCTATTTTCAAGAATCCCCGCAAAGTCCCTCTGTTAAAAAAAAGGCATGTGCAGAAGAGGTTACAATTTGCCAAAGAACACATCAACTGGCCTAAAGAGAAATGGAGGAACATTTTGTGGACTGATGAGAGTAAAATTGTTCTTTTTGGGTCCAAGAGCCACAGGCAGTTTGTGAGACGACCCCCAAACTCTGAATTCAAGCCACAGTACACAGTGAAGACAGTGAAGCATGGAGGTGCAAGCATCATGATATGGGCATGTTTCTCCTACTATGGTGTTGGGCCTATTTATCGCATACCAGGGATCATGGATCAGTTTGCATATGTTAGAATACTTGAAGAGGTCATGTTGCCCTATGCTGAAGAGGACATGCCCTTGAAACGGTTGTTTCAACAAGACAATGACCCAAAACACACTAGTAAACGGGCAAAGTCTTGGTTCCAAACCAACAAAATTAATGTTATGGAGTGGTCAGCCCAATCTCCAGACCTTAATCCAATTGAGAACTTGTGGGGTGATATCAAAAATGCTGTTTCTGAAGCAAAACCAAGAAATGTGAATGAATTGTGGAATGTTGTTAAAGAATCATGGAGTGGAATAACAGCTGAGAGGTGCCACAAGTTGGTTGACTCCATGCCACACAGATGTCAAGCAGTTTTAAAAAACTGTGGTCATACAACTAAATATTAGTTTAGTGATTCACAGGATTGCTAAATCCCAGAAAAAAAAAAATGTTTGTACAAAATAGTTTTGAGTTTGTACAGTCAAAGGTAGACACTGCTATTTTTTTGAACACACCCCTTTCAACTAATTGCCCAATTGCACAGCCTTAAGAGCGTGCATATCATGAATGCTGGGTCTCATTTGTTTTCTGACAATCTACTGAACCTACTGGTAACTTGTTTGCCACGTAGCAATAAAAAATATACTAAAAACCTTGATTATTCTGGTTAGTCACATTGTACTGCTATTATTTTGAACAAGACTGTGTATGTGTATATATATATATATATATATATATATATATATATATATATATATATATATATATATATATATATATATATATATATATATATATATATATATATATATATATACATATACATATATATATATATATATATATATATATATATATATATACAACCCCAAATCAGAAAAAGTTGGGACAGTATGGAATGTGCAAATAAAATAAAAAAGAAGTGATTTCTAAAATTACTTTGACTTGTATTTCATTGCAGACAATATGAACACAAAATATTTCATGTTTTGTCTGGTCAACATCATATCATTTGTAAATATGCATCCTTTCCTGTCATTCAGACCTGCAACACATTTCAAAAAAAGTTGGGACAGTAAAGCATTTACCACTTTGTAATGTTGCCATTCCTTTTCACAACACTTAAAAGACGTTTAGGGACTGAAGACACCAAGTGATGAAGTGTTTCAGGTGTAATTTTGTCCCATTCTTCCTGCAAACAAGTCTTAAGGTGGGCAACAGTACGGGGTCTTCGTTGTCGCATTTTGCGCCTCAAAATGCGCCACACATTCTCTATTGGAGACAGGTCGGGACTGCAGGCAGGCCAGTCAAGTACCCGTACCCTCTTCCTCCGCAGCCAGGACTTTGTAATGTGTGCAGAATGTGGTTTTGCATTGTCTTGTTGAAATATGCATGGACGTCCCTGGAAAAGATATCTTCTTGAAGGCAGCATATTATGCTCCAAAATCTCTATGTACTTTTCAGCATTAATGGTGCCTTCACAGAAGTGCAAGTTACCTTTGCCAAGGGCACTGACACAACCCCATACCATGACAGACCCTGGCTTTTGGACTTGTTGCTGGTAACAGTCTGGATGATCCTTTTCTTCTTTGGTCCGGAACACACGGCGTCCATTCCTCCCAAAAAATACCTGAAATACTGATTCATCTGACCACAGTACACATTTCTACTGTGTGATGGTCCATCCCAGATGCCTCCGAGCCCAGAGAAGTCGACGGCGCTTCTGGACACTGTTAACATAAGGCTTCCTTTTGGCACAGTACAGTTTTAACTGGCATTTGTGGATGTAACTACGTATTGTGGTACTTGACAAAGGTTTGCCAAAGTAGTCCTGAGCCCATGTGGTGATATCGCTTATAGATGAATGACGATTCTTGATGCAGTGCCGCCTGAGGGATCGGAGATCACGGTTGTTCAGCTTAGGCTTGCGGCCTTGTCGTTTACGCACTGAAATTCCTCCAGATTCCTTGAATCTTGTAATTATGTTATGCACTGTTGAATGTGAAATATCCAAATCTCTTCCTATCTTTCTTTGAGGAACATTGTTTTTAAACATTTCAATAATTTTCTCACGTATTTGTTGGCAAACTGGCGATCCTCGGCCCATCTTTGCTCCTAAAGGATTAGATCTTTCTTGGATGCTGCTTTTGTGCCAAATCATAATTTCAATCACCTGTTGACATCACCTGTTTCAAATCACATCATTATTTAACCCTTTTACCTCATTACTAGCCCTAAATTGCTCCTGTCCCAACTTTTTTTGAAATGTGTTGCAGGTCTGAATGACAGGAAAGGATGCATATTTACAAATGACATGAAGTTGACCAGACAAAACATGAAAAATTTTGTGTTCATATTGTCTGCAATGAAATACAAGTCAAAGTAAATTTAGAAATCACTTCTTTCTTTTTTTATTTGCGTTTTCCAAACTGTCCCAACTTTTTCTGATTTGGGGTTGTATATATATACATACATACAATATATAAAACGTTTATGCCTGAAGTGCTTTACAATTCTTTAATAATATATCAAAAACATTTACAATTAAAATTAATTTAATAATGAAAAGTAATGATTAAAAAGAAAACATTAATATAATTACCATGGATTATAATAAACGTTGGCTGTTAAATAAAAAAATATTATTATTATTATTCATAATTATACATTTGACATTTGTGTAGCTTTAAATAAATTATTTCTGATTTATTTCTTTATTTTTGTGCTTTAAGCTACCGAAATTTATATTTAATAACAAATATAATTCATTAAAAACTGAAAAGTATTGATTGAAAACAAAGCATTAACATTTAATGAAAAAAGCACTTTGCTTAATATTTGTAATTTTATGCTTATTAGAGCATCATGGCATTGTCTTAGTAATCTGCTAATGCAACACTGCAATTATGGGTGGATGCTGTATACACAACAGAAAGAAACTACGGAGGGGGAAAAGAGAATAAAGTAGTGCATCTTTAGAAATATTGTATTATGTATTTATACCAGGACATGTGCAGTCAGAATGTCAACATGAGGTTATGAGGATTAAGATTTCTCAATGTCAGAGACCCTCAAGAATGCAGGTTTTCAACTACACAACAAAACAGTATCAAACTGGTGGCATCTTATCATGTCATGAAAACCCGGATTCATTAAAGTTCAGAGAAACCCTGATGTGTTAGTGGCGGCTTCTAGCGGGGAGGTTAATGGGGACAGACGTCGGCAGCAATGGTTCTACCTGAGTTCCTTCAGCTGACTGTCATGAGGCTGACTGTGTCGGGTTCGAGGTAAGGTGAGAAAATGACTGCAGGCAGATGGAGAGAATATAGATGGAATTTCAGGAGAGAGATGGAACGATTGGAGGGAAGAGAGAGGATCATGTTTTTGTTGGAGCTGATGATGGTGGGATGAACCCAAACTCTTCATGTGGAAGAAATGTGGTTACTGTTCACTGACACCAACACTCACACATCCGACTGCATCAAGAGCACAGATCACACTGACACTAAGTCATAATTATTATTAATAGTCAACACTACATTATAAGTGCACTTCGGGGAAAACAAACAACTGCTAGAAAATCTGAAGCCACTTTATTAGGTAAACCTGTTCAACTGCATGTTAATGAATATATCTAATCAGCCAATTACATTACAACAACTCATTTAGGCATGTAGGCATAATGAAGTTCAACCTGAGCTTTAGAATGGGGAGGAAAGGTGATTTAAGTGCATTTTAAACCATGCCACTTTGAATGTGGCATGGTTGTTGGTGCCAGAAGGGCTGGTCTAAATATTTCAGAAACTGCTGATCTGTTGAGATTTTTACGCACAACCATTTCAAGGGTTTACAGAGAATGGTCCGAAAAAGAGAAAATATGCTGTGAGAGGCAGTTATGTGGGTGAATATGCCTTGTTGATGCCAGAGGTCGGATTCAAACCTAGGTCCAATGCGGAACTATCAAGCTGTACCTAATAAAGTGGCCAGTAAGTGTATATTTTTATTACTATGCCAAATTGCCAATGCTTGCTAGCTTACTAGAAACCCTAAATAACATTTTACTAAACATAATTCATTAATTAAGTAATTAAGTAAGAAAGTAAATAACATTTATACATGGATTTCAGGGGGAAAACTGCTAATAAAATATAGTCCCTAAAATATATTTAGCTTATTATGGCAATAATTGCTTATTAGATAAAAACGATTAATCGCGATAAAAGTTAAAAAATCCAAAATAAAAGTTTTTCCTTGCATAATATATGCGTGTATTATATATATATATGTATATATATATATATATATATATATATATATATATATATATATATATATATATATATATATATATATACATATTTAAATACACACATACATGTATATATTTAAGAAATATTTTCATATATATATATATATATATATATATATATATATATATATATATATATATATATATATATATATATATATATATATATATATAATTTATATTATATATAAATCTAAATATTGAATATATAAATATAATAGTGCTGGGGAAAATTGTATCGTGATTAATCGCATCTAAAATAAAAGTTTGTATTTACATAATATATGTGTGCACTGTGTATAATTATTATGTATATATATATAAATATGCATGCATGTGTATATATAATATATATATAATTTTTATTTTAAAAAATAAGATAAATTATATATACACACACGTACTTCTTACATATATACATGTATTATGTAAACACAAACTTTTATTTTGGTTGTGTTTAATCGATTTGGCAGCACTAAACAAACACCAATAGTTGCTTACTTCCAAGAAAACCTTAAATAACCTTTTTACTAAATATAAATATTTTAATATGTAGAGTATGCAAAGTTTGAGAGGTGCATGATAATGATTCAGTGACACTGACACACTAAAACCCTTCAAATGCAGTTAAGATGTTTATGAGCAGAAAAGGTTGAGATGGAGTCTTACCTCTGAGAAGGGGGCATGCTGGGCGACCGTGACCGCGCCCGGTTGATGTCGGATGACCGAGAGCAATGATTGGACGACAAGACCTGGTCAGGCACAGAGAGGGTGGAGCTCTGGAGGTCCCTGCCGTTTCTATAGTCTGTAACAAAAGAAAGAATGACTGAATCACTACATGCATTATTGCAAAACTGTAAGCTGTTTACTGCTAGCAATTTGAATATACTTTAGTATATATTCAGTATATTCCTTCATGCAAAATGTTAAATTGTTTTCGACCATCTATTTAAAGGTTGTTGTTGTTTTTTTACTTTAGTTAGTGTGTAATGTTGCTGCTCAAGCATAAACAGTATCTGCAAAGTTACAGCGCTGAAAGTTCAATGCTAACGGAGATATTGTCTTTTAAAGTTATGGCAGTTCATTGCCTACAAAAACGGCCGGTTTGGACTACAATGAGCTTCTTCCTGGGTTGGTGACATCACAAACCCTTGCTAGTCAGCGCAGATGTGACTTCTGCCCGTAATGGTAAGGGGCGTGGTGTTTCCAGGCAACCTGTGATTGGCACTTCAGCCAATAAAAATAATATGAAACCAGGGGCGTAGCCAGCAGGCGGGCATGACGGGCACAGGCCCGCCCACTATGATGATAGGCCCCTCCAGTTTATTATACAAATATAATAATATTTGTTAAATAACAGTTCTTTAAATTATTTTAACGTAATTACAAACTTATTATAACATCTCAAATACTGAAATAAATAAAATGTGTTTTTACAGTCTATGGTTTTTGCATAATGCTTGATGAATTTGATTGACAGCTGTGTTAGGCTGTCTTATGTGTGACATGGCTCGCACTTCTGACTTCATGAAGTGTGTTTACCTATTCACTTAGCTTACAGTTTGCAGTTGTGTGATAGAGAAACAGCAGCAATGCAAAATTTTATAAAAAGGAAAGAAAAAAAAATATTGCATTAACGCAGGAGATAACCAATCCATCAGGACGCAGGTAACATTGAGATTTCAATTGCAAGCGCATGTTCATTCTATAAAGCCGGGAACACGCAATTATTTTCGACCAGTCATGATAGTGAAGGGGTAAGGTGTGCGGCACAATGTTCTGACGCAATTCATCCTGCGGATCGAATCCGCCTTTTGCCGAACTCGATGTACTTTCTTTTCTCATCATATATCAGATCGGAAATGTGTTTATTTTCAATAAAAATGAAGAACATATTTGAAAAGTGGAAATAAAGTGTCTAACGTTTGTTGTAACCACTGTTCATGTTTTGTATTTGGACAGATACTATTTTGTAGCTACCCCCCCCACCCCCCTCGCGTGAAAGTGCCCAGGCCCGACCAAAAATACAATTCTGCCTACGCCACTGCATGAAACTACATTTGGCCATCTAACCAATCTAAGACCATTGCGTTTTTCAGAGGGATGGGCTTCATGGACAGCGGTGTGGAATAATGGTATAATATAAGAAAAATAAGGCATTTAAAAAAAGTATTAAGACATGTTATACTGCGCCCCATAAACACAACCAAGCCTAGAAAAAAAAAAACACGGAACCACCCCTTTAACACTGTTTTAGACACTATATTGTTTGCTGTTGTGTGTTTCCGTAATAACTGATTCTTAAATTGCTGTAAAAGTTGCTTTCAGTCAGTATGTTTTAGCCATGATTGAACTTAACTCCCATTAAATCAGAAAACGGCTTTTACAACCAAAACCAGAATAATGACTTTTTCCTCATGCAAGAGCCGTCAGCCAATTCAGCCTGATGGCATTTCATTACCCAGCATTCAGTGTGGCCATGCTAAGGTCAGTGCCTCGCATGTTTAAAAAAGATTGATGTTCAACTGACTGTATCGCACATTAAAACAGGCTGAAGGTAGAACAATGTACCGAAGAGAAGGTTGAGGAAGGAATGATGAATGATTTTACTTTTCATAAGGAACTTATAATTGATTCTAATAGTTTTCTCATGTTGCTAATACTCTAATAAACATACTAAATAAGTATCATCAACTAAAGTTGACATTAATAAGTCACTGCTGAAATGGTATGTCAAAAGCTCATTAAAACATAAATATATTTACAATTAAAAATTACAATTAAAATTCATTAAATATTGAAAAGTAATGATTAAAAATACTTTAAAAAAATTTTAATGGTTTATAATACATTTTGGATATTAAATAGGAAAATAATAATAATAATAATAATAATAATAATACTAATGATAACAAGAACTGCAAGCAGTTGTACGGGGCCAAGCCCCAGAAGGGGCTTTCGCCGAATGCAGAGCGACCTTTAAAAAGCCGCCCCCCACGGGACTCGAACCCATAACCTCCGGGCGCTGGGTCCATCGCTCATCTCGTTGCGCCACCGGCCGGGCTTGTGTTCAAACACCTGCTGAAGTTCCATAGTTCTAATGAGAGTCGACTCAAAATGAAGATTTTTTTCAAATAAATGGACATCATTTAATGTTTAAAAAGTTCTGTTTAGATCAATCTCAGAATGACTCAACGTATTGAACAGAAGCACATTTTGCAAATAACCAACTGGCATGCTAAGCTAACTAGCATAAAAACACAAACACAGGATGGGTCAACTTCAGTGACAAATATCTCAGGAACGGTAGCGAATATCAAAAATCCGTTCAGTCATTTCTGTGCGGCTCAGTCCAACGATCATCTCAGCCAATTTTGGACAAAATTGGACAAAATTTGAAAGAGGAGTAGCAAAAAAACTGTTTTTCACTTGTTTCAATATTGCGGACAATAACCTTTTTGGAAAATGACAAATGATATATCGTCGCAATCTGCATAAGCCAGGGAACAAAATGACATAAATTACACCAAATTTGGACAATGTTTTCAAAAGTTATAAACGTTTTAACAAAAATTCCTATATCTCTGGAACACTAGGTGGCGCTATTCTGAAACTTCTCAGGTACGTTTGGGACATGCTGACGGTCACGCATACCAAACTTTGTGCAGATATGTCAAATATTTCAAAAGATATAGCAATTTATGACAAAATTCAAAATGGCGGTCACGTGGTTCATTCGATCCTAACATATCCGAAATCACCGGATTTGGCATGTCACGGGGAATCCATAGATACCAATTATATGATTTTCTGACAAAGCGGTCAGAAGTTATAGGCAAAAATAGCCTTTTTTCATATCTTATGACCCCTAGGTGGCGCTGTCCCCAACTTTGGCATGTACCCTCAGATCATGGGTCTGCTGAAGCGTACCAATTTTCGTTTTGATTGATCAAAGTTTGGCCGAGATACAGCCTCAGAACCAAATTTGGGTCAACCTCATTGAGTTTATGACATCATAACTTTTGAACAAAGAAGAATAAAAAAAATTGGTTTAGTCATGTCTGTGCGGCTCAGTCCAAAAAATATTTCATTCAAATTTGAACAAAATCGGACAAACTTTGAAGGAGGAGTAGCAAAAAAACTGAATACTGTACTTTTCAAAATGGCTGTTACTGTAATGGGCGGAGCCTTAATGTAAGATGATGAATGTGATCCGCATGAGGAGAGGAATAAGGTGTACTAAGTTTCATTTCTCTATTCCAAAGGGTTCAAAAGTTATAACAGTTTAAATGTTGCATTTTTGGACTGGTGGTGGCGCTATGGAGTTGGTTGTAGAGACTCCAAATTTGGACCAATTACTTTTCATAAGCATCACTATAAGTCTGCCAAATTTCATCATTTTTCTACTTACGGTTCATAGGGCTGCCATAGGAACCCAGTGGGAAGAAAAAGAATAATAATAATAATAAATATAGCTGCAAGCAGCGATTGCGGGGCCAAGCCTAAGATGCGGCAGTAGCGCAATGCAGAGCCAGAAGGAAAAAAAATGGCAGAAATAGAATGTACTTGAGTAATAGATAGGTTCAGAAGTATAGTTAGGATGAACTAAAAATGAACAGAAGTTCAGATGAACAAAATTAACAAAAACGCACTTATTTCTAATCCAAGAGGAAGAAAGATAAGTACAACATTTACTCTGATAATAAAGGAATCGAAATAACACATTGCACAACATTTTATAAAATTGCCCTCCACGGGATTCGAACCCTATATCTCTGGGTCCGGAGTCTGTCGCTTATCCTGTTGCGCCACTGGGGAGGCACTCTTTTACAAACCTGCAGAGGTCTGCTAACCAATTAGCATGCTAAGCTAACTAGCATAAAGACAAAAACACAGACAAGGTCAACTTCAGAGACTGATTTCTCAGAAACGGTAGCGAATATCAAAAATCCGTTCAGTCATTTCTGTGCGGCTCGGTCTGAAGATCATCTGAGCCAATTTTGGACAGAATTGGACAGATTTTGAAGGAGGAGTAGTGAAAAAACTGTTTTTCATTAGTTTCAATATGGTGGACAGTCACATGTTTGGAAAATTACAAATGAGACATTGGCGGAATCTGCATAAACCAGGGAACAAAATGACATATATTGCATCAAATTTGGACAAAGGTTTCAAAAGTTATAAATGTTTTAGCAAAAAATCTTATATCTCTGGAACACTAGGTGGCGCTATTCTGAAACTTCTCAGGTACGTTTGGGACATGCTATCGGTCAAGCAAATGAGATTTTGTGCAGATATGTCCAATATTTCAAAAGATATAGCAGTTTATGACAAAATTCAAAATGGCGGTCACGTGGTTCATCCAATCCTGACATATCCGGTATCGCCAGATTCGGCATGACACGGGGAATCCAAAGACACCAGGATTTGGGTCGACCTTGTTAAGTTCATAACATCATAACTTTTGAACAAAGATGAATAAAAAAAATCTGTTTTGTCATTTCTATTTGGATCAGTCCAAAGATCATTTCATTCAAATTTGAACAAAATTGGACAAACTTTGAAGGAGGAGTAGAGGAAAAACTAAATACTGTACTTTTCAAAATGGCCGTTACTGTAATGGGCGGAGCCTTAATGTAAGACATAGACTGAGATCAACATAATGAGAGGATTCTATTGTACTAAGTTTCATTTTCCTACTACAAAGGGTTCAAAAGTTATAGCAGTTTCAATGTTGTATTTTTGAACTGGTGGTGGCGCTATGGAGTTGGTTGTAGAGACTCCAAATTTGGTCCAATTATTTTTAATGAGCATCTTTACAAGTGTGCTAATTTTCATCATTTTCCTACTTATGGTTCATAGGGCTGCCATAGGAACCCAGTGGGGAGGAAGAATAATAATAATAATAAAAATATAGCTGCAAGCAGCGATTGCGGGGCCAAGCCTAAGATGCGGCAGTAGCGCAATGCAGAGCCAGAAGGAAAAAAAATGGCAGAAATAGAATGTACTTGAGTAATAGATAGGTTCAGAAGTATAGTTAGGATGAACTAAAAATTAACAGAAGTTCAGATGAACAAAATTATTAAAAACGCACTTATTTCTAATCCAAGAGGAAGAAAGATAAGTACAACACTTACTCTGATAATAAAGGAATCGAAATAACACATTGCACAACATTTTATAAAATTGCCCTACACGGGATTCGAACCCTATATCTCTGGGTGCGGAGTCTGTCGCTTATCCTGTTGCGCCACTGGGGAGGCAGTCTTTTACAAACCTGCAGAGGTCTGCTAACCAATTAGCATGCTAAGCTAACTAGCATAAAGACAAAAACACAGACAAGGTCAACTTCAGAGACTGATTTCTCAGAAACGGTAGCGAATATCAAAAATCCGTTCAGTCATTTCTGTGCGGCTCGGTCTGAAGATCATCTGAGCCAATTTTGGACAGAATTGGACAGATTTTGAAGGAGGAGTAGCGAAAAAACTGTTTTCCATTAGTTTTAATATGGTGGACAGTCACATGTTTGGAAAATGACAAATGAGACATTGGCGGAATCTGCATAAACCAGGGAACAAAATGACATAAATTGCATCAAATTTGGACAAAGGTTTCAAAAGTTATAAATGTTTTAGCAAAAAATCTTATATCTCTGGAACACTAGGTGGCGCTATTCTGAAACTTCTCAGGTACGTTTGGGACATGCTATCGGTCAAGCATACGAGATTTTGTGCAGATAAATATAGCTGCTAGCAGCAATTGCGGGGCCAAGCCCATTATGGCTCTTTTTGGCTTTTTAGGACTTTTGATATTATTAGGAAACTTTTGAACATTGCCCAATTCACATGCTTAAACAACATAACTTAACTTAACTTGCTACACATTGAATTTGACCAATCAATCTTCAAAGCTTTAGCCTGTTGCTTTAAACAGCAGACCACTCATACATTGGTTTGTTTAATTTTATAAAGACTTGAGATTTCGAAGGCAGAACTGCAGCTTTTGCCACTAAATGACAGCATTACATACAATTTTATAAAGCTGTCCCCCATGGGACTCGAACCCATAACCTCACAATCCGGTGTCTGACGCTCATCTCATTGCGCCACAGGGAAGACATGCGTTCATTGACATGCCATAGGTCCATAGTTAAAATTAGAAATTAACTCAAAATTAAGATTTTTGGATTTAATGAACAACATTATATAATTTTTTGTGAAAAATTGCTTAAAATCATTCTTAGAAGTAATTAATGTCTTGAACGGAAGAACATTTTTGCAAATAACCATTTAGAATGCTAAGCTAATTAGCATAAAGACACAAACACAGGCAAGTTCAACTTCAGAGGTGGATTTCTCCGGAACGGTAGCGAATATCAAAAATCTGTTCAGTCATTTCTGTGCGGCTCACTCCATATTTAATGTGAGCCAATTTTGAACAAAATTGGACAAAATTTGAAGGAGGAGTAGCGAAAAAACTGTTTTTCACTTGATTCAATATGGCGCACAGTCACATGTTTGGAAAATGACAAATGAGACATCGTCAAAATCTGCAAAACCCAGAGAACAAAATGACATACATTATATAGAATATAGATAATGTTTTCAAAAGTTATAAACGTTTTAGCAAAAAATCGTATATCTCCGTAACACTAGGTGGCGCTATTCTGAAACTTTTCATGTACATTCGGGACATAATGACGGTCATGCATACCAAATTGTGTGCAGATATGTCAAATATTATAAAAGATATCACATTTTATGACAAAATTCAAAATGGCGGTCACGTGGTTCATCCGATCCTAACATATCTTATATCACCAGATTCAGCATGACACGAGGAATCCATAGACACCAATATTATGATTTTATGACAAACCGTTCGGATGTTATGGGCAAAAATAGCCTTTTTTCATATCTCATGACCCCTAGGTGGCGCTGTTCCCAACTTTGGCACGGATCCTCAGATCATGGGTCTGATGAAGCATACCAATTTTCGTTTCGATTGGTCAAAGTTTGGCCGAGATACAGCCTCAGAACCAATTTTGGGTCAACCTCATTAACTTCGAGACATCATAACTTTTTTTTTTTCCAAGGGTCCAAAAAATTCTGTTCAGTCATTTCTGTGCGGCTCAGTCCAAATATTCTCTCTGCCAAGTTTGGACAAAATTAGACAAATTTTGAAGGAGGAGTAGCGAAAAAACTGAATACTGTACTTTTTAAAATGGCCATTACTGTAATGGGCGGAGTCTTAATGTAAGATATTAAATTTGATCAGCATGATGAGAGGAATCAGGTGTACTAAGTGGCATTTTTCTACCTCAAAGGGTTCAAAAGTTATAACAGTTTCAATGTTTAATTTTTGGACTGGTGGTGGCGCTATGGAGTTGGTCTTAGAGACTCCAAATTTGGTCCATTTACTATTGATGACTATCTCTACAAGTGTGCCAAATTTCATCATTTTCCTACTTACGGTTCATAGGGCTGCCATTGACTCCCATAGGGGAGGAAGAATAATAATAATAATATAGGAAACTAACAGATACAATAGGGGCTACAGCCCTTTCAGGGCTTGGCCCCTAATAATAAGAAAACGAACAATTACAATAGGGGCTACAGCCCTTCGGGGCTTGGCCCCTAATAATAATAATAATAAATATAGCTGCTAGCAGCAATTGCGGGGCCAAGCCCATTATGGCTCTTTTTGGCTTTTTTGGACTTTGGATATTTTTAGGAAACTTTTGTACATTGCCCAATTCACATGCTTAAACAACATAACTTAACTTAACTTACTACACATTGAATTTGACCAATCAATCTTCAAAGCTTTAGCCTGTTGCTTTAAACAGCAGACCACTCATACTTTGGTTTGTTTAATTTTATAAAGGCTTGAGATTTCGAAGGCAGAACTGCAGCTTTTGCCACTAAATGACAGCATTACACACAATTTTATAAAGCTGTCCCCCATGGGACTCGAACCCATAACCTCACAATCCGGTGTCTGACACTCATCTCATTGCGCCACAGGGAAGACATGCGTTCATTGACATGCCATAGGTCCATAGTTAAAATTAGAAATTAACTCAAAATTAAGATTTTTGGATTTAATGAACAACATTATATATTTTTTGTGAAAATTTGCTTGAAATCATTCTTAGAAGTAATTAATGTCTTGAACGGAAGAACATTTTTGCAAATAACCATTTAGAATGCTAAGCTAATTAGCATAAAGACACAAACACAGGCAAGTTCAACTTCAGAGGTGGATTTCTCCGGAACGGTAGCGAATATCAAAAATCTGTTCAGTCATTTCTGTGCGGCTCACTCCATATTTAATGTGAGCCAATTTTGAACAAAATTGGACAAAATTTCAAGGAGGAGTAGCGAAAAAACTGTTTTTCACTTGATTCAATATGGCGCACAGTCACATGTTTGGAAAATGACAAATGAGACATCGTCGAAATCTGCAAAACCCAGAGAACAAAATGACATAAATTATATAGAATATAGATAATGTTTTCAAAAGTTATAAACGTTTTAGCAAAAAATTGTATATCTCTGGAACACTAGGTGGCGCTATTCTGAAACTTCTCTTGTACATTCGGGACATGATGACGGTCATGCATACCAAATTGTGTGCAGATATGTCAAATATTATAAAAGATATCACATTTTATGACAAAATTCAAAATGGCGGTCACGTGGTTCATCCGATCCTAACATATCTTATATCACCAGATTCAGCATGACACGAGGAATCCATAGACACCAATATTATGATTTTCTGACAAACCGTTCGGATGTTATGGGCAAAAATAGCCTTTTTTCATATCTCATGACCCCTAGGTGGCGCTGTTTCCAACTTTGGCACGGATCCTCAGATCATGGGTCTGATGAAGTTTACCAATTTTCGTTTCGATTGGTCAAAGTTTGGCCGAGATACAGCCTCAGAACCAATTTTGGGTCAACCTCGTTAACTTCGAGACATCATAACTTTTTTTTTTCCCAAGGGTCCAAAAAATTCTGTTCAGTCATTTCTGTGCGGCTCAGTCCAAAGATTCTCTCTGCCAAGTTTGGACAAAATTAGACAAATTTTGAAGGAGGAGTAGCGAAAAAACTGAATACTGTACTTTTTAAAATGGCCATTACTGTAATGGGCGGAGTCTTAATGTAAGATATGAAATTTGATCAAAATGATGGGAGGAATCAGGTGTACTAAGTGGCATTTTTCTACCTCAAAGGGTTCAAAAGTTATAACAGTTTCAATGTTGAATTTTTGGACTGGTGGTGGCGCTATGGAGTTGGTCTTAGAGACTCCAAATTTGGTCCATTTACTATTGATGACTATCTCTACAAGTGTGCCAAATTTCATCATTTTCCTACTTACGGTTCATAGGGCTGCCATTGACTCCCATGGGGGAGGAAGAATAATAATAATAATATAGGAAACTAACAGATACAATAGGGGCTACAGCCCTTTCAGGGCTTGGCCCCTAATAATAATAATAATAACTAGACCATAATAGCTGCTAGCAGCTATTTAGGGGCCAAGCCCCTGTTGCTTTTGTCTTAGGCTATTTAGATATTTTGGATGCATGTTTTTTTTTTTCCATCATGAATTTCATTATACGGTTCACAAGGTTTAAAGCTTAATAAACACTGGATTTGACCTGTAATTGGTGCTGTTCCCAAACATGGCATGGATCCTGAAAGTATGGGTCCGCTGAAGCGGACCAAGTTTACTTTCGATTGATCAATGTTTGGCTGAGATATAGCCTCAGAACCCATTCTGGCTCGACATCGGTATGGATCCTGAGAGTATGGGTCCGCTGAAGCAGACCAAGTTTCAAAGCTTTAGCCGGTTGCTTTAAACAGCATGCCACTCATACAATGGGTTGTTTAATTTTATAAACGCTTGAGTTTTTAAAGGCAGAACCGCAGCTTTTGCCACTAAATGACACAACTTTATAAAGCTGTCCCCCACGGGGCTCGAACCCATAACCTCGCGATCCGGTGTCTGACGTTCATCTCACTGCGCCACAGGGAAGACACGTGTTTGTCGGTATGTCGTATGTCCATAGTTCAAATTAGAAATCGACTCAAAATGAAGAATTTTTGATTTAATGAACAACATTATATATTTTTAAAAGTTGGTTTAAATCATTCTCAGAAGTAATTCATGTCTGGAACGGAAGACATTTTTTGCAAATAACCATTTAGAATGCTAAGCTAACTAGCATAAAGACACGAACACAGGCAAGGTCAACTTCAGAGACGGATTTCTCCGAAACGGTAGTGAATATCAAAAATCCGTTCAGTCATTTCTGTGCGGCTCGGTCCGAACATCATCTGAGCCAAATTTGGACAAAATTGGACAAAATTTGTAGGAGAAGTAGCAAAAAAACATTTTTTCCCTTGTTTCATTATGGCGGACAGTTACATGTTTGGAAAATGACAAATTATATATCGTCGGAATCTGCATAAGCCAGGGAACAAAATGACATAAATTATATCAAATTTGGACAAAGTGTTCAAAAGTTATAAACGTTTTAGCAAAAACTCTTATATCTCTGGAACGCTAGGTGGCGCTGTTCTGAAAGTTCTCAGGTACATCCGGGACATGCTGTCGGTCACGCATACCAAATTTTGTACAGATATGTCAAATATTTCAAAAGATATCACATTTTATGACAAAATTCAAAATGGCGGTCACGTGGTTCATCCGATCCTGACATATTCGGTATCCTCGGATTCGGCATGTCACGAGGAATCCATAGATACCAATAATATGATTTTCCGACAAAGCGTTCGGAAGTTATGGGCAAAAATAGCCTTTTTTCATATCTCACGACCCCTAGGTGGCGCTGTTCCCAACTTTGGCACGTACCCTCAAATCATGGGTCTGATGAAGCATACCAATTTTCGTTTTGATTGATCAAAGTTTGGCCGAGATACAGCCTCTTAACCAAATTTGGGTCGACCTCGTTAAGTTTACGACAGCATAACTTTTGAACAAAGATGAATAAAAAAAATCTGTTCAGTCATTTCTGTGCAGCTCAGTCCAAATATTATTTCATTCAAATTTGAACGAAATCGAACAAACTTTGAAGGAGGAGTAGCAAAAAAACTGAATACTGTACTTTTCAAAATGGCTGTTACTGTAATGGGCGGAGCCTTAATGTAAGATGATGAATGTGATCTGCATGAGGAGAGGAATAAGGTGTACTAAGTTTCATTTCTCTATTCCAAAGGGTTCAAAAGTTATAACAGTTTAAATGTTGAATATTTGGACTGGTGGTGGCGCTATAGAGTTGGTTGTAGAGACACCAAATTTGGACCAATTACTTTTCATAAGCATCACTAAAAGTGTGCCAAATTTCATCATTTTCCTACTTACGGTTCATAGGGCTGCCATAGGAACCCAGTGGGAAGAAAAAGAATAATAATAATAACAAGAACTGCAAGCAGTTGTACGGGGCCAAGCCCCAGAAGGGGCTTTCGCCGAATGCAGAGCCACCTTTATAAGGTTGTCCCCCACGGGACTCGAACCCATAACCTCTGGGCGTGGTGTCCGTTGCTCATCTTGTTGCGCCACCGGCCAGCCTTGTATTCAAACACCTGCTGAAGTTCCATTGTTCTAATGAGAGTCGACTCAAAATGAAGATTTTTTTTCAAAGAAATGCACAGCATTTAATATTTAAAAAGTTCTGTTTAGTTCAATCTCAGAATGACTCAGCATCTGAAACAGAAGCATATTTTGCAAATAACCATTTAGAATGCTAAGCTAACTAGCATAAAGACACGAACACAGGCAAGGTCAACTTCAGAGACGGATTTCTCCGAAACGGTAGCGAATATCAAAAATCCGTTCAGTCATTGCTGTGCGGCTCGGTCCAAAGATCGTCTGAGCCAAATTTGGACAAAATTGGACAAAATTTGTAGGAGGAGTAGTGAAAAAACTGTTTTTCCCTTGTTTCAATATGGCGGACAGTAACATGTTTGGAAAATGACAAATGATATATCGTCGGAATCTGCATAAGCCAGGGAACAAAATGACATAAATTATATTAAATTTAGACAAAGTGTTCAAAAGTTATAAACGTTTTAGCAAAAATTCCTATATCTCGGGAACACTAGGTGGCGCTGTTCTGAAACTTCTCAGGTACGTTCGGGACATGCTGACGGTCACCCATACCAAATTTTGTGCAGATATATCAAATATTTCAAAAGATATAGCAATTTATGACAAAATTCAAAATGGCGGTCACGTGGTTCATTCGATGCTAACATATCCGGTATCCACAGATTCGGCATGACACGGGGAATCCATAGATACCAAAATTATGATTTTCTGACAAAGTGTTCAGAAGTTATGGGCAAAAATAGCCTTTTTTCATATCTCATGACCCCTAGGTGGCGCTGTTCCCAACTTTGGCATGTACCCTCAGATCATGGGTCTGATGAAGCGTACCAATTTTCGTTTTGATTGATCAAAGTTTGGCCGAGATACAGCCTCAGAACAAAATTTGGGTCGACCGCATTAAGTTCATGACATCATAACTTTTGAACAAAGAAGAATAAAAAAAATCTGTTTAGTCATGTCTATGCGGCTCAGTCCAAAGATTATTTATTTCAAATTTGAACAAAATCGGAAAAACTTTGAAGGAGGAGTAGCAAAAAAACTGAATACTGTACTTTTCAAAATGGCTGTTACTGTAATGGGCGGAGCCTTAATGTAAGGAAATGAATGTGATCCGCATGAGGAGAGGAATCAGGTGTACTAAGTTTCATTTCTCTGTATCAAAGGGATCAAAAGTTATAAATGTTTAAATGTTGAATTTTTGGACTGGTGGTGGCGCTATAGAGTTGGTTGTAGAGACACCAAATTTGGACCAATTACTTTTCATAAGCATCACTACAAGTGTGCCAAATTTCATCATTTTCCTACTTACAGTTCATAGGGCTGCCATAGGAACCCAGTGGGAAGAAAAAGAATAATAATAATAATAATAAAGTATACTAACAATTCCAATAGGGGCTACAGCCCCTTCGGGGGCTTGGCCCCTAATAATAAAGTATACTAACAATTCCAATAGGGGCTACAGCCCCTTCGGGGGCTTGGCCCCTAATAATAAAGTAAACTAACGATTGCAATAGGGGCTACAGCCCTTTCAGGGCTTGGCCCCTAATAAGAAAACTAACAATTACAATAGGGGCTACAGCCCTTCGGGGCTTGGCCCCTAATAATAATAATAATAAAGTATACTAACAATTCCAATAGGGGCTACAGCCCCTTCGGGGGCTTGGCCCCTAATAATAATAATAATATTAAAAATACAATTTTGTTTTTAACATTTTTACTTAAATAGTTGTGCAGCTTAAGAAAGTTCTTTCTGAAATAAATGTTGTTTATATTTGATTTACATTTTTTAAATGTAACATTACTGTGATGTCATTACTCCAGTCTTCAGTGTCACATAATCCTTCAGAAATCATTCTAATATGATGATTTGCTGCTCAAAAAACATTTCTTATAACTATCAGTTGTAGTTCAAATAGCACTATATATAAATCTATAACATTATAAATGTTTTTACTGTCCCTTTCGGTCAGTTTGATGCATCCTTGCTGAATAAAAGCAGGATTAAAAAGTATTAATTACCTTTTTTAATAATCTTTGCATCACATATAATGTTGTCTAACCAGGGAGCAACAGAGCTACTGTATCTATTACAGTACAAGCAACATTAGTTTGGTCTGTCTGTTCTGAACACACACACATCTGCACAACCTCATTCTGAATGTGACCTCTGTGTGCTCCAGCGCAGAGACTGCATCGGCACCAGTGCATCATGCTGCAATAAATGAACGGCTGCTAAACACAGGGGCCACAAAACAACTACAGCTGCACAGAGCGCATGAAGGGAAAGCAGCGATCTATAATTCCTCTGAATGTTAATCATCTCCTCCTGGCGGAAAGCACTGCATCAGCACTTTACAACCGGCCCGGAGACGGAGCCAAAATCAATGAGAGAGAGAGAGAGAGAGAGAGAGAGAGAGAGAGAGAGAGAGAGAGAGAGAGAGAGAGGTTTCCCACTCTCACAAAGAGCACGACTGGAATGTTAAAAAGGGTGTGTGGATGTGTGTGTTTCCAGTCTGTTTAGATTTTCCCTTCTCTTCTCAGATGAGAATTTTTACACCAGTATAAGGTTGATAAGTGGTGAAGACACCTATAATATAATATAATATAATATAATATAATATAATATAATATAATATAATATAATATAATATAATATAATATAATATAATATAATATAATTAATATAATATAATATAATATAATATAATATAATTAATATAATATAATATAATATAATATAATATAATATAATATAATATAATATAATATAATATAATATATATAATATAATATAATATAATATAATATAATATAATATAATATAATATAATATAATATAATATAATACTGTGCATAGCGGGTATGTGTGTACCCGTCAATTGATTTATTTAAATAAACTGCTAAAAGTAAACACAGAAGTGGATTAAAAATAAAAAAATAGTCACATTTATTTCCAAAGTAATAATTGGATGATGCTCTGTGAAATATGTGACAAAAACGTGTCAAGACGGTTCCGGATGAAAAGAGTATATTTGTATATATGTTTGTCATTACTACTACTGATAATACTATTAATACTATTTGTCATTTCTAATTAATTGGATTTATCATTATTATTGTTATTATTATTAATATTGCTATTACTATTGCTGTTGTCACCTTATTTATACACATATATTTTTTGGTTATGTCTGTTGTACTTCCCTACATGATTCTTTATTCATACATTAACACTCCCACACCAGTTACACGCACAAACACACACACACACACACACACACACACACACACACACACACACACACACACACACACACACACACACACACACACACATACATACACACGCACACATCGTACTGGCATGTTTATGTTTTGTTGGCCCTTGTATTTGTATTTTGCATCTTACTTCTCTTTTGTAAATATTGTACTTGTCTGTTTGCATAATAAAAAAAAAAAAAAATAAAAAAAAAAACGTGTCAAGACAATATTTTCAGTCAAATAACATCTAATATTTTTAATAAGGGCTGTCAAACGATTAATAGCGATGAATCACATTTAAAATAAAAGTTTGTGTTTACATAATATATGTGTGTGTACTGTGTTTAATTATAATGCATATTTGAATACACACAAACAGACATGTATAAATTTATGAAATATTTGCATAAATTACATAAATTATATACATGCGTGTGTGTATTTAAATATACATAATAATTACACAAAGTACACACATTAAAGACAAACTTTTTTTGATGCGATTAATCACAATCGTTTGATAGCACTAATATTTATGTATATTTATTTCAGTTAACATTTTTTTTAAAGTTATTCTAATTTTGGTTACTGCGCAGCATATATGTAGGCGATAATGTACACCCAGCCGGCGGAGGGGTCGTGCATCACTCTGAAGGGGTTTACGGCTGGGTGTACATTATCCCGCTTATTACACGGCTACTAGTCTCAAATAAATAATTATTAGACACAAAATATTGTCTTGAGATTAAATATTGTATTAGCTCTTATGCAAAGCTTCCGCGAAGAAAAACAGTTCCAACCTGCTTTAAGCCTTTATCTATTGCTGAAGATTTGCCATATGCCCTTGCTAAATGTTGAAAATGAATGCTGAAAGGGTTAGTTCACCCAAAAATGAAACCAAGCCTATGATTTACTCACCCTCAAGTTATCATGTATGTATATGACATTCTTCTTTCAGACAAATACAATCGGAGTTATATTTAAAAAGTCCAGGCTAACGTTAATCCCAGCAGTAGTTGTAGTTGTGTTTGAAGTCCATAAAAAATGCAGCTGTCCGTCAAATAACATGCTCCACACGACTCTGATGGGTTAATAGAGCCTCCTGATTCAAATCGATGCGTTTGTGCACTGTAAAACCTAACAGTGAAAATCACTAAATTAAATAAGTTCATTTTACTTAATGTTACCAAAAAAGTTAATTCAGCTTAAAAAACGTATTATTGTAAGCAAACCTCAATCGAAATAAGTTACTAAAACTTTTTAACTCTAATGGTTTAAGTTACAGATATTTATTTAATCTAGTATTTTACATCTATGGCTAATTAAATAACTAAAAGCTGATAAAATATATAAATAAATAAATAAACAATAGTATATACATTAATCTACCTCATATTAAGCCACAGTCTTACATTAAGCTCTTTTAAAGTCATTACATTTAGTCATGTCAATGTATCACCCCACACAGCAAAATCTCCAGTGTCAAAATCTTGGTGTTAAGGACTCTTAGAGTAAAGAGTTAATTTTCTGGTGTTGAATTAACACTGCTAGTGTAAACCGCACTCTCTGGCTGGTGAACATATTCAGAGTTAAAGGGTCATGAAACCCCCCTGCTGCAGCGGTGTTTTTTCACACCTTCGATTTGAAAAAGCTTGTTAAAAGGGGAGTGGTCGACTGTGAAAAGGTGGGATGGTATTGTGTGGAAAGAGGGAATGTTTGCATAAATAGGGGAGTGTCAGTAGGTGCTGAGCGGTTCTGAGACATGTTCTTGGTTCACGTTGGCATTGTTTACCACAGAGAGATTAAATGAGGGATGAGTACAGCGAATGAGAGAGCTATGAGTGGCGTGCAGCAGAGATCGCAAATCATTCAGCTCTTCAAAGTTCAAACCAGCATAATTCAGTGAGAAATGAAAATAAATGTTATTCTGCATGACGAAATATTTTGCAAACGTGATAAAACTATATTTGTCCAAATATGCACGCTGTTTGGCAAGATGAACAACGCGCCGACGTGATAAGAGAACGTGAACCACCCAACATGCGATGTGATAAGAGATGTGTAATTCTAGATCGGGGTAAAAGCGAAGAGGTTTGAGGCTAGTCTCGACCGCGCATTGCCGTGACGATCCGCGCTGTCTATCACTCGGCAGCTAAATCTATATTTGTCCAAATATGCATCACACTGTTTCACTAAGAGCCCGAACACATGCGGTTTAGTGCATGGCTGTGACGACAAATAAAACGGAGAGGACGTGGCTTTTGTTCATTAGCCTACAGATTACAGATTGGTTATTTTGCACTCCTGACATAGATAGTCAACGCTTGCAGGTTCGGCGTGCGATTCCTCAGGTGAATTTTACTTTACCGAGCCTTTGTAGCAAAGGCTTCCACAGACGGCGCCGGTTACAGCTCGCTCGGCGCCCTTTACGTTACTTCGTATCAGCACAACGCCTAGCTTTCCTCCGTGACTTTTCCGCACGCTGCTTCCAAAACTTCCCCACCATATCTCTACAATAATGATGGAAGACGAGCCTGACAGAAGTGACTGTCTCATGCATATTAACTAAATTATCTTGTATGCATACTACAGCGCAGGGATTGGACTGAATGAGCTTTATGTCATGAATATATATCGAGAATCGCTCGGAGCGGTCGACGTCAGCATGTGCCCAGCTGCCCATACTTGGGCCGAAAAGGCCGTGCCGACGTCAGCATTTGTGACGTTGCTCCGACTAAACTTTTCAAACCGGAAGACAGAAATCGCTCTGAAAAATGCAAAAATAACTATTTTCACATATGCATACCATTAATGAGTACCCTTAGTGTTTTCAATGATGTGCAGCCTATACATATCTGTTTACATCTCAAAAAAAGTGTTTTGGGGTTTCATGACCCTTTAAATATCAATAACACTGACAGAGAGTAAAGTCACATCCGGGACATTTCGGCAGCCGAACAAGCTCGAATTTTTTCTCACAGACGCCATTTTCTTTGCCTCGCGATGCGTAACATCAAGGAGGGGAAACGCTGATATTGCGTGTTTCATCCTATGGTTCCATCTCATTTACGTATCCATTTTATAGCATTATATTGTTTTATAACTAGTTATGTGCTGTGCACGGTTAAACAGCTCTCATAGAGGCATTTTCGTTGACGTGATTCGGACGGAGCAGACCAGGCGGGTGCTTTTTCACAGGGGAACGCCGTAAGTAAGTGTTTTAGCTCATTTACAATATGTATTTTATAAAATGTTTATTTATCGCGATATTTAAATGCTCTGCACGCTTAAACGAAACAACCTTTCTCACATGCGGCATTTTCTTTGACTCGTGAGAGTGGTGACATGGAACTGACGACGAGGAGGCGGGTGCACGCCGCTTGCACGTTATGAGGGAATTGGAAACGACGAAAGTAAGTGTTTAGCCTAATTTGCACCGTGTTTTTTTAATGACGTCGTTTAACGATATCTAACGCTTTTAAAACGCGCCTAAACCTTTCTTACAGACTAGGCTTGTGACGCAGTTGAGACACGGAGTGTGCTTTTAACAGAGAAAACACCTAAAGTAAGTGTTCTACACATATAATAATCTGTATAATTATGTATTTATGTCTTGGAAAAATCACTGGCCTCACTGGTGAAGCAGCATCAAACGGGGGTTTCTAACATGCTTTCTCTTCCCCGTTATAGTTCATTCACCGAACTGTAATCTTGTTGCACTACTTAATCTTTGTGTATGATTTTTATTGGGTAGAATAATTCCAGATTCAAAGACTCATATTACTAACAAAGGAAAGCTATTTTTTGCGAAATCAAGTGACAAAGTTTTAGGCAGGATTGTTTTATGAACTTCTAAAAATGTTGACCTAATTTGCTTTTGACCTGTCTCTGTCTTAAGAAGCATCATGTTCATCAGCTGCATCAACATTGATTTTTGACCACCCCCCGACTGAAACCGAGGCTGACAGATGACCATGCTTTCTGTTCTGCAGCAAAAAGGTATGTTTAAGGTATAGAAAACTGTAGTGCTTTTCTTGGCAGATTATTGGTAAATATCTTTAAGCACAGATATTGATCAATAATATTTATTTACAATAAAGGACAACTAAGGCAAAAAGTGCATGCATCCCTCCATGGATGCTGGATCTTATACACTAGAGATCAACAGTGTGAGAAAGAAAAAGATCAATGTCAATGTCTGTGGTGATGCACTTTTATGATGATAGATGCACTTTTATGATGATAGATGCACTTTTATGATGATAGATACACTAGAGTCTGTGTTTAAAACTAATGAAACGTGTATACTTTAAGACTGTTTAAAGTATTTCTTCATCCTCAAACTATATTTTGCTCGTTGCCAGCACACCTACCATATGACTGAAAAACAGAAGAACAACTCCACAAACTGCAGACCAATACCCTTGAAAGTGTCACTATTATTGGAGGACCAATACTTTTAGAATGGGTAAGTCATTCTTTCAGACTAAATATTTATGCAAAATGTAGGCTAATTATCACTAACTTTTGGTTAACGTTTGGATATGCCTTCATGTTTAAATGTATTGTTTTTGCTGTTTGTGTTTTTAGGAGAATTTCTATGATGCAGCAAGTAAAGGGTACCTGGCTTGGTGTTTGAAGGCTGTACAGACTAGAACCTGTCTGGAGATGGTACGATTTAACATATAACATGAGAGAATCATGGCCACAAACATCACATTTGTTGGTATTTGGCTAATAGAATTGAGTCAAACTAATTGTTTTCATGATTTGACAGGTATATATTTTCTGTTTGATTTTAGACTCAACAGATTGGGAAATCACCTGCCCCCAACATCACAAAGTCAGGAAGAAGGGAACAAAAATCATTCCAGCAGATGACTAGTAAGTGAGATTTCTTAAGGGTTAGTTCACCCAAAAATGAAAATTCTGTCATCATTTACTCACCCTTATGTCGTTGGACACCCTTAAGACCATTCATCTTCAGACACAGATGAAGATATTAGTGTTGAAATCCGATGGCTCAAAAAGGCCTTCATTGACACCTATATAATTTCCTCTCTCAAGACCCATAAAGGCACTAAAGATGTTGTTACAGAGCCCATCTCACTACAGTGGCTCTACAATAATTTTCTGAGGTGACGAGAATAGTTTTTGTGCGTAAAAAAAACTAAATAACGGCATGGCAGATTTCAAAACACAGCTTCATTAAGCCTCGGTGCATTTTGAATCATAGACAGTCCATGCAACTTCCACTTTCAAGCCACAGAAATATATAAAGGTACATCATTAAAGTACTCCATGCAACTCCAGTGGTTTAACATACATTTTCATTAAACTATGCAAATGCCGTGTTTGCAAAAAAAAAAAATATATATATATATATTTTATATATGGAGTTGAGATTTTTTGAGCAAATAAAGCACTTGTTTCATAAAAATGAGGTTAAACCACTGGAGTCACATAGATCACTTATGATTTCCTTTGTACCTTTCTAGGCTTTGGAAGTGGAGGCTGAATAGGCTGTAAATGAAAGGACAGAAATTTCTTAGATATTATTAAAAATATGGAAAAAAAGATGAAAAAAAGTCTTACGGGTTAAGAACAACATGAGGGTGAGTAATTTAATAACAGAAGTAACTTGGATGAAGTAAGCCTTTAATGTACTTGAAAATCAGTCAATTCTAACCAAAATAGTTTATTGCTTGAGTCACCAAAGTCCAAGATGATTGAACTTTTTGCACCATAAACTTACTGTATTTATAAAATACAACTAGTATTAATTGTAATTGGTCTGGTATTGTGTTGTTTAGGGAACCAGGATTCCAGAGAGTTGGATCTACACAGCTTTTCCTGCTCTGCATATGAAACCACAACTGAACTGCACTGTTAGCAACTGGACACAACTGATCCACAGATATCCTGCGACTGTTTTTTCATCTGCTGAATGTTGTGTTGACTCAAGTACTGCTGTTCTGTTGCAAAGTTGAAGGTACTGAACCAACTTCACTGACACAGGACATATATTCACATGACATGCAGGACTTGAAGTATTACACACTTATAAGCAGCTTTAATAGCTTATGAAAGAAATGCATATTATGCCTTCATCATTTATTTTAAAAGTTAACCTTCTGTGATGTAAATGGACTTGCTCGTAAATAAAGAACTAGTTTAAAACAACTTTTTGCATTCTTTATTTTTTACTTTGCAATGAACAGCGTGGGTGTGTGTGTGTGTGTTTGTATATGTATGCATGTATGTGTGTGTGTATATATATATATATATATATATATACATACATATTAGTTGAGTAGATTGATTTCCATTTTTCTGAAGTGTTAGGTCAACACCAGAACAGTGTAGAATTTTAACTCTGCCAGTGTTTTCTACAAAGCTGCACTTAACTCTGTAAGAGTGTTGTTGTTATCTGCATTGGTGTTAATATTTTACTCTATTAGAGTTTATTGTAACACCGAGTTGGGTGTTGTGAGAGGCAACACTTTTAAAAGTGTTGAATTAACACTTTGCGGGTGGTTCCCATATATACACTTTTAAAGTGTTGAAATTAACTCTATTGGTGTTGATTTCCGGATTTCAAATTTACTGTGAGTTTCCGAGGCAACAAAAACCGTCCAGTCACAGCAGGACGGCTCGCGCTACAGTCAAGAAAAACAAAAGGTAAGCGTTTCAAACTTATTTATTCATATTTCTCTCATGTTTGAACGTGTTCCGTGTTATTCTCATACCTCTTTTATGATTATCCGAAGATTAACCAGCTCAGTAATGTTGTGTGTAAAGTTAGCCAGCAAACAATCTAACATTAGGAGCAAACGCGCTATTGCACCAGTGTTATCAACGGTAATGTAAACATTTGGAGTTAAATATGCTGTTTACACCGCAGTTTGTCAGTGTGGAATTAAAAAATATATGTTTGTGCTTTCTCACAGTCGGACAGATAAACGCTGGCTTTTGAGACAGCTGGCCATCTTTCCACATCTCTCGCGCCACTAATGTTAACTAACGTTACGTTAAAGCAAAAGGTAACGTTAATGCAAACTCACCCATTCCTTATATTACAACCGTTTTAAATGTTTTGTTAATCGAATTCGAGTTTCCTCTATCATATGTGATGCTAGTTAATTTGACTAAAGCAGCTGAAGCTCCGGGGTGAACAAAGTGACTCGATGAGCATTTTAGATCCTGTTTTGCTAATGTTAGATAACATTTTAAACTGTTATGTGTTCCTCATGATGTTTTCTCATTTGAAACTCACACTAACACATTGTTGACATGTTTTTAAATCTTTTCAGAGCAAAGACGAAGGTGCAATGGCAGCAACATGGCGACAATGAGTAAGTTAGAAATAACATTGAACAAATCAATGGGATTTTGTAACATTACTGTGCAAAATGCAAATGATAACGTTATGAACAGTAACATAACGTTCATACAAATATACGTTTGTTCTTCAATTTTAATTTTTGAATGAATTGCTATTTTTGCCAACGTAATTATGACCATAAATGTCTTTTAGCACAACTTGTAAGTCTTCTGAAGCAATATGATTTTTTTAAAAGCTTAAAGTCCAAAGTCCAGTCTGTCTATCATTCAAAGTCATGTTGTATTGCTTCAGGAGAATACTGGTCAAGTCTTGAAAGTTGTGGTTATAGTCGACTTTCTTAATATAAACAGAAACATTTCCTGTGTGTTATATTTTCACTGGCAGTTATCCTGAAGTTTACTTAATGAGCGAGAAGAACGTTACCTTTAAACCCACTGGATGCTTTGATTGTCTTTAAAGATGAGGTGGTGATGTCTGCCAAGTCTTTGGTCAGTGCAATACACTTAGAGTACATTAAAGATCATACAGTGCTTTTGCTTTTTGAGGAAACGTACCTTTTTACATAAAAACTTTTTGTTTTGTTATTTAAATGTTATGACTTTTTTAAACATGTTTGTGCTGTTTTATTTGGTGAAAAAGTCTGAAAAGATCATTTTAATGTTATATTTTTGAACATAGGGCATACTGTATTTATGATGTAAATGTTATATTTCAATAAATTACTTAAGAATACCCTCCTGTTCTGTCATCATTTTGTACCAATGTTAGGTTGTGCTTAGTCTTATGTAACTTAATCACTTTGAGTTTGATTAACTTAAACCATTTGCCGCAATCTGTTTCCTAAAACCATTTAAGTAACCATGTAGTTGTTAAGACTTAGTTAGATTTGTTACCTGAATTCAAACTGAATTAATAAAATTAACTTAAAATCTTTAAGTTCAGTTTACTCTTAATAATTGAACAACACAACACTAAAATATAAGTTTTAACACTAAAACAACACTAAAATATAAGTTAATTTAACTCAATGTTTATGAGTTTTCAGTACTCATACTTAATGGTTTTAAAACTTAATTGGTTTGAAGCAATCGGTTTCCTCAAATGGTTTGAGTTACCGTAACTTGTTGGGTTTTACAGTGTGTAAGAAAAATATCTATATTAAAAACGTTATAAAGGAAACCTGCATTGAAGTCTTCCATTATAACCCACGGCTGTTTAAGCCACAAGATGGCGCCAGCGTTAAGCATAGAAGTAGTACCGGTCAAGATAACTCGTAGTACCCGGATGAGCGGTTGTTATCTGGAAATAACATACCACTGGAATGCGCGATTGACCAATCAGAATCAAGTATTTCACAGAGCCGTGTAATAAAATAGTATAAATGCAGTTATATAGTTTATACTATATGGTTTAGAGCAAGCAGTATATAAAAAATGCAGTAACACAAACACATTAACACAGTATCGAGTAAGTGATAAGTAAAACAGTATGTATTATGAAATATTTTAAACAGTACTATGCTACATTAGCGGCATCCAGTTATCATCACTAGTAAATAAATGCTGTGAGATGTTTGTCTCCGAGAGCAAAGAGTGACTTCATATTGAACGAATTTAGCAGTAAATGTCTTCATCACCTCCATGGGATGGTGTCATTTTCACTGTTCCTGCTAACATCTTACCTGATACGACGCCAACACCATCTTCACAGTCATAGTCTGAGAACTCACTGTCACTGATCCTCTGAGACCCTACAGGAGAAAGACAGAGACACAGAGAGACGTGTGTGAGGACGGTCTGTAGCGAGTCTGGATCATGTGATGAGTGTGGATTCTGCATTAGGTAGTGAGGCGTAAAGTCAGGATGTTTTCTGCTCTATAAACCACTATAAACATATTTATATACTAGCTCTGATCCAAAATCTCATGGGTTTGCTTGCCGGAGAGTACCCACGATAACAGCGGAGTGATCTGACATGCCTTAATGGAATTTTTTTGGTGTAAGCAGATATATATCAGACAGACAGACAGACAGAACATCTCATCTAAAGAACGGATGGATGGATGGATGGATGGATGGATGGATGGATGGATGGATGGATGGATGGATGGATGGATGGATGGATGGATGGATGGATGGATGATAGATAGACAGACAGACAGACAGACAGACAGACAGACAGACAGACAGACAGACAGACAGACAGACAGATAGATAGATAGATAGATAGATAGATAGATAGATAGATAGATAGATAGATAGATAGATAGATAGATAGATATGAGGCATGGATTGATGAGGCCTTGTTCTAACATCTCATCTAAAGAACGGATGGATGGATGGATGGATGGATGGATGGATGGATGGATAGATAGATAGATAGATAGATAGATAGATAGATAGATAGATAGATAGATAGATAGATAGATAGATAGATAGATAGATAGATAGATAGATAGATAGATAGATAGATCTCGTTTAAGCTTTTATTTTATCATAATAGATAATCTATCTCTTTTTTCCTTTTCCATTGTTGCACTTTGAGATTCTTCGGAATGAAAAATGCGTTATAAATAAAAATATATTATTATTATTATTATAGTTCCTTTCCTTTAATGCTTTTTTTCAATTAATACAAATAATTGTAGCGGTTTTAGTTAACAAAAACAACACTATATTATTGCTTGTTGCTTGAATACTGAGCAGCTCAGCTCAGTAAGTTTTGGAACAGAACTGACAAGCGCGGCCGCTCATTCATCTTCCTCTGTGACGTTCATATCAAGTGCTAAAAGAGTTGCACTCAAAATACCTGTCTATTTCAGACTCCTCACAGATAACTGAACATGTCAGTCAGACATCTCTCTCTCTTCCAAATCCACAAAACAAGAACCAGGCAGTCGGAGCTTTGTATTACGTGAGAAAATGGATCTTCTTCTCCCTTTTGCTTCAGTCATGAGGAATAAACCGAGCCGAACGCCGTCCCTCAGCCCATAGCGCTGACGTTTGCCGAGTTTGACACTCTGAAGCGGCCGCTCCATCACTCAGTTCAGATCGAGAATGAAAGCTAATCTGCCGTGTGGCGTTCACAGAACTACAGCCCGCAGTCAGTCGAACACCAAACACACCCCTGTGCTTTACCGCAGACGACAAGCCCGCAATAAACCTGCTCTCGTTTCGTTCTCTCTTTCATAAGCCTGTCTTCTTTTCTCCTTCAGCTCGCTGCTCTATAAATCAGGCTCTCTTTAAATCGCTAAATCAAGCACTCAAGTGTCAAAAGAGATTCAGAAATTCAAAAAGAATCGCATGATGTATTCTTGCGTCCGTCTTGCATCGTGTCTTGCTGTTTTGTTAGGGTTTCAAATAGTTTGTGAGACTTTTCTTATGCAGTCAGAAGGTGATCAGTTGAGGATTACTATTGCAAATGTTGTGTTTTTATATTATCCTAATTATGGTGAAAGATGCTAAAATTGTTGGCCCTTTGGTGACACTTTACAGACCAATTAGCTAATTGCTTAAAATAAAGAGAAAAAGACTGGACTAAATGTGATTTGGTTCTCTTTGAATGGTTAAATACAGGTGATGCAAGTACAACACAACAAACAAAAACAAACCAACAAGAAAACTCACTCTTAAAGAGAGGACACTAAACTAATTCAAAGTTCCCTTTCGAGAGAGGTTCCTCGTATTACGTATGGGAAAAACTCCTTTTCTCGAGAATGTGAAGCAAAACTTTTAATAAAGGTATCTATGTAAAGCGCAGTGAGCTGCACGGCCATAGCCCAGCGCGAGGAGCGCTCTGATTGGCCGGGCTGCGGCAACTGCAGGAACCTATGGTGAGGCGGCTGAGAGGAACGAACCAATGGGGGGCGTTCCAGAAGCCCGCCGAAAAAGGTGCTTATATTTGCATACAGGAGGCTATATAAGACCCTAATTCGCCATAGGTGTCAGATTTTATCTCCTTCAGCGATACCTTCGCTGGTCTCCGGAAGAAGCACCGCCGTTGAAAAGGCACCAGCGGAACCTGCAGCTGAGGACGACGGACTCCCTCTCCGCCTTCTCTGCCGTTCCAGCTACGCCATCCGGCGTTATATATCCTTTAAACTGTGTCTATGTTGAGTGTTATATGTGTTTGTGTTGCCGCTGCAACGCCACTTCTAGAGCTTACAGGCTTGTTCTACTCGAGGACTCTCTCGTTCCGCCGCGTCGTTAAGCGCCGCGGAAAGACGGAGCTCTTCTCACTCTCCCTCTGCTCTCGTCCCGTCGCGCTGAATAGCGCCGCGGAAAGAGAGAATGTTAGAGGACATGAGCACACTCAAGCCGAAGCTCTCTTCACTCTGCCGCCGCCGCGGCTCTTCTTCCGCCGCTGCCACAGAGTTGTTCCCACTCTTCTCTCATTCCGTCGCGCTACAGCCGCGGACAGAGAATACTAGAGTGAATAGGCGAACTCGAGCCGAAGCTCTCGTCACTATACCGTCGCGCTGAGGAGGCGCCGCGGACAGACGGAGTTTTTCCTCGGACAGTTTTACCTCACGCTTCCAATTCTCTCGTCCTGTCGCTCTATCGCCGCGGACAGAGAATACTAGAGTGAATAAACAAACTCGAGCCGAAGCTCTCGCCGTGCTAGAAGCGCCGCGGACAGAGTTTTACCTCACGCTTCCAATTCTCTCGTCCTGTCGCTCTATCGCCGCGGACAGAGAATAATAGAGTGAATAAACAAACTCGAGCCGAAGCTCTCGCCGTCCTAGAAGCGCCGCGGACAGAGTTTTACCTCACGCTTCCAATTCTCTCGTCCTGTCGCTCTATCGCCGCGGACAGAGAATAATAGAGTGAATAAACAAACTCGAGCCGAAGCTCTCGCCGTGCTAGAAGCGCCGCGGACAGAGTTTTACCTCACGCTTCCAATTCTCTCGTCCTGTCGCTCTATCGCCGCGGACAGAGAATAATAGAGTGAATAAACAAACTCGAGCCGAAGCTCTCGCCGTGCTAGAAGCGCCGCGGACAGAGTTTTACCTCACGCTTCCAATTCTCTCGTCCTGTCGCTCTATCGCCGCGGACAGAGAATACTAGAGTGAATAAACAAACTCGAGCCGAAGCTCTCGCCGTGCTAGAAGCGCCGCGGACAGAGTTTTACCTCACGCTTCCAATTCTCTCGTCCTGTCGCTCTATCGCCGCGGACAGAGAATACTAGAGTGAATAAACAAACTCGAGCCGAAGCTCTCGCCGTGCTAGAAGCGCCGCGGACAGAGTTTTACCTCACGCTTCCAATTCTCTCGTCCTGTCGCTCTATCGCCGCGGACAGAGAATAATAGAGTGAATAAACAAACTCGAGCCGAAGCTCTCGCCGTCCTAGAAGCGCCGCGGACAGAGTTTTACCTCACGCTTCCAATTCTCTCGTCCTGTCGCTCTATCGCCGCGGACAGAGAATAATAGAGTGAATAAACAAACTCGAGCCGAAGCTCTCGCCGTGCTAGAAGCGCCGCGGACAGAGTTTTACCTCACGCTTCCAATTCTCTCGTCCTGTCGCTCTATCGCCGCGGACAGAGAATAATAGAGTGAATAAACAAACTCGAGCCGAAGCTCTCGCCGTGCTAGAAGCGCCGCGGACAGAGTTTTACCTCACGCTTCCAATTCTCTCGTCCTGTCGCTCTATCGCCGCGGACAGAGAATACTAGAGTGAATAAACAAACTCGAGCCGAAGCTCTCGCCGTGCTAGAAGCGCCGCGGACAGAGTTTTACCTCACGCTTCCAATTCTCTCGTCCTGTCGCTCTATCGCCGCGGACAGAGAATACTAGAGTGAATAAACAAACTCGAGCCGAAGCTCTCGCCGTGCTAGAAGCGCCGCGGACAGAGTTTTACCTCACGCTTCCAATTCTCTCGTCCTGTCGCTCTATCGCCGCGGACAGAGAATACTAGAGTGAATAAACAAACTCGAGCCGAAGCTCTCGCCGTGCTAGAAGCGCCGCGGACAGAGTTTTACCTCACGCTTCCAATTCTCTCGTCCTGTCGCTCTATCGCCGCGGACAGAGAATACTAGAGTGAATAAACTAACTCGAGCCGGAGCTCTCGCCGTGCTAGAAGCGCCGCGGACAGAGAATAATAGAGTGAATAAACAAACTCGAGCCGAAGCTCTCGCCGTGCTCATTCTACCGCCGCCGTGCTGAAGCGCTGCGGACAGAGAATACTAGAGTAAGTTAGACGAGCGAGCTCGGGCTGTTGGGTATGTCAAGAACAATGTCGCTGCAGCGCGCGCTTACTGCCAAGGAAGTTGTAATGGCTGCCTTGTCATGATAGCGCGCGCCCCTTCCACAGCGCGTTGCTGACTAGAGCGCGGCTTACGTCATAGCACGCGCTCACTGTCAGAGCATAAGGGCGTCGGAAAATGGCTGCCAAGCTAAGCCCTTTTTTCACTCTATCACTTCCAGTCCCCTTTATTCAGGCGGCTGGAAAGGTTTTTACACTGTAGACAAAGTGTCCACTACACAGTGTGCACCCCTACATAAGCACTGTTAATTCAGCCTCACAAAATCACAAATAAATCCCGCCGCGGCCGGATTACACCATATAAAGTCAACTAGCCTTATTGCAGTCAACTAGCCTGTGGTCAAACACGCTTGTCTGCATGCGCGCTTTCAGTCTAGACTAGAGCATAACGGCATTGTGGAATGGCTCACATACCACCCGCACTTCCTTACATTCTCCCAGTTCCCTTAAGTTAGTGACTGGAGATGAAATATTGCAGTCAACTAGCCTGTGTTAAACACGCTCGTCTGCACACTAATGCTGTGTGCGTTTACCCCTGTGGATTTGCTCACTGGTTTGCACCGTGGGTATTCTACGTAGGTTGTGCGCCACTGCACATTGTTTACACTACACACAAAAGAGCTTTCTATGTAGGAAATGTGCCCACTTTACAGTCTGCACTCCTGCACCCAAGCACTTTTCACAAAGTTCACTCTCGCACACACAATATAAATGTGAGGCGTGCGCCCACTGCAAAGCCTGCACCGCCAAAACTAACACTATCCCCACAGTGTTAAAAGCAGTGTTACAGCACAAGCAACCCGGCTAACAGGCCCCTATTACTAAGCGGCCAGCCCCCGAATCTAATTCAACCCCTGGCTTTACGAGCCCAGGCCTGGCAGGCCATTCCTGGTATATAATATTGGGTGTTGAACATATAAAACGAGGTTCTCGCTACAGTTTTGCTCGCAGACCCCGCGATTCAAGCCGTGGTCGAGCCCTCTGTAAGAAGCAGTGTCAGTCACGTGCTTCTCGCTGAGGCATTGAGACTGTTAAAGGAGAGAGCGGCGAAAACAGTACACCCGACGCTAGCGAGTCAGGTTTTTACTGTCGCTAATTCCTCATGCCGAAAATGGGTGGCGGTCTCAGGCCCATTTTCCAGGCATCTGAACAAAGCACTTATGACACGCTCGTTTCAAGGTGCTGACGGTGAAACAAATCCTCGCGCACATTCGCCCCGGGGATTGGGTTTTCTCAATAGATCTGAAAAACGCATACTTCACGTTACGATAACCCCCCACCCCCACTACAGGCCATTCTTGAGATTCGCCTTCGAGGGGCAGGCTTATCAGTACAGTCATTGTCATAGACTCAAGACTTACGGCATAAGAACCACCACGTCTTGATAATGTACATAAAATCGCTAGGGCAGCCGAGATCAGACTCTGTTCACTGCATGGCTAAGCATCTCCTTTTATGGGCAGAGCACAATCTGAGCTCCCTAAGGGCGGCTTACGTGCCAGGTATTCTGAATCAGGGTCCGGACATGTTATCCAGAGGACCCATGTCCCCAGGGGGATGGTCCCTTTACCCGCAAACAATTCAGCTTGCACAGCACACGCTGCCCAATATTTTTTCTGCAAACGCAGGGATGCCCTGGCCCATGTTGGCCCAGACTCCCTCTATATGTTCCCTCCGATCGCGATCCAGCTGCAGCCTGTGCTTTTTAATAGCCCCACTTTGGAAGAACCGCACATGGTTCTCCATACTGTTTCAGCTGTCAGACACAGCCCCATGCCTATTCTGCCAATGAAAGGGAAGGTCTGGCATCCCAATCCCGAGCTGTGGGCCCTCCACGTATGGCCCATCAACGGTATCCGGGAACCTCTCTGACAAGTTATGAACACTATTTCGGAAGCTAGAGCCCCTGCTATCTGGCAGCTCTGCTTGAAGTGGTCAGTGGTTTTCTAACCAATGTGCTACGCGAAACATCGACGCACACTCATGCGAACTGGCGGAACCGCTCGCTTTCTCCAAGAGCTAATGGATGCGGGTCGTCCCCCCTCCATACTCGGGGTGTGTGTCTCCGCCATAGCAGCTAGCCACGCTCCTATCGCGGCACATTCACTAGGGAAAAGTGATCTTATTGTGTGTTTTCTTAAAGGGGCCAGGAGATTCAGCCCGCCTTGCCCCTACCTCGGTCCCTATTTGGGACCTCGCCATGGTTTTGGAGGCCGTGAAGGGTTCCCCCTCCTAACCACTTCAGAACACGAGCTTGAAGCACATATCACTCAAAACCGTTTTTCTGCTGGCTGTGGCCTCGGTTAACCGAGTGGGTGGCTTACCTGCACTCTCCGTGAGCCCTTCCTGTCTTGAGTTTGGGTCCAGCAACTTCAAGGTTGTGCTCAAACCGAGGCATGGTTTTATGCTGAAAGTGCTATCAACCCCTTCAGTATGCAGCTCTTTGCACTGCTTAACCCGCGTCTCAGAGAGAATAAGACGCAAACATATTCTGCTCAGTCAGAGCATTGAGATTGTATCTAGAGCGCTCCGCCCCCTTCAGGCAGTCGGATCAGCTCTTCATTGCTTCGGTGGCCGCACTAAAGTTTGTGCTGTCATGAAACAGTCTCTCACACTGGATAGTGGATGCAGTCCCACTAGCATATAGGTCCAGGACCTAACCTGTCCTACAGGCATTTAAGCCCACTCCTCTAGAGGCATGGCCTCATCTTGGGCTTGGTCGTGTGACATTTCTTGGAAGATATCTGTGCGGCGGCAGGCTGGGCCTCTCCGTCCACTTTTATCAGATTCTACAAGTTGGAGGTTCCAGCTCTACAAGCAGGGCTTCTCTCCATCTAGGCTCTATCTTGACCCTGGCAAACAGATTGCCTTACATTTTGGCCTGTACACATTAGTCCTTAAGCACTATTCATTCATCATAAGATCCGACTATGTCCGATCAGCTGTTCAAACGAACCGACTCTTCCGGTTCTTCATTCCCCTTATAAGCCGCCTCTGTCGGTGTCTCGGGGGTTTATAACATGTGCTTTGGGTATACTGGGTCAGTCAGCACACACGGCGCTTTACATTGTGTTCCCATACGTAATACGAGGAACCTCTCTCGAAAGGGAACGTACTCGGTTACTTTCGTAACCTCGGTTCCCTGAGAGAGAGGAACGAGTATTACGTTCCGTGCCGTGTTTATGCTTCTCAGGTATCGCTTCAGTCGATCTTAAAACCTGACACCTATGGCGAATTAGGGTCTTATATAGCCTCCTGTATGCAAATATAAGCACCTTTTTCGGCGGGCTTCTGGAACGCCCCCCATTGGTTCGTTCCTCTCAGCCGCCTCACCATAGGTTCCTGCAGTTGCCGCAGCCCGGCCAATCAGAGCGCTCCTCGCGCTGGGCTATGGCCGTGCAGCTCACTGCGCTTTACATAGATACCTTTATTAAAAGTTTTGCTTCACATTCTCGAGAAAAGGAGTTTTTCCCATACGTAATACTCGTTCCTCTCTCTCAGGGAACCGAGGTTACGAAAGTAACCGAGTACGATTTTCACACACAGGTGATTAACACAAATTACACATTTTTTTGGAGATATTATTTATGACAGTTATTCAGAACTAGTAACCATAAAGGGAGGAAAAAATGAAACAGTCGAATGATGGAATTTACCACAGAATGATAAAAACATGTTAACTAGTACAGTTTTTGCTTTACTGTGTATATACCCAGTGCCGGTCCTAGACTTCTGAGGGCCCTAAGCAAAATTTTGTAAGAGGGCACTGTCAATGCGCTCATGAAAACTTGAAAATTTTGACCCCAAACGCCTTAGAGGGATAGTTCACTCAAATATTATCCATTAATTTACTCACCCTCAAACCATCCTAGGTGTATTTGACATTCTTCTTTCAGACGAATACAATCAGAGTTGTATATAAAAAAATGTCCTTCCAAGCTTTATAATGGCAGTGAATGGGAGCCCAAGATTTGAAGCCCCAAAAAAGTAGCCTAGAAATCTAGATGCACCATAACAGCAGCAAATCTAATCTGCCGTGAGTGTCGTCTAGCAACTCTCAGTACACTTCTGAGCTGTAAAAGCCAAACTCTGGTCGGGCCAATCACATCGTGTATTGAGTCGGTGGGCAGGGCTTAACATAATGACGGCCGAGTTGCGCTTGCGTGCTTCTAGTAAACACAGAATCTGGCGAACGGCGGTCTTTCGAATCAGCTTTGGCCGCGACTCTGGAAGACTTGGAGTTAAGCTTTTCTCTGAGAAAAGAACAAAGAACGGCACTGAAGTCATTCTTAAGAAGGGAAGATGTGTTCGGAGTTTTGCCGACCGGATACGACGAAAGTTTAATTTGTCAACTAGCTCTGCTTCTCTGGTTGGTGGAGCGCTATCCTATCGCGTGCAGAGGGAGTTTGAAAGACAACCGTTTATCCCGCCCCTCGGATTGAGCCCTGTCAATGGTGAGTTTCCAGACCAAACATCTGGATGTGGGTCTGGCTTGTCAGGCTAACAAAAAAGTGCATCCATCCATAATAAACATACTCCACACGGCCTTCTGAATCGATGGGTTTGTGTAAGAAAAAAATCCATATTTAACATGCACTGTAACCAATTTCTGTAGTTTTCACAGCATTATTACTGTAAAATGAGAAAATACTTACTATAGAACCTGTATACAGCATGTTGCTGTAGATTTGCAAAGCATCATGGTCTTTTTTCAATGGCAGGTAAATTCTACAGTATTTTTTTTCTCTCCTGTGAATCACAATACAGCATTTTCTAGAATATTTTTTTTTTCAGCCAAGGAAAGCTACGAGATTCCCCACTTTCATCCGAATTTTTACTTCAGAAAGGTAACATAATGTATTTCCAAAGTTTACTCTTGTAAAGTCAACTGTTTGTTCAACTTTAAGAGTGCACTGAGAGAGAAAAGAGTAATGAGCGGCACACTTTCTAGTAAACTCGTCTCATGCTGTGTGTGCATTTTATAATTTTATTTCCACAAATATTTCTGCATGATTTCGATATATTTTCTAGTCTGGCAACATTTGATAACGTCATTAATTTATAGAAGGATAGTATTGTTAAATAAAAATTAAATTGTGGATGTGATCTCTTTTGGATCTGATCCGTCACATAATGTGATCGCTTTTTTTCCTGTCACCACATGCGCGTGAGGCAGTGAGCCAAAGCCTGCCGACTCTCGACGGTCTCGAGCTGAAAGCAAACGCAGCTGAGGTACGTACGTTAGTCCTAACTTAACATATTTTTCATAGTGATTAATCATGATTTTTCTGAATGGAAACCCCCAGAAACTAGATTGGTAAAATGCTATTCAAACTTGTGGGAGCATGCATGGTAGGCTACTGTATTAAGATTTGTCTTATCCGGCAACATTACATTTTTAACGTCTTTAATTTGATCAAAGACTAACGTTAGCATTGGGAAATTACATTAATTTAAAATGGTGTAATTTTTTGTATTTATTGGCGCTGTAGCCGTTTAATAATCTCTCGTTTCTTTTCTCTTGCTTGCTGTTGCCACCTGAGGAATCAGACATTGAAGTTAAGCGGGCCGAGAAAACGCAGCTAGAGGTAACGTTATCTGTTAAGCTACGTTAATTAACACATTTTTAATAATTTCATGATTTTTCTGAACTTCATTGCCTTCAAGCTGCAGAAACTATAACGTTAGATTGTGAATAGAGTGCCATTCCCGACTTTTGGCAGCATATATATTTGTCTTATCTGGCGAAATTACATTTATAACGTCTTTTATTTTATTAAATATTAGCTACGTTAGCTTTAAATAAAAATTATTTGAAATTGTAATTTTTTACAGTATTGCCACACACTTTCTCTAATGAATATTGAACTTGTGATTTCTAAAACTGTGTTTTCGTTTTATTTTGTGTTACAAGAAACTTCCACCTAAGCAAACGCTGAGGCTCAGATTTCCTGCCAAACACTCCCAGACTCATCATGCTCGGTAAGATCCAAGCACTCAACATACACAATAGATGCCAATATTAAGGGTTACTTCACATATAAAGCATCTTGCACTTACATTCCAAAAATCTCTAGTTGTTACTGATCCAATAGAAAAAAAAGAGGTATTTTTTCTTGGATAGGGTAATGCATAGCCTAATGTTTTTATTTTCAGATTCTTCGTCAGAATTAACCCAGAGTACAGCGAGTGCAATTCAAAGGTCCAGATTAGCAGACAAACTAGGAAGGTGGTCATCAGGGACTTCATCGAGTATGACTGGCAGAACAACTAATTCCAGGTGAGACTTTTAATTGTTACCTTGAATACCTTTAAATGGTGATTGAAAGTCAGGGGTGGCCAGCAACTTGTCTATTAAAGGGATAGTTCACTTTAAAATTTATTCTCAAGTTGTTTCAAACCTGTATGAATTTCTTTCTTCTGCTGAACACAAAAGAGGATATTTTGAAGAATGTCGGTAACCAAACAGTTAACTGGAGCCAGTGACTTCCATAGTAGTAAAAAAAAAATACTATGGAAGTCACTGGCTCCAGTTAACTGTTTGGTTATCGACATTCTTCAAAATATCCTCTTTTGTGTTCAGGAGAAAGAAATTCATACAGATTTGAAACAACTTGAGGTTGAGTATGTGATAATAGCATTTTCATTTTAAAGTGAACTATCCCTTTAGGCCTGCCAAGCATCATTTTCAAATCAGGCAGTTTTACAGCGTCAACACAAGGTGATTCAACAACACTGACATGAAAAACAGGAGGAACATTGTGTGACAACACCAGCCAGTTAGAATACTTTTCCATTCAGAACTCACAAACATAAATTTCACTGTTGTATCACTAACTGTAAACATGGTATTGTGGCAGAAATGTGGGATATTCATGAACAATTTTATAATATTCATGTAGACAGTTATTAAATATTAAAGTAATGGCAAATGACAGAAACCAATTCTGTCTAATAAGAGTCGAGTTGCAACTCCATAATATTTACATTTTATCTTTTAAAAATAGGTTGTTATTTTTACAGATGTTACAGTTTGTGTTAACGAAAATACATTTACATTTTACATCTTTTGTAAAGCTATAAAAAAATATCAGCCCTGGGGGATGCTACTCCACAAACCACCAACAAAGCATATAAAAATACTAATATTTATTTAAAACTTTATGTGTATGTCATCAACCCATCTGTCTTACTTTTAAACTTTTACATTAATAATGAATTTCTTCTTCTACAGGGTAGAAGACTCAGGCCCAGGAAGTCCAGGTCAAGTTTTAAAAGAATAATAGTTATGAAAAAAAAACATTATTGGAGAAAAACAATATTCAGGTTTGAAATCCTTCTGTTTTTAAAGGGATAGTTCACCCAAAATGTTTAATTGTGTCATCATTTACTCACCCTCAACCTGTATGAATTTTTTTTTTTTGCTGAACACAAAGAAAGATATTTTGTAGAATGCTGTTAACCAGACAGTTGATGGGTCCCATTGACTTCCTTAGTATTTTTTTTCTACTAAGGAAGTCAATGGGACCCATCAACTGTCTGGTTACCGACATTCTTCAAAATATCTTTCTTTGTGTTCAGCAAAAGAAAGAAATTTATACAGGTTGAGGGTGAGTAAATGATGACACAATTAAACATTTTGGGTGAACTATCCCTTTAAATCATTTAATTTTTATAGATTTGTAATTTTACCCAAACATTTGAATACATATTGATTGTTTTGTTTGCTCAAAAAAGTGCTGAAATGAAATAAATTGTTCACAGAGAAATGTTAACTTATTGAAAAAAAATGTATATGTTCAGAAAATATATAGATTTGAAATCCTGCTGTTTTTAAATCATTACATTTTTATACATTTGTAATTTTATCCAAACATTTTAATAAATATTGATTTTGTTTGTTCAGAAAAGTGTTTTTTTGTATGTTCAGAAAAGTGATGAAATAAAAAATTTACAGATAATTTGTAACATTGAACAAATTATGCTATACTATTTTTTTTATGAATTTTTGAAATTAAAAGTGAGAAAATAAATGGCATTTGTGACAGTGTCTTTATTTTACAGTACACAATATTAATGCAGTAATCCTGATTACAGTATAATTATAAAATACAGTACTGTGATTATTACTGTACATTTTATTACAGTAATTTAAAAGTTACTGCGATTATATTTACAGTAAGAATACTGTGAAATTAAATACAGCAACTTACAAGCTAATTGCTGCCAGCAAGTTGCTGTATTTTTCACAGTTATCTTTTTACAGTGTGTTATAAATGTTAAAATTTCTAGCTTCCAGCAGACCACTTGGAAGCTTGGAAGAGCCAGGACAATTTTTTTACATAAATAATAATAATAATAATTATTATTATTATTATTATTTGTATTATTATTATTATTATTAATAACTTTTATTTGTAACACACTTTATATTAAAACAATCTCAAAGTGCTAATATAACTCTGATTGTATTCATCTGAAAGAAGAATTTCATATATGCCTATGAATAGTGAACTATCACTGTCACTAGTTTCGCTGTCAACCAGTGAATTGAAACAGTCAGTAATGCAACTCAGTATAGACTTCACCAATTAAATATAATTAAAGTCACTAAAGTTAATTAGTGAAGAGCAGTGAATGAATCGTTCATTTTCTTTTGTTGTTTAATTAGCATTAAAGGCACAATATATATATATATATATATATATATATATATATATATATATATATATATATATATATATCCAAAAACCACTAAATTAACGCTATTTATTTTGTTGACTTTGTACTTATATTATCCCAAATGTTTCCAAGAATGTTTAAATTCAGAGAAATGAGCTATTTTAACCAGGAAACAGAGCGTGTCCATGGGTCACCTATTGATTAGATCATACCGCATTACCCTTGATTTCCCGTTTTATTTCATAGAAACCATGGAAACACCAAAGATGCTTTAATATATCATATTTTATTAAACAAGTGAGCAACTGATTTGCTCCAGTGGCTTTCAGCCCACCCTGTTTCATAAATCAGTAACGTTATTCAATACATAGTCCCGTTGGATTCTTTTCCACCAGCTTTAGAGGTGTAGACAACAACGCGCATGATTCTGCGAAATCAAGGTGTCTTCAAGCTATGCCTTTGTTTGAATAAACGACCTCTAGCTGTGGAAAATTTAATATATTGTATACACATTTATTTGGGTGCTGTCACTTTAAAATGAAATTCTAATCTAATATACTGACAGGCATTCGATTACTTTCCCAACTGTTTATGTTCACTTAAGATATGACTGAATTTGTTAAAGTGAAAACTTTCTAAAAAGGAATTTTTACAATGCATTTGTCTAAGCGCACGCCTCAAGCCCAAAGTAGCCTATTGTCTATGTTTTGCGCGTACAGAGAGCAGCTTCAGAAACAGCATCTCTTCCGTAGCTTAATACGCTTTTAACTCTTCTTTTTTTATTGATTTGGATGTTACAAAGGAAGGTCGACAGCGCATCGCTTTAAAGGAAAGGAACGGAATGGGGCATGATTTCATAATCGTTGGAAGGCAAAATAAAAACCGAATCCATAGTCAATAAATCCTCTTTGAGATCAAGGGGGCCCCCTGTTGGTTTGAGGGCCCTATGCAACTTGCATGCTTTGCATATAAGGAGGACCGGCACTGTAAATACCTTTGAATATATATTTTTCATAACATAAAATAATGTAAAAATACAGGGACATGATGTGTGTTCACAGTTATCAGCTTTTTAAACAGCTTTCAGTGTGACTCATCCAATCAAAATTTGGAGGCGGAATAATTTGCATTAAAGTTTACAGGAAGGAAATAGTCACACTGTCTGATGAAAATTTAAAACATATATATGGTTAGTTAATACACACTTTTCAAAAGTTTGGGGTCAGTGGGATCATGATTTAAAAAAAATAATACTTTTATTCCACAAGAATAAATATATTGATCAAAAATGACAGTAAAGATTTTTAATCAGAGTATTAGAATATGTGACACTAAAACTGCAGTAATGATGCTGAAAATCCAGCGTTGCATCACAGGAATAAATTACATTTTAAAATATATTAAAATTTGTTTGTATCTGCATTCACCTTCACTATTTCTCTCTGAAATGATGATCATGTTGGTAAGTGTGTATCCTTAAATTCTTTTTTTTTTTTTTTACAACACCGGCAAAGATTATTTATTCCAGCGTGCGTGCAGACAGGGTTGCCAAGTTTTTACAACAAACCCCGCCAATTACTAGCCCTAAACAATAGCTTCTCATGGGGGTTCTCGAGAAAAAAAAAGGGCATTTGGGGGGTAAAATTTGTGTTATTTTACCAAGGTTGCCAGCTAAAATTCACATTCCTGGGTCTATATATCACATTATAGTCGCTTCAACCCGCACACATGGATAACAACCCCCGGGGAAAAACGCGGACTTGGCAACACAGTGCAGTTGAGTTCTGTTGACATTTAACAACTAATGTTATGCGTCGCTCCGTTGCTCTGATTGGTTGTAGGTCTAATCCAATTGAGGTCTTTCCTGGTTCGGTTGAAACACGCTCCATAATCACAGCCCAATGGAGCAGTTTCAGACTCATATTCTGTCTATAATTGAGTATGACTATGTCAGGCTAATATTTTTATATAGTCAATAAAATGCAGCCAACCCCAAACTTTTGAATTAGTAAACAATATAAACAATAATTTTCGATGAATTTTAGTTCTACCGTTCAGCCCTTCTAAAAGTCATAATAACAGCAGACAGAAGCCTGTGTTGTATATGACGAGGTCAGACTGATCTGCAGTAGAGGGAAAACAGCAGCACTGGGGAGAATCAGAGGGCACTATGGGAAAATGTGATGGTGTGGGGAGATGGTCCACTTCGTTCTGCGTGTGTGTTTCATTTTTCACAGGATTAAGAGGGACAGCAGGGTGGATCCAGTATAAAAAACACACGGTTAAACCCAGAGGATCAGCCTGAGCATGCAGCGGTCATTACCTGAGCTGTACACATACGGGCCTTTGGCTGCAAAAATAACCAGGTCACAATAAAAAACAATGAATGCAGGACACAAACGCTCATACCAACAGCAGTAGTCTGTCACAGAGCCCCTAAAGGGACATGGAGATGAAAAAATATATTTCAATGCTTTTGCGTTTGCTCGCAAAACTTTTGTGTTCTTTGCGAGTGAACGCAAAGTTTCTTGAGGGAATGCAGAATACTTGCAAGAGAACATAAAAGCATTGACAAATGATTTTTCCTCCCATCTCATTTTTTTTCTTAACCATGTACCTTTAGGGGCTTCATACTTACGAATATATGTGGTCTTTGTCCCAAATCTTACTTTATGCAATTATGCATACACAAAGCTTTATTTAAAGGGATAGTTCACCCAAAAATGAAAATAAGATATTTTGAAGAATGTTGGCAAACAAACAGTTGCTATATAATAATACTATAGAAGTCAATGGTGAGCAGAAACTGTTTGGTTACCAACATTCTTCAAAATATCTTATTTTATGTTCAATAGTACAAAGAAACTCATACAGGTTTAGAACAACCTGAGGGTGAATAAATGATGACAGAACTCTCGCTGTTTTTGCTGTAAAACTCACAAAACTAATAACTATTTTTAATCATTAAGAATAATATACTTGCACAATATGGCTAAGTTTTACATAAAAATGACCAGAAATACATATTGTGAATGTTCCATATATTGATCTTCAGTTTAATGACAGACATTTAAAGGCAATTCTATCAAGCATTTGTGCTTGCATCCTTGTGTAGAGTACATGTATGGCCTAAGACTTTAGAAAAGATGTTTAGAAACTGAGGGAAATTTGTAATTAAAATCATATACCATGCAGCTTATGTATTATGTAAGAGCAGAAAGATGACCTGAGTTTTTCTGTGTGCATATGATATGAGAGAAAGAGACAGACGTACTCTGCAGTCTGCGTGTGGGACTGTCTCCATGCAGTGCTCGTCTCTGAAGGCAGGGGGAGCTCTTGGGCAGGGGTACCGATGAGACGTCATGCGTTTGCAGCTTATACCAGTGTGGCTCATCGTCCAGCAGCGCCGTTTCCAGCTCTATGAGGATCTACACGCAAACATGTGTGTCACATTTGCATTCATAAAGACAACATGCATATCCAGTTCAACTGATCATCTGATGCTGTTTTGTGTCTGATAACCAGTGGGAAAGTTACTTTTAAAAGTAATGCATTACAATCATTTTGCATTACTTTTTCTCACTTTACTGAGGCTGTCTCTTCCAGCTGTTTTTCTTTACTTGTTATGCAACGCAGTTCAACAACAAAGCCTATATAACACACCATTTTCTTTTAAAACACATTTAGTATATTAGATCTCTCAATGTTATAGCAAAATATTACCTACTGTACTGTACAAATAATTGTCACTTTCGTACTTTTGGTCTATTCCAGCACACACAAGTGCGCTTTCTAAGTGACTATGTTATGCAGAGGAGATCAGATTTTACTGTAGTAGTTTAAAAATGTAAAATCTAATTAAATAAACTGAAAAGTAACATTCATCACCTGTCATTTACACAGGTGATGAATGTTACTTTTCAGTTTATTTAATTAGATTTTACATTTTAAAGTAATGCGTTACTTTAAAAAGTAACATCAAAAGTAATCGGATTACATAATGCACATGTGTTACCCCCAGCATTACTGATAACCATTACACATTTTTTAGATCAATTATTAAATGGTCCTTAGACTGCAAAAACATATAATAGGCATTATAATTTATTTTTATTTAATTTTGATCAAAATGATTATTATGATTACTATTGTTGTTCTTTATACAAACTATTTTGTTATCTAAATGGTCACTAGTCTATGGAAGCTTGTTTCCGCCACAGAAGGTAATTGCGATCTCACAATTCTGACGTGATGCAAAGTCAGAATTGTGAGATATAAAATCAGAATTGGGTGATAGAAAACGTGCAAATCTGAAAAAATAAATAAAAATTGAGCTCATTCTGAGGGAGGGAAAAGACTGACTTTTTTCCAGAATTTCAAGTTTATATCATAATTCTGACTAGATATCAAGCAATTCGCAATTCAGATGTAAACGTACAATTGTGAGATAAAAAAGTCGCAGTTATCCTTTAAAAAAATTGTTCTGTGGCGGAAAAAAGCTTCTATACTAGCAAAAACAAGTATCAAATTCAACTTTACAGCCACTAAATGGCATGCAAATAAAAAAAAAGAAAAGAAAAGGTGATAAATTGGTAGAAGAAGCCTTAACTTCTGAACATTTGAGACCATCTTGTCCTTACCTCTCCCAAGAACTCACTCTCCTCCTCTCTGACCCGGGCCTGGTCCCACAGCGTGATCTCCAGCATGCGTTCCCTGAACTCCCGCCGGTGGACGGGAGAATACATAAAGGTCTGGTTCCATTTGGGCTCTAGTGATTTCTTTACCGTTTTTGTTCTTCTTTTGCTTTTGTCACTGGAGAAACAATTATTCAAACTGTTTTTATTTACCATCATGGAAAAAGAAGACTGGAACAAACACTGAAATCAACTATGAAGAACAAGAGCAGAACACGGCAGATCTGCTCACAGGCTGTGTTCAGAATACTGTAATTACAGCTCAGTATACACAAAATCTCTGAAACAGGACACATCATGCAACAACAAACATTGTAAACAGCAGTATGTAACATTGTTGTCACATTACCACACTATGGGCCAGATTTACTAAACAGGACAAATGAGCGTGGGAGCGCAATTCCAAAAAAGCACAGAAAAAGTTGCAATTCTTTAATTTGACGAAATGCAAATTAAAGAATCCGACACAGCTGGATAATTTCCATAATGACCAATGCAATGTACCAAGAGCAGCGCAAATTAGTGTATGTTTAAAACGTGCTTTTTAAGGCGTTATATAATGCAAATTATATTATTATAATTATTATATATAATTATATAATGCAAATACCAGTAAATTGACTCACACAAACCTTAGTAAATCACCTTGCATGATTCATTCAAATACTCTCCTCACATACATTTTTTTACAACTCCTAAAAATGCATATGTAATAGAGTCAGCCTCAAAAATAACCCCGTCCACCCTTTTCAGAGCTAATTTTTCACTGTTTGTCTTTAGTAAATCCTGACAGCAGGACAGTAAGCAAGCTGTCAGTAAATCTGGCCCAATGTTAAATATTTAATTCAGTGATTTGCAATCAGTATCTAAGCAATTAACAGTTACTTTTAACTGCATTTTTGATCCAATTTTGTATAAGCATTTATGAAATTCTGGCAGTCCAATCATATGATGTGTAAAAAAACAATGTTGTTACTGCTTCAACTCAATCGCATTGCGGGATATAGTGTCTCACAGTGACATTACGGTAGACTATATATATAAAAAAATGAACTGAAAGCTGAAATACAACATGAAAAACTTAAACTAAATAAAAATTAGAAGTGTTGCTTCGACAACTGACTAAAATAATTTGAAAGCACTAAATTGCTAACTACAAATAAATAATAAATAAAAAGCAGTATGTCAGTTTACTTTGTATTCTACACATTTTTGTGCAAAATTTAGTGTAGATCAGGCATGCAGAAACGTTGGGCCCACTTTATATTAGGTGGCCTTAACTACTATGTACTAACATTTTAATTAATCATTTGATACAATGCACTTACTGTGTACATACATGTTTTTAAATTGTACTTACATTTTAAAAAATTGCATCTGTAATTAATTTCTGTAGTTACATTTTATAATTACACTGTTGAAACTTTCCTTACACCTAACCCTACCCTTAAACTTACCCATACCACCACACCTGTCTCTCGCTTTACCCTTAAACTTACCCACACCACCACACCTGTCTCTAACTTTACCCTTAAACTTACCCACACCACCACACCTGTCTCTCGCTTTACCCTTAAACTTACCCACACCACCACACCTGTCTCTAACTTTACCCTTAAACTTACCCACACCACCACACCTGTCTCTAACTTTACCCTTAAACTTACCCACACCACCACACCTGTCTCTCGCTTTACCCTTAAACTTACCCACACCACCACACCTGTCTCTAACTTTACCCTTAAACTTACCCACACCACCACACCTGTCTCTAACTTTACCCTTAAACTTACCCACACCACACCTGTCTCTAACTTTACCCTTAAACTTACCCACACCACCACACCTGTCTCTCGCTTTACCCTTAAACTTACCCACACCACCACACCTGTCTCTAACTTTACCCTTAAACTTACCCACACCACCACACCTGTCTCTAACTTTACCCTTAAACTTCCCCATCCCACCACACCTGTCCCTAACTTTACCCTTAAACTTACCCACACCACCACACCTGTCACTAACTTTACCCTTAAACTTACCCACACCACCACACCTGTCCCTAACTTTACCCTTAAACTTACCCATCCCACCACACCTGTCCCTAACTTTACCCTTAAACTTACCCATACCACCACACCTGTCTCTCACTTTACCCTTAAACTTACCCACACCACCACACCTGTCCCTAACTTTACCCTTAAACTTACCCATCCCACCACACCTGTCCCTAACTTTACCCTTAAACTTACCCACACCACCACACCTGTCACTAACTTTACCCTTAAACTTACCCACACCACCACACCTGTCTCTTGCTTTACCCTTAAACTTACCCACACCACCACACCTGTCACTAACTTTACCCTTAAACTTACCCACACCACCACACCTGTCCCCTTTACCCTTAAACTTACCCATCCCACCACACCTGTCTCTAACTTTACCCTTAAACTTACCCACATCACCACACCTGTCTCTAACTTTACCCTTAAACTTACCCACACCACCACACCTGTCTCTAACTTTACCCTTAAACTTACCCACACCACCACACCTGTCTCTAACTTTACCCTTAAACTTACCCATACCACCACACCTGTCTCTAACTTTACCCTTAAACTTACCCACACCACCACACCTGTCACTAACTTTACCCTTAAACTTACCCACACCACCACACCTGTCCCCTTTACCCTTAAACTCACCCATCCCACCACACCTGTCTCTAACTTTACCCTTAAACTTACCCACATCACCACACCTGTCTCTAACTTTACCCTTTAAACTTACCCACACCACCACACCTGTCTCTAACTTTACCCTTAAACTTACCCATACCACCACACCTGTCTCTAACTTTACCCTTAAACTTACCCACACCACCACACCTGTCACTAACTTTACCCTTAAACTTACCCACACCACCACACCTGTCCCCTTTACCCTTAAACTTACCCATCCCACCACACCTGTCTCTAACTTTACCCTTAAACTTACCCACATCACCACACCTGTCTCTAACTTTACCCTTTAAACTTACCCACACCACCACACCTGTCTCTAACTTTACCCTTAAACTTACCCACACCACCACACCTGTCCCTAACTTTACCCTTAAACTTACCCATCCCACCACACCTGTCTCTAACTTTACCCTTAAACTTACCCACACCACCACACCTGTCTCTAACTTTACCCTAAAACTTACCCACACCACCACACCTGTCTCTAACTTTACCCTTAAACTTACCCATCCCACCACACCTGTCCCTAACTTTACCCTTAAACTTACCCACACCACCACACCTGTCTCTAACTTTACCCTTAAACTTACCCACACCACCACACCTGTCCCTAACTTTACCCTTAAACTTACCCACATCACCACACCTGTCTCTAACTTTACCCTTAAACTTACCCACACCACCACACCTGTCTCTAACTTTACCCTAAAACTTACCCACATCACCACACCTGTCTCTAACTTTACCCTAAAACTTACCCACACCACCACACCTGTCTCTAACTTTACCCTTAAACTGACCCACATCACCACACCTGTCTCTAACTTTACCCTTAAACTTACCCACACCACCACACCTGTCTCTAACTTTACCCTAAAACTTACCCACACCACCACACCTGTCTCTAACTTTACCCTTAAACTGACCCACATCACCACACCTGTCTCTAACTTTACCCTTAAACTTACCCACATCACCACACCTGTCTCTAACTTTACCCTTAAACTTACCCACACCACCACACCTGTCACTAACTTTACCCGTATCCCACCTCACTATCAGCAAAAGTGTTTTCCAATACAATATGAACACAGTAAGTACATTGTACTTATTTGTTTTATTTAAGTACAAAGTAGTTAAGGCCATCTAATATGAAGTGGGACTGCAGCTTTGTACTATGTACTCAATATAAATATTGCACAGCAAAAATTGTGTGATTAGTAGGGCTTGACATTAACACCCGCCAATCCATCATTTGCAGGTGGATTTCAGCTATGGCGTGTAAGGCATCCACTCCCACTAGACACTTTGAATTTTAGTGTAGTCGCCTCAAAGGGCATCTGTTATAAGCGCTTTGCGCATTATAACCAATCACATACAATCACATACGAACGTTGAGCTTATGAATGCAATGTTTTATAATCAGAGGCATTTAGATTTGCCAGAATTGTGTTCAGAGCGCATTCTCATTCACTGAAATCTGCACTCGCATCTTAAACAAAAAAGCAGAGATGTACATGCAGTGTATGTAGGAGATTCACTCATCATTCAGTGATTGACTGTTTTTCTTCTATTTCAGCAGCAATAATAGTTTCAAATAAAGATCACAGCAGAACCATAGCGCATCTGATGTGACTGGCATAAAGTTGGCTTGGCGTTGGACGTTCGATATTCGGATTTTTAGGGAGCTTCTCTAAAGTTACATACGACATTGGCATACAAGTTTCTAATTTCAGAAGCATTTGAAGAGAATTACTTACTGTGATTCTCTTCAAATATAGGTGTCATATAGGTATATGTATAGGCGTCAGGTATGATGTACACCTTTTAGATTTGCAAATGAAAATGTTTGCCAGTAACAGTAACTATGGAAAACCACAAGCCTCAGTGGCTGGTGAGCAAAACAGTTAATGTCAAGTCCTGGTGACTAGTATGGTAATATGCCATTCTGATCAATGAATTATGTGACATCTTGCTATATTTTTTTTTTTTGTCTGTTTTTGTTGTTGTTGTCAAGCACAGTGAGTGTTACTGGCATAAAAGTAACTGCCCCAATCTCACCTTCTGTCAGGGAGGAAGTATATCTTCACATAAGGATTGCGTGGCCGGCCGTCCTCCCTTGAAGGCAGGTCTTTTGCGCCCAGTATGGTGACGATAAGCTGATGGCCGACTTTGTCATACCAAAGTTTGACCTGTAGGGGGACAAACACCAGAGCCTGCTTGAGATGAAGAGGGACTTCATTTAAACAAGAGGATTTAATAGTTTGAATATGCATCCTGTTATTTCACTACGCATGCTAAGATGCATGACAGACCAAGCTCACTAAACAGACAAGTATGGATGTTACAGAAAAATACTTAGAAGTCAGACATACACAGAAATAACACCAATATAAAAAAAAAAACACTAGATCTTCTAAGCCAGAGCTCATACTTGTTTTATTTTAAAAGGAAAAATACAAGCACTGCCTATACAGTATATACTGTAGCTCTAAATGTCTCAGGCCACAGTGTAAAACATGCAATGAAGGGCATTACATACTGTACTGTACGTAAAAGAACAAGGCAATGTGTTACAAGGAGAGCGGAGTCAAACAAATTGTACCATTACACAATCCCCAACAGAACCAGCTGTTGCTGTACATTAAGGACATTAAAGTTGTCTAAAATAGAACATTTTAAATATTTATGAGGGAAAATGCCCTAACATTGGAAATGTGTAAAGCAGCACAATGTTGACATTAGCTATTTTATACCCTGATTTTTGCTACTAACAACATTAAAGGGGTCATGACATGGCAAATTTATTTGATATTTTGTTAATTAAGAGGTCTTTGTTCCATTAAATCATCCTGCGAGTGTAATAGCTTACAACATCCTCTCCATTATAAACAAAGCATTTAATTAATCAAGCTAAAAAAAAAAAAAAAAGCTCGTTTTGATATTGTGTGATCTCTGATGTCACATGGGCAAATACTTTTTTAATTTTTTTTTATTTATTTATTTATTTAACAGGGACAATGCATACAGACATAGCTACAATGCAAGTACTTCAAATGATGCGTAGCATATAGAGTTTATATCTAGTGCCAATTCTCAACTCCTGTCCCTGGTTGGGCTTGTCTAAATACAATTGCATATGACTGTATCCAGACCAAGACACTGATGTGTTGGTCCCCCTTTTGCTGCCAATACAGCCCTGACCCGTCAAAGCATGGACTTCACTAGACCCAGGGCTGACAGGTGTCAGCATGGGTACCCTGACTGTAATGAGCTGCAGCCCCATACATAAACTGTGATACACTGTGTATTCTGACACCTTTCTATCAGAACCAGCATTAACTTCTTGAGCAATCTGAGCTAAAGTAGCTCGTCTGTTTGATCAGACCGCACGGGCCAGCCTTCACTCCTCACGTGCATCAATGAGCCTTGGCCACCCCTGACCCTGTCGCTGGTTCACCACTGTTCCTTCTTTGGACCACTTTTGATAGAGACTGACCACTTCAAACCAGGAACACCCCACAAGAGCTGCAGTTTTGAAAATGCTCTAATCCAGTTGTCTAGACATCACAATTTGGCCCTTGTCAAACTCACTCAAATTCTTAAGCCTGCCCATTTTTCCTGCTTCTAACACATCAACTTTGAGGACAAAATGTTCACTTGCTGCCTAATATATCCCACCCACTAACAGATTCCGTGATGAAGAGATAATCAGTGTTATTCACTTCACCTGTCAAATGTTATGCCTGATCAGTGTATTATTATTATATATTATTAATAAAAAATCCATGTTATGGCCCCTTTAAAATCATTCACATCATAGTTCTTCAGGTACAAATGGATACAATTTGCTTGTATCACACATCTTTGTACTTGGGGGGAAATGAATAGGTAAAACAGGGACTGTTAAAGGTGCTGTAAGTGATTTTATCCATAAACTTGCAGACTTACAAACTGAAATTGCCCTTAGTCCAGAAATATGCCAGCCAACCCAATGTCAAAATGTATGACAGGAAGATTTCTCACTGGCTAGTTTCAGGACAGGCTAAAAAAAAACATTTTTGCTGTCACAGAGACGTGATTTAACAGAACACATATTTCATTCATATTTTTCAGTTAGCAGTGATATGTTGCGTATAATATCTTACAGCACCTTTAACATATCCTTTTAGCTGCAACATGAAACTTTCAGTAATGTTAGTACCACATAAAAACGTTTTTTAGCATGATTAGTATAAGTACAAATGTGGAATGCGGTTTTTGAATCAGTCAGCAAATAAATTAATCTCCAAAACAATTAAGTACACTGAATCAGTACCTTTCTAAAACGGTATATGGATGAGTATCAAGATTCAATGCAGTTTCATGTTACATGGAAAAAGAATCCAATTTTATGACCCGACAAACTCTGCATCACTAAAACATTTAAAGAGACACAGTACTCCTCTGCCTGGGTAAATGGTGCAGGTGAACGTCTCACAGGGTTACAGACATTTTATCATTACTCAATGTCTGCCGATGCCCGGGTGTCTCTTAAAATATTTTTTGCATGCAGATGATTCATGCCTAAAATATGCTTAAAACAGCAACAGCAAGGAAGGCATGATAGGTAAGGGGCTCTTCAAATGCGCAATCTAAGGTAATAAACAAAGCTGAAAATGCAGCTGTTTTTCTGCTGTGCATAATCCAATGGATTAAAGCAATAGCATAGAAGTGTATTAATAAACAGCAACGATTACCTGAACTTTAGGGTTAAAAGGCTCAATTCTTCTACTAAGGCTTTGGCTCTGGGTAAGTAAAGTGAATGAAAAACAATAAAGATAAATGCAATTCAACTAAAACCTGAAATGACAACATTAAGAAAGCAGAGCAGGAGATTCAACCTAAAGACAATGGCTATAGGAACATTTCAACGTACCGTACTGCATTGGAATCGATTTATTTGATTATTTTCACTATAATACAGTTAACTGCAATCTCTTTCTTTGAGATTGAGGAATCGATGATGAGCTCTAAGGCTCAGGACTTATACTAGTAGAATATTGTTTTCCTAAATTTCAGGAATGGATATTTCCTGTACATTTTCTAGAGCAGCGTTTCCCAAAGTGTGGCCCTCAAACTAGTTTCTTGACTTCCATTAATGGGAAGTATTGTTTTAAAAGACTAAAATGTCATGTCTTTTCTTTTAAAATGACTCAATGGGCATCTCTTCACGGGAAAAACTGCTTTTTACAGTACACTGAATCTCCTTCTCAACAAAATACAAAGTAACAAGATTGTTATTTAACACACAAACACACCATATAATGTTAGAAATGATCGAATTAGATGAGATACAGAACAGGAATATGAGACAACACTTTTTTTATTAATATAGTTATTAATACACAGTTAATTTTTGAGACTAGCTGCATTGACCAATTTCTGTCTGTCTGTCTGTTAATCCATCCATCCATCCATCCATCCATCTATCCATCCATGGTCAACCATTCATGGAAATCATTGATTTTTTTTCTTTCTCATCCCAACAGTATTACCTAGGAAATAACTTGAACTTCATTTGTATTGGTTAAATCAAGCAGCTTGTGCACTTTACACCAGAGTTGGTCATGTTCTTCAGGCATGTCGGGGATTTTTACACACAGACACAATAGGCTGCATGAGGCCTGGCTATAACCAGATCAGGTTTGGAGAGACTACAGCAGCTTTTCCTGATCACTGGTCCAGTGCTTTATCTCTGTTCAAAGCCATTTAAGTGATTTTAGTCCATAACTTAAAACATTAAAGAGCAACATGTGAAAGAGAACTTGCACGTGGTGAGAGGAGATTTTTGTGTGTGTGTGTGTGTGTGTGTGTTCATTCATTGATGTTTGTGGTACATGGCGCATCACAAATAGCACGAAAATATTGAATTCTCTTTTAAGTCTTGCACTTGAATGGACAAATTAGCAAAAAAATTGCGTCAACGTGCCTGTCTCGGCGAGTATCCTAGCAAATATAGTACCGGTAGGTTATGGCTTAAAGCGAAAATTTTACGGAATTTAGAAATGAAGAATAAAAAAAACAGTATTAACTTTTCTATTATTGTTGTTCGCTCGTGTATGATGGGGTCGGTGTAGTTTTTGTCCCGGCCCTCCTCCACTGTGATCGGAAGGCCTGGTAAAAAAGAACAGTGACGAGAGCTGCCTATTACCCAATGTTAAATAGTACAAACAAAACAAAAAAGACGGGCAAATCAACTCCTGAAATATTATTATGGTAGGCCTGCCCTACATATTGCATCAAAATGCAATGTCATCAGTTTGCCTAAATTAGAACACAACGTTTAAATGTTTTACGCACCATTTACTCGTGGTAGGGAGCAGGTGTAAATTTCTTTGGTACCAACTAACATTTTGAAAATACGAACATTTTCGTGAATCCGAAAATTTACGTCAGAGCGGCTTTACGAACAATTTACACTCAAATTCGTTCAGCTCGTGTTTCATGAATGAGGCCCATTGTCTTAAAGCGAAATAAGTCTATTCATCGTGTATGTGTTTTTAATGTTAATCAAATAACAAATGACAGAGAAATCACTCACTGCTCTTGACTGAATAACTTTTGTGACAAAAAAGTAGTCATCTTTATTTAATTTATACAGTGAAGATTATATGTAATGTTATTTTATATTTGATTACTTTATTTAATTTCTGTACCTGAAAGCTACTGATAGATACCTGAAAAACCTGAAAAGCGCTGTTTATTTTATATGCATCTTTGCTCTTTTGCATGTATTTGTGCTGTTTCTTGTAGTTTGATTATTTGTTCCTTTTGTTCTTTATTTTTATTTGACAGTTGTCCTTATTTCCCTGAACATAGCACACACCGAACTGTAACGAAACTGTGATAAAAACTGAACCGCGAGTAATCTGAATCGTTACACCCCTTCAAATGATGCAAATTGCATGTGTAATTTATGTTTCATCTATGTATATTTTCATTATTGTGATAAGAATTGTGTAAGAATGCTAGGAAATGTAGTTTTATTGCACAAGCATGTGACCATTTAAACCACAAGTTTTAGTAAACTTTTGCTATTCTTCATCAAATCTCGTACAGACCTAAACTGTACAGCCACATTGAACCTGTTTCTGACCTGAATCTTTAACTGACATGGGGAAAATACCCTAAACTTTTTCTACAATGCAGACGCATCTTGTCTTCTGCACAGGAGTTAATAGTTGTGAACTTACTGTAAGCTGTCCCGATAAGTACTGAGGGGCGTCCCGCAGCATCCCGGGGCTCATGGGAGACGTGACTGATATGGAGGGGCGCTCCATCTTCTGTGACTCAAATGAACTCGAACCTTAGAAGAGATTCAGGGTAAAGTAGAAATACACAAAACTAATCAGAGATTCTTTCTGTGATCTGTGAAAATGTCTCATTAATGTCTCAGAGAATCCCATCATTTATAAACACTAGACCGAGAAAATGTACTCACTGGACTCCAGTTGTGCGTGTGTGCTTTCTGGTATCCTGGGGATATCTCTGCAATGACAGTGGCACACAGAAATCAATGACATGTGCTTTAATGACCCTGAGCACCACATTAGTCTTGATGTGAAGTTTGTGGCAGCAGCCCAAACTCACAATCTAAAGAGAGTTCAGTTGGTCATGCACTCCTTACAATTACAATTAGGACGATTAGGAGACTAAACTGAGGGCAGCAGATTTTTTTACTTTAGTTTTTTTATTCATGTGAGCCAGCAGGCACTCTAAGGGGTTATATATGACTTGATTATAATCGTATAAACCAAATACATTTTTCAATAAATTTGAATAAAAAATAATCTTTTTTTGCATGACTTTTTTATTCATCAGATATCACAAAAAATGGATTTCTCATGATACCTTCAATATAAAGAAGGTTATTTTCTATCCTCACACAAAACTTGACGCTGCGTTCACACCAAACGCGAATTGAGCGTCAAAATCGCGTTTGCCGCGTCTAGTTTGATGCGTGAACATTTTGAATCCATTCGCATGTCCGCAGCTAATTGGACACGCATAGAAGCATCGAGCATTTGAAGCGAAATTTTGCGAACCTGGATTATCTTCACTGCATGTATATTTAAATAACATATAAAGTTATGAAACTTCACTTTGCCCTCATTTAAAATTATTTGGTAGGCAACAATAGATTAATTGGACCAAAGATCGCCCATTAGATGTACACAAGACGAAGTATACAGTATTGTTCAAAATAATAGCAGTACGATGTGACTAACCAGAATAATCAAGGTTTTTAGTATATTTTTTATTGCTACGTGGCAAACAAGTTACCAGTAGGTTCAGTAGATTCTCAGAAAACAAACAAGACCCAGCATTCATGATATGCACGCTCTTAAGGCTGTGCAATTGGGCAATTAGTTGAAAGGGGTGTGTTAAAAAAATAGCAGTGTCTACCTTTGACTGTACAAACTCAAAACTATTTTGTACAAACATTTTTTTTTCTGGGATTTAGCAATCCTGTGAATCACTAAACTAATATTTAGTTGTATGACCACAGTTTTTTTAAACTGCTTGACATCTGTGTGGCATGGAGTCAACCAACTTGTGGCACCTCTCAGCTGTTATTCCACTCCATGATTCTTTAACAACATTCCACAATTCATTCACATTTCTTGGTTTTGCTTCAGAAACAGCATTTTTGATATCACCCCACAAGTTCTCAATTGGATTAAGGTCTGGAGATTGGGCTGGCCACTCCATAACATTAATTTTGTTGGTTTGGAACCAAGACTTTGCCCGTTTACTAGTGTGTTTTGGGTCATTGTCTTGTTGAAACAACCATTTCAAGGGCATGTCCTCTTCAGCATAGGGCAACATGACCTCTTCAAGTATTTTAACATATGCAAACTGATCCATGATCCCTGGTATGCGATAAATAGGCCCAACACCATAGTAGGAGAAACATGCCCATATCATGATGCTTGGACCTCCATGCTTCACTGTCTTCACTGTGTACTGTGGCTTGAATTCAGAGTTTGGGGGTCGTCTCACAAACTGCCTGTGGCCCTTGGACCCAAAAAGAACAATTTTACTCTCATCAGTCCACAAAATGTTCCTCCATTTCTCTTTAGGCCAGTTGATGTGTTCTTTGGCAAATTGTAACCTCTTCTGCACATGCCTTTTTTTTAACAGAGGGACTTTGCGGGGGATTCTTGAAAATAGATTAGCTTCACACAGACGTCTTCTAACTGTCACAGTACTTACAGGTAACTCCAGACTGTCTTTGATCATCCTGGAGGTGATCATTGGCTGAGCCTTTGCCATTCTGGTTATTCTTCTATCCATTTTGATGGTTGTCTTCCGTTTTCTTCCACGTCTCTCTGGTTCTGCTCTCCATTTTAAGGCATTGGAGATCATTTTAGCTGAACAGCCTATCATTTTTTGCACCTCTTTATAGGTTTTCCCCTCTCTAATCAACTTTTTAATCAAAGTCGCTGTTCTTCTGAACAATGTCTTGAACGACCCATTTTCCTCAGCTTTCAAATGCATGTTCAAGAAGTGTTGGCTTCATCCTTAAATAGGGGCCACCTGATTCACACCTGTTTCTTCACAAAATTGATGACCTCAGTGATTGAATGCCACACTGCTATTTTTTTAACACACCCCTTTCAACTAATTCAACTAATTGCCCAATTGCACAGCCTTAAGAGCGTGCATATCATGAATGCTGGGTCTCATTTGTTTTCTGAGAATCTACTGAACCTACTGGTAACTTGTTTGCCACGTAGCAATAAAAAAATATACGAAAAACCTTGATTATTCCGGTTAGTCACATTGTACTGCTATTATTTTGAACAATACTGTATGTCATGTTTAACCTCTACATAGAACCATCCGAACCAGCAGCAAACGCCAGAAGGACTGGCCGAGGAAAGGCTGCTCACGCTGGGGTTAACGAGCGCTGAGCGCCCGGAGATTGCCTGGATCTCACAACTGCAAAATCGCAAGAGTGTTCTTTTTAAATAGGCACTGTCTGTATAGGTAAACCACATATTTTAGCTTTAAACAAATACACTATCAACTGAAAAGCATTAAAACTACATTTAGTGACAAAATATCAGTATTTTTTAAATTATATGCAGGGTTTCTCATCACGTCACTTTACAACGTGCAGCAGCAAGCAGGCTCCTCATTGGTTAACGCGGAGCGAATTGACGCCAAAGTAAAAAAATTTCAACTCAGGCGTAGATGCGAATTCGCTTCAAACTCGTGAATGCACAAAAAGCACCACTCGCGCGTATCGCACAACACGCTCAATTCACTTCAAATTCACGTTATTCGCGCGAACTGGACGCCCGAATGAGGCGTAATCGCGTCCATCTATTGCGCCGCAGGACCTCCAGACGCGCGTCAACGCGCCTTTCCATTGACTTAACATGGAAATAATTTGCCCCAAATGCTCTATTTGCGTTTGGTGTGAACGTACCTTAAGGCAGGCGGAACACAAGGCGTATTAGCATGTTAGTGTTAGGATTGATTCTAATATGATCTAAAATGCCAGCCCCATACTGATTTTCCTGTTTTGTTGTTGTTGGAGTATCCAAATCATGGGCTGTAAAAGCAGACCCCTCTTCTGGATGGGGGGTGGAGAGCAGCAGCTCATTTGCATTTAAAGATACACACATAAAAATGGTGTGTTTTTGCTTCCACTCAAAAAGGGGCATTTTGGCATGCTATAATAATTGATCTGTGGGGTATTTTGGGCTGAAACATTCTGGGGACACCTAAGACTTGTATTACTTCTTGTAAAAAGGGGCATAATAGGTCACTTTTAAGTTCATATGAAAACCAATTTCATGGAAGACGTACCCAATGGGTCGAGAGACCACTAGTTCCACCTGAGGCTCTGGCTTTGATTCTAAAATGATATTGTAAACTTCTTTAAATGTGGCTCCTTGTAAATGCCGGCCGTTCCACTCTAGGACTTGATCGCCTATGAAACAAGAAAATCAATTACCAATCAGTAAAATCAGTTTTTTGAAAAATAATTAACACAATTATTTATCAAGGATACATTAAATGGGGACAGTAAAGTGACAGAGAAAGTAAAACTTTGACATTGTTACAAAAAAAATATTCTTTAAAAGAAATGAGCAGAAAATCAGCATAGAATGATTTCTGAAGGATCACGTGACACTAAAGACTGGAGTAATGACTGCTGCAAAATTAAGCTTTGTCATCCCAGAAATAAATGATATTTTAAAATAAATATCTGGTTCAGTCATAAAACTCTAGAGGGCGCAGACTGATGGGTCCTTTACATGCAATCTGCGAGCAATCGCATCATTATCGCATGGCACTATCTGATTGGCCTCTGCTGATCCTGCAGCCAATGAGATTGCTTGCTCAATATTTTAATAATCTGTTTCATGGTTTTCTCTAAGCTAGTGCAGCAGCGCCCTATTAGAGTTCCTTACCGACCACAAACTTTTAAACAGTAGTGTATGAAACACTGAAACATAGCCTGTACCTGGTCTGAGGTGCCCAACTGTATCCGCTAAACTCCCTTTCCTTACTTTGGTGATGAATGCACAAAGTCGCCCAGACTCTGTCATCTTCCCCCCAACCACCTGTAAAAGACACACACACACACACACACACACACACACACACACACACACACACACACACACACACACACACACACACACACACACACACACACACACACACACACACACACACACACACACACACACACGAAACTTGCTTTTGAAACTGTAGCATATTTGTTTTTGCTGTGATACTGGAATTGTAAAACATTTGGAATTGTACATTTCAGTGCTATTGCAGATATCATGATCCTATAATGAAGGTTTTATGTTGCTAATGTAAGGTGAATATATTTAATAGTTCATAGCTTTTTAGTCATGACTGACTGTACCGCACAAACTGCACAAATTACACTGAACAGAAACAGTGAGACTTTCAAGGGTGTGTGTATTATTTCTGTCCATGCTTTTAAAAGAACTGACTGTTGGAAAAAGCCTGAGGGTCTGTTCCATAAACCACATGACCAATCACTCTTCTGAGAGCATCATACAAATCAAATCCCCACTAATGGCAGCCCAGTGCAAACATACAAAGAAGATTACGAGCTGCCTCCTAGATAAAGATGGCTTTACATAATGAGTGGCATGCAGCCGAGGGCGATTTTGTGTGTGTGTGTGTTTGACAAACTGCTGCTGGTAATGGATATAATGCACACGGTAGCACTGAGCTGACACACAGTCAGCCATTCAGAAAGTTTGTTATCAGTAACGATTCTTTGTTTCTCTCCACTCTGCTAAACAATCCATGTAAGTGCTTTAACAACAAATACAAGCTTCGCATTTCTGCTTTTGAACTCTCAGTGCATGGCCGTTTACTTCCACTCTAAGAGCTTTACTCTAACCACGTTATTTCACTCTTTCAATGTCGACAATAAACATAAAGGTACATTTTAACAGTATTATGTATGCAGTCTTTAAAGAATAATCATTATTTTTTTTATTATTGATGGTTCTATGGAGAACCTTTAACATCCATGGAACAATTCCATAGCACAAATGGCTCTTTATAATGGAAAAAAGGTTCTTCAGATTATTACAATATTATTTACACTTCACTCTATTAAAGTAAAATAAAAGTGGTTTTTTTACAGTTATGTCACAGAAGAACCATTTTGATTCCCAAAGATCCCATTTTCTTAAAACAACTTCTTTTTTCCCCCTTAGTGTTAAGAACATTTTAAAAATCCATTATATTTATAAAGGGGTTTTCACAGCGAAGCCATAAAATAACCAGTTTGGGTTGCCTAAAGAAAAATCTAAAGAACATTTTGTTGAATAGAAATGTTTAATGGACGTTAAAGATTCTTCATGAAACCATTAATGCCAGTAAAGAACTTTTATTTTTAAGATTGTAAGAAAAAAAGGGTTATTTTAAGAACTGCTCACTGAAAGGTTTTTCGAGAAACCAAAAATATAACTATTGCACTGCTACAAAAAAAAATTTTTTTTTAGAACCTTTAGTTTTAAGAAAGAACTGAAAAATTGAAAAAAACTGCATACAAGACACTTTGAATGAATATTGCATAAATTCATATTTATCAAATTCAATAAAATAGCATTACTTCATGCAATATTTTTTATCCTTATTTTATCAGTTCACATTATTACAAGTAATAAAATGTTTGTTCATAATTTATTAAAAAATTTGATCGACTTCTGAAATGGCATTTTCGTTTTCAATATCCTGTTTCTCTCATGAAATGACTAAAGTAAAATGAACCAACAACACTGTCTGAATCAACCAATGATGTGATTTTGGGGAGGTACTATGTTTTTGTCCAACCAAATATGAAATTGGCTGCCTCCAAAATCGTATACTCTCTATACTGAGTAGGTACTTATTTTGAAAAAATAATTGCAACCTCTAAAAAATGATGTTCTATATAGTATGCGTGTGTAGTATGAATGTAATTTGGACGAACTACATTCACCATGTTGTAAATATGACCTACCAGCTGGAGACTTGCGCGGGAGGAATTTGTCCAAAATCCCGCGGGTAAACGTACAAGTATTTTTTTTAATACATTGCATATTTTGCCTGCTGCTGTTATTTTTTCACTTGCTCCCTTGTTGAATATACATTTAAAAAAAAAAGGAAAATAAACTCATTTTTATTTTTATTTGAGCTTATTTAAATACTCAAATACTTAAATACAGTAAAAAAAAAAGAAGAAAAGAAATGTAGGCTAGATAAATATATATATCCATATGGGTACTTTTTGCCTACTCTTTTTTGTAGGGCTGTCTAATCTAATCGAATGATTAATCGCATAATTGTCATGAGTTAACTTGTGATTAATCGCAACTTAACACAACTTTTTATGAGTTGTAAATGTATCTTAAATTAATGTTTCAACATATATCAACATGGGTATGGACAAATATGCATGCTTTATTCAAATCTACATTTATTATTAGTGAAGCCATACTCAACAGAGCATGAAGACTAGACATGCGTCAAAGGTCACAGATGTTTTTCAAAGAGCTTGTTCATGTCTCTTAAGCCTAAGCTTAAAAATTCAGAATAAGCAGTAATTTATCTCATTTTAAGAATAAAGGGAGTTTTTACACTGGCAGTTTAATTCAGAACAGGGGGGCACAGATCGTAAGAAAAATTGGTGATGTGAAAGCTCTCATGTGAACCTGGGAGAGCACCAGCACCACACCATACCTGGAGGAGGTCCATATTCCTCGAGTAGGAATATAGTGTGGCCCCTTTAAGAGATGCGTGTTTCCTATTGAACTGCCGGTACTTTGTGTGTGTGCGCCAAACAGTGCCGCGATTCACATGAACTTGTTCAGAAAAGTAACCTGCGTATTCGTTTTAGCCGATTGTAATGTATTTAGTTCAATAAAACACATGTACTGTAAGCGGTGATTGTGTTAATGATTTACCTCGGATATGAGCGAGAGTGAGCTTGCAGTGCATCGCGCTCGGACTGCAGAGAATGTGCTCAGGGTAAAAACACACTTTTCTTTTGACCTGGTGTCTAATAAAAGTTCATCCGAAAATATGGTAGCTTATCTGGCTATAACTGCACTTGTTTTAAGAATAGTAATGTTAATGTTAACCCTTTTCTTTCCTTATTAATGTTTGCTGCTGAATCCTTTACATCTATGGCTGATCTCAATTTCTCCAACTACGGGGTAGGCCACGGATCAAACAGAAAATGTGCTCTGTGTTAATCGCGCGTTAATAAAGTTAGTGCCGTTAAAACATGTTAATTTTGACAGCCCCACTTTTTTGAGTACAGTGAATCTGGACATGCTTCTTTTGTCACATGCTTTTTTCCCCCTGTCTACTTTACAGTAGGGAAGGATGAGATTTTGAAGGCAGTCATTGACCAACATAAATCTCAACTTAACTTTTAAATTTATTTTAATATTTCAAAGTCCAATGCCATGTTTACTTCCTTTAGAAAGGTAGTTCTCAACTTTGTTGAGAAGTAGTCCATCACTCTGCATATTATGTATGTCTCCCTAATTTAATGAATTAGGAAAGAGCTCCATTAACTGGACTGAGTGTCCGATAAGAGGACACACAAAATTTGCATAGCAGTGAAAAATAATTGATGATTTTTGCTTCTTTTTTAAAAACGAGGGAATTATTATTTTTCTATAGTAATCAGTATAAACATGTTGTTGACCGAGTTTGTTAAGTAACTACAAAACCATGTGTGAAATCAAAATCACAAAAAGAGCATGTCCACACATGAGGCCGATTGACTCACTTTCAGTCCCAGAAGAGCTCCGGAGTCGCGAGGAACGCTGCCGTCCTTCATGCGCTTGTTGAGCAGGATCCTGCCGATGAGCCGTTCTCCATCTTTGGAGGGCTGCCATGTGACCGGGTGCTGTCAGGTCAAAACCACAACAAACATCATTCAGGAACACAGAAACCTGCCAGTGCTGGTGCGGGGAAGGCTGAGGTGAATTTCATCCGATTTATCACACAAACTCTGTTGTGATTGCAGGTGTTTCATAGGAGTAAGCCACACGATTGGGTCAAATCAAATAATGTCTCCTAGAGGCTTAAGGGATTAGCTCACCCCAAAATTAAAATTCTGTCATCATTTACTCACCCACATTTCATTCCAAACCTGTACGCTTTTCTTTTCCCACACATGAATCACAATTTGTGACCGATACAGTGCATATAGCAAAAGTGGTTAGTAAGTAGCAGCTGTCCATTGTCAAATTGTAATGATACCATAACCTTGAGAGCAAAGTGGTCCATTTCCATGTGCAAGTCATATACTAGTTCAACATGTTGAAATATTAGCTTTTTTTGGATGCTGAAATACTTCCACTGGAGCTCTCAAATCATGAAGGCAAAAAAATGATGACAGAATGTGACTTTTTTTTTTTGATATATACTATTCACTAAAAAATTCTGCTGTAAAAAAACAGAATGTCTTAAAATGTATAATATCATTTTTAACTCTAATATGAAATATCAATTTCAAATATGAACAGGAGTCAGGTTCAAGTAGAAGCTTTATGGACAACATCTATGACATGCTGTCAATTACCACAGAAAATAATTCTGAATCATCGCTCAGGTGGTACAAACATACAGAAATTGCTTACAGTAGAAAAATATAATGGAGGTCTGTGGGGCAAGGCATTCCAGATGGTTTAAAAGCAGAAATATGAAGCTTGCATTTTTGCTAAAGTGCTTATATTACTTATTTCGTACATATTGGCTGTTTTCTGAGCTATGAAGTTGTCTAAACTGTCCTTGTATTGGTGAGATGACATTTCCACATTGATTAAGTTTTGCTTACTGACATCATTACTGAGTTTGCTTCATGCAAAAATAATCACGTCACTTAATCTTTGCTCATTTACTACTGTTTGTGTTTTTAAGTTGTAATCTAAAAAATTAAACTACACCGTTACCAAGCCATTCTATTATGCTGGTCACATATATAAAGTCACTGGTCTTCTTGATATACTTCATATAGTGATGGTATAATGCCTTGACCCATAAAATTCCCTTTTCCATACTGTAAAAAGTAATTTATTCTTACACTAGCATTCAAAAGTTTGGGGTCAGTAAGGTTTTTTCCAAGGCAGCATTTATTTGATAAAAACTATAATCTTGTGAACTGTTTTCTATTTCAATATATTTTAAAATGTAATTTATCACTGCGATGGCAAAGCAGAATTTGCAGCATTATTTACTCCTGTCAGAAATCATTTTAATATACACAATTTGCATATTTTATTTATTTATACATTATTTCAGATTTTTCGGATGAACAGAAAGTTCAAAAGAACAACATTTATTTGAAATAGAAATGTTTTGTAACCCTCAACCTTCCCTCACTTTGTAACAAATACTTTCATCATGGGTCAAAATGACCCGAAGCCCTAAAATTATCCTTAATTTTGATAATGTTTTTTCTATGCTTTTTAATTTACCTTTAAATTACTAGATTTTATCAATACATAATAATTTAAGCACATTCTTCAAATTCTTTTAACTTAAATTCAAAATAACGTTTAACTTAACTATATACGGTAACTTATATTTATCAGAATAATGCATTTCATGAATAACCCTTTTAATTCAGCTCAAAATATCTTACAATGGGTGTATTTGCCAACCTCTTGTGGGAAAATGATATTTCATGACTCTTACCACTAGATTGCCTTATGGAGCAAATGAGCTGTTCCGCTGGGTCCTAAAGTCAGTACTTGAGTTTTTTTCTCTTCAGAATGCATTCAGATACACATGCAGACATTATAAAATAATTTTTGGGGTAATGTTTTAGCAATTTTAGGTTTTTCTATGTGTACTGAAGCATTCCTCGCATTCCATTAATTCCTAAGAGGGTCAAATTGACAAGCGAGGGAAGGATTAGTTACTTTTTTTATTACAACTACAAAATCATTGAATACATTTTTTATGTGTATTTGTGGATTAAGTGCGACAAAAGTCCTATGCTCTTTGACCACTCTGATGAACAGTTTTGTTTTGTTTTGTTTTTCGGGTCAAAATGACCCGAGGGAAGGATGAGGGTAGTCTTTACTGTCACTTTTGATCAATTTAATACCTCCTTGCTGAATAAAAGTATGAATTTCTTCAACAACAAATCTTACAGACCCCAAACTTTTGAATGGTAGTGTATTTTTACTAAATGGCCAAAATTATTTTCTGTTTCAGGCTAACAGCATATTGAATCCAGAACATTACTTGATAAATGTCATATTTTTTGGCTAAAGAGGCTCTAGATGTTGTAGAGTTTGTGTGATCATCTTGCTGGGAGTGACATGCACCCATCACATGCAGAGAAAAGCCTACCGGTCACAGACAGAGACCACCTCCTTCACCACAGCCGAACCCCAGCACCACATCCAGCAAACACAAGCCGGAATAATGGAAGAAGAAAACACAGACGATGTTCAAACCGAAAGCGAGGAGAACAGTATGGAAAGGCTCACGAACACAAACGGTGGAATCCTGTGATCCATAACATGGAGAGCAAAGGAATATGACAGTGGAAAGGGAAAAAAGAAAAACAAACTTTGTGGCAAAACAAATCCTAGCTGGCCATCTTTGAGCGAGTGAGCGCGTGTTTCGGAGCGGAGCGTGTCTGGTGGGAGAGGGGGGAAGGAGTGAGGATTCGAACCAGTGAGGGGGTCTGGGGCCCTACCGCGGCTGACGGGGCCACTAACACGGCAATAACACACCAGGCTGAGAGGGCATGCAGCTGACGGGGGAACCGACATTCCCTAAGTGCCATGACAAAACACACAGTCACACGGTGGAGTCATTCGCCGCTATGTCGACTACGGCAGCTGCGGCTAAGAAGCAAACGATAACAGAGCAAGCAAGAGGCTCCCCAGCTACTGCCACAGAAGAAAAAAGTTTAAAAACTGAGGAAAACGTCCGTTTTTAAAGAAAAACTTAAAACATGTAAAGGAATAGTTCAACCAAAAATGTTGACTCTTGTCATTTGTTCGTGATGTTCTGAACCCGTACTTTCTTCCTTCCATGGAACAGAAAAGGAGAATGATCATGATGAGCTCTTTTTCACACAATGAAAGCATATTTTGACATGATGCTTAACACTATTGGCTCTTGCGAGCATGACCAAATGCTATGTGCAAGATTAAATGTGTTAAAATGTAAAGAGTGAATGAGACTTAAATTTCAGCCAGTTTCTGACCATACACACTACTGCTCAATAGTTCGGCTAAAATTTATTTTAGTGTCTTATGCTCACCAAGGCCCACCAAAATACAGTAAAATCAGTAATATGGTAAATTAATAAAATTTAAAATAACTTCATCACTCTAATATTCAGTGATAATCCTTCATAATCCAATAAATCATTCTAATATGATGATTTGCTGCTCCCGAACAAAATCGTATTATTATATCAATGTTGAAAACAGTTGTGCTGCTTAATATTTTTTCATGATTCTTTGATGAATAAAAAGGTTATTGATTTATTTAAAATCTTTTGCAACATTATAAATGTCTTTACTGTTTTTGTTCAATTTAACTCACTCTCATGGAGTATTAATTCATTATTAATTAATCTTACAGACCCTAAACTTTTGAACGGCAGTGTAGTTCCAGTATCTGAAATATTGCATATATGGGCCGTTTTTATAGCAGGTGTGTCATGTTTTTTGTCCATGTTGGAACTTGACAGCTCTTGGTCACTCTCTGCTTTCCTTTTATGATTTAAAAAATCCTTTTTGTGCTCCATGGAGGGGAAAAAAAGAAAGCCATACGGGTTTGGAACAACCTGAAGAGGAGTAAATGACACCAAAACGTTCATTTCTGGGTGAACTATCCCTGTAACATCCAAAAAGAAAATCAAAACAACATCTCACCTATCATTAGCCACATCAAAACAAAGACCATGTGAAAATGGAACAAAATGAAGTAAATGAAAAGTTCAAACAAATGAAATCAAATCAATGCAGGCTAGAGAGGTCCCAGTACCTTCTCACTATGGCTATGCTCCTCGTTTAGGGTAGTGCTACTGCATGTATCAACCCCCGAGTCTTTAACCTGGGGTTCACACCACTCAGCATCTTCTTCCAAAGAGTGGCCCCCAAAGCGCACCATTTTCTTTTGGCCCTCAGATAAGGTGTGTGACTGCTCAAAAGTTTGTCTTTTTCCCCTTTGACTGTCCCCTACAGACATGGGATAAAAACAGAAAGAAAAAAAAGACATGCAGAAGTGAAAATAAATCAAAAGAACCATGAAATGACAGAGTGACTGAGAGAGAGAGAGAGAGAGAGAGAGAGAGAGAGAGAGAGAGAGAGAGAGAGAGAGAGAGAGAGAGAGAGAGAGAGAGAGAGAGAGAGAGAGAGAGAGAGAGAGAGGTGGGACATTAGGCTCCGCATGTCTCACCAAAGACATGGAGGAAGCATCGCTGCTATGCCACGTTGTATGATCCCACCAGTGGCCATCCAAATCCCCTGTGAGCGCCACACACACACACACACACGCACAATCCCAGCACGCACACGTACAGCAGAGAACAAAGGTAGTTTGTGAAGACAAAAGAAACAGAGACATTTGAGGGGGGGAAAAGACACTGTATTCACTCATCTTTCAGACGCACTTATAATTTTTGCACAGACTCACACTTACTGTACATCGATTATTACGCTCATAACTGTATTTATGCAATCGAACAAATCAGGCCAAGAACAAGAATATAAAGAACTGTCCCTGGTAAACTCAACAGAATGCACCTTTGTACAAAACTAAAGAAGAGGTCAAACATTTGCACTCCTCAAAGAAACTTGGCTAAAGTCGCTATCTTCAAAGTCTGACTAATAAGATCTGAAAAGATCTTGGGTTTGAGCCGTAATACCCTTTAGTTGAGGGGACACGCACGCACACGCACACACACACACGCACACGCACACACACACACACACACACACACACACACACACACACACACACACACACACACACACACACACAATGCGAGCTTCAGTTTAAAATGCAGTTTGTGCACACTCTCTTAACCTGCGTTCTTGCATTTAGAGAGATATGACATCATCAGGTATAACAATTGAAAATTACATAATCAAATATGACATCATAATCAGAAAAAAATTATTACTAGGGATTTGTTTACAACATATGGCCTGGTAAATCAAATATGAAATCCAAATATTACATTAAATATTACTTGATTCAATATAGCATAATAAATATGGCCTCTAAAAATAAAAAAATATGATATCAGCACAAAAAAAAATCAGTTTCCATTTCATTCAGTTTTAGTCGTTTATTTAAATTTTAGATCAAGTTTAATTTCAGTTTGAAATTTTAGTTCTTCAAATTAAACCTATTTACAAGTTTGAATTGTTCATGTAATATTTACATTTTATTTTATTTTAATTAACATTAACATTTGAATTTAATAGATTTAGGGCCAGATTTACTAACAGCTTGCACCAGTACAAACCCTACTGTCAGGATTGACTGAAGACAGGCATTGAAGAATGAGGGCTCAAAGGTTTCCCTTTCATACGCAAAATATGGGAGGAAAGTATTGAAATGAAACATGTAAGGTGATTTTTACTGGTATTTTTGCAATTATTTACCACCCAAAAAACAGCATGTCTTAAAGGTCCCGTTCTTCGCGTGTTTTCGAAGCTTTGATTATGTTTACAGTGTGCGATATAACATGAGTTCATGTTTCGCGTGTAAAAAAACACAGTATTTTTCACACAATTGACTTATCTGTACACCGCTGTTTTCTCTGTCCTAAAAACGGCCTGATGATTTCCTTGTTCTATGAAGTCCCTCCTTCAGAAACACGTAATGAGTTCTGATTGGGCCAGCGCTTCCCGTGTTGTGATTGGACAGCAGCTTAGCGCACTTTGCCCGGAAAGGTCCCGCCTCTTACCATAACGGGGAGATGCAAACGCTGAATGCGCGCTCTTCTCCACGTGGGAGAGCAACAAGACCACGCCCACTATTTTGCGTGTTCTTGTGGGCGGAGGGTTAGTCAACAAACGGTTCTAGTGCCGTCATTCCTGAAGGAAGTGCAGGGGTGTAGTCCAAACCGGCCGTTTGCTGTAGGCTTTGAAAGGGAACTTCTGTTAAATAAAATATCTCGCTTGGATAAAGCTCAAATTATGAGCTTTATAATTTTACAGGTATTATTTATGCTCTAACAGCAACATTACACACTAACTAAAGTTTGAAAGATGGAATCGCGAAGAACGAGACCTTTAAACCAGATGCAAACGGCTAGATTGCAATGGTCATTATGGAAATGATCCAGCTCCTTTAATTTGTCTTAATTAAGTCTTTAATTTGCGTCAGTAGATCACGCACAGAACTTTCCACTCCCATCTTTGCTTTTTTGGAGTTGTGCTCTCACACTAATTTAACCTGTTAAGTAAATCTGGACCTATGTTTTACATCAGTAAAATATGGCAATATCAAATATCACGCAATATTCATACGCCAACATCAGATATATTACAGAAGCATCATAGTATTGTATCTGCTCTATGCTCAAGCTTTGGATCATAGTCGTCTCTTAAACATCAGATCAACAGAGCAACTTCAACAACAGACACTGATCTACACATGGGACTCATTACATTAAACTCTAAAACACTAGTGTTGGTGGTAATGACAGAGAACTGCAGACATGAGAATTTATGAACATAAGAATAAAGGGGTAGTTTAGAAAGCAGCCTAAAGCTCTTCCTGTAATACTCGCATAAACCCACTGAATGCAATGTTAAGGTCTTCCGACAGTCATATAGTACAAAAATTACAATTATGCATGCCATGAATATCCTTAAGAATATCAGAAACAAAACACAAAGAGAAAAATTATTTCAGGAATAGTGGCATACGAACATTTTTTTATGTTTTAAATTTTATTTATAGTTACACTGCACCTTTTGGTGCTCTAGCTGTTAATAAACAAATTGTATGCTTCTTACGGAAGAACACTATAGCTGGAGCTACTTCTCTCTGTTTATGTGCGAGCCCTCATCCTGCCTCACCTAAAATAGTCAGAATAAACACTTATTATTATATATTATATGCACATCACAGTGATACAGGATTGGAAGATGGATTCATGATGTACTCGCCTATCATATACATTTTAAGCGACAACAGTTACATACTGTACCTTTAACTATACTATTGTCCATACATTTCAACTTAAAGCACAACTCCGGTGAGAAATGACCCTAGGGGTAATTAACAGATGGTTACCGAGTAGATCGTTTTCTGGGATGCTTTTTCAATGAAAATCGAATGTAAAGAGTTTTATCTCTAAAAACAGATTAGCTTGTAACGCTCATCTATGGGGCACAGGGTAAGTGAAATTAATACCACTAACAAGGCTCAAAATAGCCCCACACTAACACGGTAGCATAATGAGGGTCCCTACATACAAACCGAAGCATTGAGAACTTTGTAAGTGTACAAACAGTTTAAAAAGAAGACACTTTATAAAGACAGTACATTACGCATTCACGGACAGGAGCTATCTGGGAAAACAAGACGAGTAAAACCACGAACGCTGTTCTAAGTGATGAACTGTGACTTGGAATCTCATATGGTCCGTTGTTTCCAGAAGAAAGCACTGAACGCAACAGAGAAAATAAATAAATAAAAATAAAAATGTCCATGTAATTAGATTTCACAAACTTAATTCCTATTGACCAGCTAACTTAGCACTTAGCACAGCGTTTCCAAGATGGCGCCTGTCCGTGAACGTGTAATGTACTGTCTTTATAAAGTGTCTTCTTATTAAACTGTTTGTACTCTTACAAAGTTCTCAATGCTTCGGTTTGCATGTAGGGACCCTCATTATGCTACCGTGTTAGTGTGAGGTTATTTTGAGCCTTGTTAGTGGTATTAACTAGCGATTTAATTTCACTTACCCTGTGCCCCATAGACTAGTGTTATAAGCTAATCTGTTTTTAGAGATAAAACTCTTTATATTCGATTTTCAAGAAAACGCATCCCAGAGAACGATCTACATGGTAACCGTCTTTTAATTACCCCTAGGGTCATTTCTCATTGAAGGTCAAGTATGGTAACATGGAATTTGTCCTCTGCATTTAACCCAGCCAACTTAGTGCACTCACATTAGGAGCAGTGAGTAGTTAACACACACACACACACACACCCCCACACACACACACACTCCAAAACCGTGGACACATACGCGTCAAGGGAGTGATTGGAGGTTAGGTGTCTTGCTCAAGGGTACTTCAGACATATCCTGCCAGTATTGAGAATTGAACCTGCAACCTTCAGGTTACTAGTCTGAATATGACCATTAGGCCATGACTAATACTGTTAATAGTATAGCAAAATCTTTAGCAAATTCAAGTTGAATTCAGGTAAATTTCATAAATCTCTCTCTCTCTCTCTCTCTCTCTCTCTCTCTCTCTCTCTCTCTCTCTCTCTCTCTCTCTCTCTCTCTCTCTCTCTCTCTCTCTCTCTCTGTTTCTCTCTCTGTCTCTCTGTCTCTCTGTCTCTCTGTCTCTCTCTCTCAGAGACTAAGTGGAATGATTTTGTTGAGTCTGGCATGTCTCCAAAAGGTAGTTGGAGGTCCTTGTATAAGAAACCAATTGAAAAAAGAATGGAGATCTACAATGGTGAATCTCACATTCGATAATAGCACCAAATAGATATAAGGCATGTTTGAATCCTTTGCAAGGGGAAGAGTGTCCTTTTTGTGGGGTTTCAGAAACAGTATCTCGTATTTTTATTGGTTGTTTAAAGGGGTACTTCTGGATGAATCTGTATTTAAACTGGGTCATCAATGTAGTAGAAATGTGAAATTTTTGAATTTGGTGTCTTCTAGACTGAGACTTTTTGTCTCATGGGGATGAAAGACTACAATTGCCAGAATGCTTCGCTGCCCTGTGAGGCCATTCCCAAAGCCACCAACTTGACTACTGCGACTGAGTTAGAGAAGACACTACAATTAAAAACTGAACGTGTCTGTTCAATATAATGAGTGAGTCACCGCGCGAGTATCACAGCACTGAGCACTAACTGCAGGAGTCAGATAAATGAGTTGATGAGCTCTCGTGATGAGAGCTGAGGTAATCGCGACTACACTCACGCCATACATTCACAACGCGAGTTCAGTCTGGCGCGTTTCAGTTCATGCCTTTACAAGCTTAACTTTCATAGAAATCGATTTGAGAAGTTAAAAGACTTACATTGCCCACCATAGCTCCGTTTAAATGAGTGCCTGTAGCTTGAGCTGAGCTCTGAGTGTGATCTCCCATTCCCCATGCAGGGGTTCAAAACATGCGGAAATGGCTCCCTCTGCTGGCTGTAGTCTTTAGCCTTTGGCCAAACATTCCTCCTATGATGGAAATATCGGCAATTTGCGTCATAGGAGGAATTTTTCCAGAAATAAAATACAATAATCTCTTGTCTCAGGGGGATATGAGGGGGGAAAGCACAATCATTTGAATATACTTCAGGGTTTCTACTGATACAAAGCCATATGCTAATCGCTGAAGTAACCCTTTAAAAATGACATTCTTGGTGTGTTGGGAGAATTGAGTCATAGATTTGGTTTTCCCTTTACAAATGGTCTTTTTGTGTTTGGACCTAAATATAGTGCCTCAAACAGGAATAAAATAGTGTTAATAAATTTCTTATTTGATAAAGCTAAAATGGCAATTTGGCTGACAAGGAAGAATAAAATGCTTCTCAGTGGAGGAACTCATCCCTTACATATATGTTCAAAGCTTTGGTAAAAAGTAGGTTAATTTTGGACTATATATTTTATGAATTAACAAATAATACTGACTGTTTTTTCTCTTTTTGGGGTACCGAAGGTATTTTATGTCAACCAAGTGAAGAGAATGTTTATGTTGTATTGTTATAAACGAAAAATATCTTATTTGCTTATATAGCTTATTTTATGTATATGTGGGTATACATTTTTTTTTTGGGGGGGGGGTGCAATGTAATTGTTTTATAATGTATGTAATTAAAAGAGGTTTAAAAGTCAACTCTCTCTCTCTCTCTCTCTCTCTCTCTCTCTCTCTCTCTCTCTTCGGTAGTAAAAGCGTGAGCGCAGTGGTCTTAGCGGCTGCGTTCTGGGATCTATTTCTCTCCCGCTCTCACGTTCTCGGCAGAAGGTGGAAGTGCTGAATCAGGCCTGAGCACAGCTCCCAGGCTGCTAGTGCATGGCTCTCCATCACTCTGACAACTCAATAAAAACCCAGTGTAAACTATTAATTGGATCATTAATTATTGATGCTGTTTTTACTACGAGTGAAGGAGACAGGAGAACAGAGAGAGAGAGACAGACTGAAGAGAGTGACATGGCATGCAATCATAAAATTATTATTGATATTTGTTTCCATGAAGGTTTCGAATAGGACAACTGAAGATGAGGTCTGATTGGTTCCCCTTGGCATGACATGGAAAAATCATGTTGTTAATTTGCATGTGCTGCATGTTTACCTGATTCACATGTTGAATTATGCCAACATTGCCAAATCCAATCTAGATTTTTTTTTATGATTATGAATTTAAATGTGGCATATTTACATTTCAAATTTTTAATGTAGAGTTTCAACATTTATTTTATTATTTAGTTTTTACAGTTATCTAAAAAAAATAGTAAAATATTAAAAATATGTTATAATATTTAAAAAACGTACCAGTGATATACATAAAATATAATATGTATGTAATTATATATAGTTTTTTTACAATTATTTAAAATAAAACAAGATATTTCAAAAAACCATTACTAAAATATTATACATTATTCACACCCATATACATACAAACATAAACACACATTTCTATCTCTCTCGCTCTCACTCTCATTCTCTCTCTCTCTCTCTCTCTCTCTATATATATATATATATATATATATATATATATATATACACAATTTTATTTTAAACAAACACATTGTTACTGATTGGTTTGTAATTTTCAGTCTACAGGGAGTGCAGAATTATTAGGCAAATTGAGTATTTTGACCACATCATCCTCGTTATGCATGTTGTCTTATTCCAAGCTGTATAGGCTGGAAAGCCTACTACCAATTAAGCATATTAGGTGATGTGCATCTCTGTAATGAGAAGGGGTGTGGTCTAATGACATCAACACCCTATTTCAGGTGTGCATAATTATTAGGCAACTTCCTTTCCTTTGGCAAAATGGGTCAAAAGAAGGACTTGACAGGCTCAGAAAAGTCAAAAATAGTGAGATATATTGCAGAGGGATGCAGCAGTCTTAAAATAGCCAAGCTTCTGAAGCGTGATCATCGAACAATCAAGTATTTCATTCAAAATAGTCAACAGGGTCGCAAGAAGCGTGTGGAAAAACCAAGGCGCAAAATAACTGCCCGTGAACTGAGAAAAGTCAAGCGTGCAGCTGCCAAGATGCCACTTGCCACTTGCCACCAGTTTGGCCATATTTCAGAGCTGCAACATCACTGGAGTGCCCAAAAGCACAAGGTGTGCAATACTCAGACATGGCCAAGGTAAGAAAGGCAGAAAGTCGACCACTACTGAACAAGACACACAAGCTGAAACGTCAAGACTGGGCCAAGAAATATCTCAAGACTGATTTTTCTAAGGTTTTATGGACTGATGAAATGAGAGTGAGTCTTGATGGGCCAGATGGATGGGCCCGTGGCTGGATTGGTAAAGGGCAGAGAGCTCCAGTCCGACTCAGACGCCGGCAAGGTGGAGGTGGAGTACTGGTTTGGGCTGGTATCATCAGAGATGAGCTTGTGGGGCCTTTTCGGGTTGAGGATGGAGTCAAGCTCAACACCCAGTCCTACTGCCAGTTTCTGGAAGACACCTTCTTCAAGCAGTGGTACAGGAAGAAGTCTGCATCCTTCAAGAAAAACATGATTTTCATGCAGGACAATGCTCCATCACACGCGTCCAAGTACTCCACAGCGTGGCTGGCAAGAAAGGGTATAAAAGAAGAAAATCTAATGATATGGCCTCCTTGTTCACCTGATCTGAACCCCATTGAGAACCTGTGGTCCATCATCAAATGTGCGATTTACAAGGAGAGAAAACAGTACACCTCTCTGAACAGTGTCTGGGAGGCTGTGGTTGCTGCTGCACGCAATGTTGATGGTGAACAGATCAAAACACTGACAGAATCCATGGATGGCAGGCTTTTGAGTGTCCTTCCAAAGAAAGGTGGCTATATTGGTCACTGATTTGTTTTTGTTTGGTTTTTGAATGTCAGAAATGTATATTTGTGAATGTTGAGATGTTATATTGGTTTCACTGGTAAAAATAAATAATTGAAATGGGTATAAATTTGTTTTTTGTTAAGTTGCCTAATAATTATGCACAGTAATAGTCACCTGCACACACAGATATCATCCTAAAATAGCTAAAACTAAAAACTAAAACTTCCAAAAATATTCAAAAATATTCATTCATAATCAAAATATTAATGAGTTTTTTGTGTTCATTAAGAACATGGTTGTTGTTCAATAATAAAATTAATCCTCAAAAATACAACTTGCCTAATAATTCTGCACTCCCTGTATTTTCACTGAATCTTTCACTGTAATTCTTGGAATTTCAACAAAACCACATCTGTGCTACCAAGTGAACAAGTTGACAAGCAGAGCATGTACATGATCAAAAAATATAAAACCCAATAGTGTCAGCTAGCCACCCGTCTCGTTGAGCCCTGTGCATGTAAATAATGATGGGTGATATATTGATGAAACAAGCTGATGGTGATATATTGATATGTTTAGACACTCACATCACTCTTTAATTACCACTTAGGCCTACTAAGTGTCTTCTAAGAACACATACAGTACTGAAACATGAATGTAACCATGTGGACACGAGACAGTTTCAAAGCTTTTCTCCTGTTCCATCTGCTGATCGATAAAAAGGAGAACAAAAAGAGGCCGCTACACTAAATCACACAAGAGCACGTCAATGTTTTTACAAAGCGTTAGCTCAGACCATCACATTTCCATGGAAATACACACTGTAAAGAAAAAAGGCAAATTTAGAACTTTTGCAGTACAATCGACTTAAGTTATTTCAACTTAAATAATGTTAAACTGACTTTAAAAAATGAGTTACATCTTGTTTAACTAATAAAAAAAGTTCTTAACTTCTTTTGATAAGTTAAAACGATGTAAAAATATATGTTTTCATAACTTATAGAACATATAATTTTTTACAATGCAGGTTATTCCTGCTGACAGTTTGAAGAGCAGAATAAATGAATCATGCATATCTAATTATATCTAGAAGGGCTCATCTGAGATCTTCACGATTAATCGTTAAAAGATTGCAGTCTCGATTTAAACACCTACGCAATCTTACTTCTAAAGTACAATGATTTGGCCCTGTCTATTGAACTTTGACAAGTGAAATGTATGAATCTGTGTTTGTGCTGCCTCTGAGCAGGAGAGAGCAGTTGTCATGTATAGATATGAGCTTCTTCACAAACAGTCTCTTCAACAACACAGTATCGTTATTTCTGTGATAGAATATTTCAAATGAACACAGATGTACTAGGGGGAAAGATATAAACACTGATGTCTACGGTAGCGATCAAAACAGAGGAAATTAACTTTTGAAAGTAATCATTCACTCAAGAGATTTGTTCAAGTGAAGTCTTTATAAGTGAGCCATTGAATCATCCATTTAAATCAAATTAATTAAATATGTTTTAAATAGACTGCAATTAACATTTTGTTAGAGTCCGTAGTAAATTACACGTTATTTTGTTTGGTTGTCTATTCAGAATTGTGGGAGAATCGTGATCTCTATTTAAAGGGTTCACCCAAAAATTAAAATTAGACCATTATTTACTCACCCCAAGTCATCCTAGGTGTATATGACATTCTTCTTTCAGACGAATACAATCAGAGTAATATAAAAAAAATGCCCTGGCTTTTCCAAGCTTTATAATGGCAGCCCAAATTTTTAAGCTCAAAAAAGTGCATCCAGCCATCATAAACATACTCCACACTTAATAAAGGCCTTCTGAAGTGAATCGATGGAAATTTCTGGAAAATATTCATATTTAACAAGTTATAAAGTAAAATATCTAGCTTGCGGCCGATCGCCTTCCGTATTCAACTTACGAAGAAATTCGTAACTTGTGTAACGTTGGACATAGCATAAGCATTTTGAACAGCAGGAGGCTTTTCACTTTCTTCGTAAGTTGAATACAAAAGGCGGTCCACCGGAAGGTACATATTTTACTAGATATAGTTTTAAATATGGATATTTTCCTTAAACAAACCCATCGATTCTCTTCAAAAAGCCTTTATTAACCCCTGCCCCTGGAGCTGTGTGGAGTATGTTTATAATGGATGGATGCACTTTTATGAGCTTAAAATTTTGGGTTGTCATTCACTGCCATTATAAAACAGTGGAAGAGCCAGGAAAATGAACCCTAACTCTGATTGTATTCGTCTGAAAGAAGAATGTCATATACACCTAGAACGGCTTGAGGGTGAACAAATCATTGGATAATTTTCATTTTTCATCCCTTCAAAGAAAAATGTGATCTGATTAAGCTCCACCCCAAATGTTTTATGATCATGGTGCATGCGTTTTTTTTCTTTTATCATTACATAATTCACCCCAGAATTGTACAAGGTCTTTTTAGCTGGTCTGAGAGCAGGTCTAAATGCAGAGCGAGTCAAGAGCCAATCAAATCGGCTTATCCAGATCTGAAAACAGGCCTGCAGCCAAGCGGATGCCATGGTAACCTACTTTCACCTCATTACATCTGATCTTGAGACAGTCAGCCAGCAAAACAGATAACGTCAAAACCTCCATTGAGAACAGGAAACCAGAAATAAACAAACTGTCTGCTCAAACAAAAACGAAAACCAGTTCATGGCTAAAGTTGAACTGTAACAGTGTCCAAACACATCCATGTCAAAATTGAAATCCAAGTTTGGGATGTTCTGTTTAATGCATTATTTAAATGAAATTTGTGTAATGTTTCTCAATGTTAAAATACTTTCTTCCCAGTTGAATATGCTCTAAGTAAGCTATTAGTAGGTTGCGACACTGTGACACTTTCCAATTGCTGCTCTCCCTGTGTCTTCATATGCTTATGCAAAAAGCAGTACATCAACTGAGTGGTGTGTCTGAATATGTAGTGGTGATGAAAATGTAGACTGCCATTCAAAATCTGATAAGATAAAAACAATAATAATAATAATAAATGTTAGGCACACCAAGGATGCATTTATTTGGTCAAAAACACTAGCCTGACAAGCCAGACCCACATCAAGATGTTTGGTCTGGAAACTCACCATAGACAGGGCTCAATCCGAGGGGCGGGATAAACGGTTGTCTTTCAAACTCCCTCTGCACGTGATAGGATAGCGCTACACCAACCAGAGCAACGAAGGTGAAGCAGAGCTAGTTGACAAATTAAACTTTCGCCGTATCCTGTCGGCAAAACTCAGAACACATCTTCCCTTTTTAAGAATGACTTCAGTTCTTTGTTCTTTTCTCAGAGAAAAGCTTAACTCCAAGTCTTCCAGAGTCCAAAGCTGATTCGAAAGACCGCCGTTCGCCAGATTCTGTGTTTACTAGAAGCACGCAAGCGCAACTCGGCCGTCATTATGTTAGGCCCTGCCCACCAACTCTATACACGATGTGATTGGCCTGACCAAAGTTTGGCGTTTACAGCTCAGAAGTGTAGTGAGAGTTGCTAGACGACACTCGCGGCTGATTAAATTTGCTGCAGCTAGGGTGTCTAGATTTCTAGGCTAGACTGTCACACAACTCTGAAAGAAATTCAGTGACGTCAAGGCTGTAATGTGATTGGTTATCAAGGCACATATTGTCCAAGTTAGCGGTTACGCTTTCTCTAATGGTAGAGTCACGGACCCTCATACTTTCAAGAATTTTGTTTCATAATCATTTCTGCACCACTAGTGCCACATTCATGACATATTACACTCAGCCCATCTGCTATTGATCAAGAAAACAGGTAGCCACGACCCACACACACGTTTGGCTAAGCCACTGTTCCTATGCCGGTCTGATCAAACAAACAGAACAATGTTTTGATTTGACTTTTCTGTGAAATCAATCTACTTACAGTTGTCTGAACAGGCTCATTTGAACTGGGATGGAAGAGAGTATTTTAGCATAAAAATGCACACACCTTAAAGGGATAGTTCACCCAAAAATGAAAATGTTGTCATCATTTACTCATCCATCAACCGTATGGTTACCCCTATTCATAATCTTTTAGGCTTGGAACAACTCGAGAGTGAGTAAATGATGACAGAATTTTCATCTTTGGGTGAACTATCTTTTAAAGTGAAGACAATGTTTGTATATGAACCAGCTGAACCAATAACACTATGATGAAACCAAGTAGAATGGTTGATTGTCAATTTGTAATGATGCAGAAACGCTACTATCCCTGTGCAGTATCTCCTCTGCGCTCGGCTCTCATGTGCGATAAAGCGGACGGGAAATGCAGTCTTATCTGGCCTGATGTGCTCTCCCCTCCTCCCTAAAACCCACCTGACCTTCAGAGAGAGCGTTACTCCTCTCCTCTGGTTAGAAGTGTAGCTGTGAAACCTGGAAGAGCGGAACATCAATAATGTAGAACTGTACGCTGGGTTTTGTCCCTAGGATGCTTATATAAGTGGCTCGGACTCAGTTGTTCTCACTGCAATTCTCTGTCCTATCTCCATCACCTGGACCCAATCCAGAAATCTTCCTGTTTGTTGTCTACACAGTAAATAAAGTGCACTGGAGATGCAATTAACCAATCTTGTCGCAATATATTTGCACCCACGACTAAACCAAAACCGTGAACGAAAAGAGCCAAGTGGATATCAAAATGATTGCTGTATGAATTAATCATGTAAAACGAAGATGCCCTTGATTACTTCACTATTATAATTGTGTGCTTTTGTTTGTATTTCCCATTTTTCTTAATGACGATTATCAAATCATTGATCCTTTATTTATATTAAATGCAATACAACAAATATTGTCGTAATGTATAAAAACGTCACAATTTAATTGTAATAATTTATCCTTGTTTTGCATAACTGTATGGTATTTTGACGGGAGAATGTCTGCCTTTAAAACTTGAAACCAGAAAACAAAGTGCACTTGTAATATTAATATTTATGATACTACAATATAATCTCATCTCTCTTTCTCGCTTGCTCTTCCTTTTTTTCTTTCCTTTTCTCTTTCTCTTTCTTTTCCACGCTATCCCTTTGTTATGTAACACAATCCATTACATCTGATCTGAGGGAACCAAGACCCAGCAATATCTGTCACAGGAGGACAACCGAGAGAAAACAATGAAGAGGTAGAAAGCAACACACACAAGTCATACATACTGTAAATGGACACCGGTTTTATCTGGTGAGAGTAACTAAGGACAAGTAATTTTCCAGCAGCTTAGGAAATAATCAAAAAACATTTCCTGAGATGTGTGGGTATCCAATTTATTCTAGTAAATTGGTTCCTTTGGACAGTTTATGTAAATGAACCAGTTCAAAATTACGCGATTCACTGATTTGTGTCCCTTTTATGTCTTTTTATAGCCAAATATTTAGATAACACTGATTTTCAGCATCATGTTTTTTTTACTTCATTGCAGTTAACTACTTTTTTGTAATTTGACTAAGTTACTTTAAATAGTGAGTAGCATGAAGCTTGACACTGACGGACACAGCAAGTCATCTTGAAATAAACACACAGGTCTTTCTTCATACTCCCTGACACCCCCCCCCCCCCAAAAAACACACACACACACACACACACACACACACACACACACACACAGCGGCAATTCAATCACACAGCATCAATTCTCTCTCACACACGGTGAAGCACCAGCATCAATCAGCGGTTATCAGCATATATGAAAAATTACTACAAAATATGATTAAGTTATTTCCATGTAAATAAAACTAATATTAGCAACAGTTTTAAACTATTAGCACTAGATCTTTATACATAAACATTCACTAGTTCAAAAGTTTGTGGTAAGATTTTTTTTTTTAATGAATACTTGTATTCTAGCCTGGATGCCAGCCGAACTCAGCCCCGCCCACAACATTTTTAGGTCGGGCAATTCGGTCTGGCCTCGATCCATAGAGGAGTAATTATCCCCGAACAGAAACTGTTCGGACCAATGAAATCATCAGGGCGGGCTTTAGACGATGACAGACAGATGATCAACAGTAACGTTATCATGCACGTCATCAAAGGGGCTTGGATTATATTTACTCGAATCCTAAACGGAGAGCTTGTTTGTATCTGCATTCACCTTCACTATTTCTCTCAAAGATGATGATCATGTTGGGTAAGTACTCTATGTATCAATAAATTCTTTTATCACCGGCTAAGATCGTTTATTCCAGCGGGTGTGCAGACAGGGTTGCCACGTTTTTACAAAAAATCTGCCAACTACTAGCCCTTAAACAATAGCTTCTCGGGGGGTTCTCCGGAGGGAAAATGGTGTTTGGGTGGTTAAGTGTGTGTTATTTTGGCAAGATTGCCTGCTAAAATTCACTCTGAAGGGTTTTATTCTGCGATAAAAACCGGCTGGGTGTACATTATCCCGCTTATTACACGGCTACTAGACTCAAATAAATAATTATTAGACACAAAATATTGTCTCGAGATTAAATATTTTATTAGCTCTTACGCAAAGCTTCCGCGAAGGAAAAAAGTTCCAACCTGCTTTAAGCCTTTATCTATTGCTGAAGATATGCCATATGCCCTTGCTAAATGTTGAAAATGAATGCTGAAAGGGAAAATACAATCAGAGTTATAATTAAAAAGTCCAGGCTAACGTTAATCCCAGCAGTAGTTGTAGTCGTGTTTGGAGTCCATAAAAAATGCAGCTGTCCGTCAAATAACGTGCTCCACACGACTCTGATGGGTTAATAGAGCCTTCTGATTCGAATCGATGCGTTTGTGTAAGAAAAGATCTATATTAAAAACGTTATAAAGGAAACCTGCCTTGAAGTCTTCCATTATAACCCACGGCTGTTTAAGCCACAAGATGGTGCCAGCGTTAAGCATAGAAGTAGCACCGGTCAAGATAACTCGTAGTACCCGGATGAGCGGGTGTTATCTGGAAATAACGTACCGCTGGAATGCGCGATTGACCAATCAGAATCAAGTATTTCACAGAGCCGTGTAATAAATTGCTATATATCACATAATAGTAGTTTCTTTCAAGCCTTGGACATATAAAACAACCGCGGAAAAAAAAAACGCGGACTTGGCAACACAGTAGTTGAGCTCTGTCTGTTGACATTTGACAATGCGTCGCTCCGTTGCTCTGATTGGTTGTAGGTCTAATCCAATTGAGGTCTTTCCTGGTTCGGTTGAAACACGCCTCATAATCACAGCCCAATGGAGTAGTTTCAGACTCATATTCTGACTAGAATTGAGTATGACCACGTCAGGCTACTTGTATTCAGTAAGGATGACAGTAATACATTAACTAAGTATATTTCAAATAAATGCTGTTCTTTTGAACTTTCTATTTATCAAAGAAAAAAAAATGATCACAGTTTTCACAAAAACATGAAGCATCACAACTGTTTTCCACATTGATAATAATAAAAACATTTCTTAAATGTTTCTAAAAAATAATCATGTTTTATATTGTAAAAATATTTCATAATATTACTGCTTTTACTTTCATTTAAGACTGATTATTGGTCTAGGGAGTCTGCTCTGTATTTTCTACTGCACAAGAGGCGTGATCAACTGGCATTATTCTAATAACTCTGTACGCAATTGGATAGTCCTTCAGCCAATCAGACCACAAGAGGCGTGATCAACTGGCATTATTCTAATAACTCTGTATGCAATTGGATAGTCCTTCAGCCAATCAGACCACAAGAGGTGTGATCAACTGGCATTATTCTAATAACTCTGTACGCAATTGGATAGTCCTTCAGCCAATCAGACCACAAGAGGTGTGATCAACTTGCATTATTCTAATAACTCTGTACGCAATTTGATAGTCCTTCAGCCAATCAGACCCAAGAGGCGTGATAAACAGGCAACGACCCAAATTGTCTCTGTCATCGTGTTAAACGCAAATAGCGAGCCAGGTGGATAAGCCAGTCTGTGATTGGTTCCCGCAAAAGTGTAAAAGAAGCAGTGGAAATGTACGGGGTTTCAAAAGTTGACGGGCGAAATCAAATCAGGCTGGGTTTACCCAGTCTAGCTTTTACTGTATTTTTAATGAAATAAATACAGCTTGATAAGAAGAGATTCCTTTCAAACTATTTTTTTTAAATCTTACCAACCTCAAACTTTTGAATGGTAGTGTTTTTTTTATTTTATTTTTTATAAATTCTGTATATATAATTTATAAATAGCTTCATTACCTTTCTCGCTCACAGACTCACTCTCGATCTCCACGTCCTCACAGCTAGTGTACTCAGGCGTGGTGGCCAATTCCTCCTCTGAGCTGCTCAGAGACACCTGCCTCATTTTGCCGCCCCTCTTGGTCTTGTGAGGTTTGGGTGGCGGCGGCCTGACGGACTCTGATTGGTCGGAACTGAGTGAGTCATTCCGCAGCATGCTGTCCATCTTCTCTCGTTTACTCTTCCGCACAGCCGAGGCGGGATCCAAGAGCTGCTGCCTGTGGAGGGAGTCCACATTGGGGGGGCTGTGGTTGGACCTCCAGTGGGTGTGTCCGGGACCCGGTGAGTAGTGGGGACCTCGCAGGGGCCCCAGGGGCTCCTCCATCTCCGTGTACGCCAGGGAGGCATCGCTGTGACGGCGTTCGTGCCTGAAGCGCGAGACCTCGGCGTGCATGCGCATCTGCTCCTCATAAGGTTGTGGTTTGACCGGGTATCGGGCCAGATTTGGGTCGCTGCGGTAGCGGTTCTGGTACTCCTCCTGCCGCTGTCGCTGTAGCTCGTGCTCGCTGAGGGGCGGGCCATCAGGCAGGAAGCCGGGTTCCGGAGGGTACTCTTCCTGAGAGCGCCAACCGCCCCGCTGAGCACGGTATGCCCCTCGCGCTACCTCTGCGTCCTCGTAGGAGCGGCCGTAGCCTCCCCGCCATTGGCGGTCTCCGGCCCCGTAGTCAGACGGTGATCGTGGCATGCCGCCCTCTCCTGGGGCATACTGCGAACGCTCCGCCTTTTCCTCCCTTTGGTCGTATTTTTGGTTTGGATCCCTGGTTGCTGATGGGCTTCTTTTCCTGTCGGTAAAAAAAAAAAGAGTGAAGTTATTAACTGTTTCTCCGCCATTGATGGAAACTTCATTGTTTCACTGTTATGCGGTAGGGGCTGCTATTACACATCCTCTGAAAGATTACTGAGTCTCCTGTTCAAAAGACATGTGAAGAAGAAGCAGAAACGAGAAAGTTTGATATGTAAGCAGATGCATAATTAAAATAATGTGATCATCATCATTAAACAGCATATAAATTTGATATATTATAAAATAATATAAACTGCCTAAGGTTACTAAATTAAATATCGACCCAAAACGATCTATAGGATTGTGCAAGCATTGGTGGTTTTGATGGACTCTTATCTACTCCATCTGTGTGTATAAGACGCCATCAGTTTTGTTTTTTGTTTAAAAGCAGATATTCACACAGCTAAATATTCTGGGGGTCATGAAAATTTTGTAAAAATGATCAAAAATGCTGGCGGTGGCTGGCAACTGTTTTTTTTTAAACACAGGTGGGGAAAGAGTTACTAAAATCTCAAAGGTCATCATAAAGACCAATTACTAACTTGAAACACCTCCATGTTTCCACCTTTCTCTTTTTCATAAAAGATTATCATCGTTTCAACAAAAATTTGCAGCACGGCTTCATATAGCATATCTCAACTGCTTGATTTCTTGTATCATCACAAAATTTTAACTATATTTTCGGCCATCTCTAATCTGTTAAATGTGACAGTAAGGCATGGAGATATTAAAATATAAAAAAATAAAATAACATTAACATTAACATCATGATTTTCTGTAAAGCTGCTTTAAAACTGTATTGAAAGAAGCACTATAAATACATTTGACTTGACACATTTTGCAACCTTATGTTTAGATTCACATATTGGTGCAGAGGCACCTACATACATCACAAGCAGTTTTAAATCACTTCTCCACCCACTTTATTCCATTCTGGAAAGTATCCACCACTTTTCAATATCAAATCAATTCCTGATATGTAAAATTAAATCCTATTTAGCTAGTTCAAAATGCTGTTATTTTTAAACAGGTCAGATTATGCAGGTAAAACAGTTTGGAAACCAGCTTTCACACTGATGTTAAAATCGTTACACAGACTTGGAACAATAAGAAACAATATGTAAACTTGCAAAGTCAGCATCAAAATCCTGTAACTAATGTAAATGCTTCATCTGATGCTGAAATCACATGCGAATCCAGACAAAGCAGCAGCACCATCTAAACTTATTGTAATTCTTTTTTTAAGCAACATCTAATTTGTTAAATGCATGCTGTGTTTATAAAAACAACCGTCCACTAATGTGGTTACAACAGTGCTGGCTGTATGTGTCAGAAAAGACAAATGACACTAGTGTCCCTGGCATATGAGTTTCATCTTCAGAGGGAATAAGAGTATTTGGCTCATAGGAAGCCCTGAGAGATGCTAGAGAAAAAACTCCATCCATTAAAGAGTAAAGTTTAGAGTCTTGAAAAGCTACAATGCAGCCGTTTTTCCCATACCAGCATGTTTGTGACCAATCTAACCTATATTACATCCCTTCTGTCAGAACAAGAGATTCAATTAGGGATGCACAATATTATCGGCACAACATCGGAATCGACCGATAAACACTTAAAATATAAAAAGCGAAATAATTATATGAAATATGATATGAAATAATTATGCCGATATGCCTCACGTGCGCAAGGAGTGCTACAAGCGATAAGATCATGTCAGCAGGGAGGTCATTCTTGAAGTAAAAACAATCAAATACATTTCATGTATGGTGATTTATATTGACAGTTTTAAATCTTAGATTTGTGAATGCACCTACAGAAAAACGTGACCGTCAACAGCAGAGTTGCCAGGTTTTCACAACAAAACTAGCCCAAAACGAGCTTTGATCCTCAGATCCTGGGCCAAAATCAGAAGTCTTGGATCGTTAATGTTACATATTCACTGACAGTCGTCTGACCATTGTGATCAAATTCTGGAAGAGTCAGTAGATTTGAAGCACAATCCTGTAGTGTGGCTTCTCCTATATGATAACAGTAATATCAAAAACCAAAAGGAGCACAGAACCTAATGACACAATTAGCCAGAAAACAACAAACTGTGTGCTTGCGTTCACAACATGTGTTCTAACTGAAATCCGTTCTAAACAAAATAAGCAGTGTACGTGCGTCAGAGGTAGACAGTAACTAAGCACATTTACTCGAGCACTGTACTTAAGTACACTTTTTGAGTGTCTGTACTTTATTTGAGTATTATTTTTTCTGGAAACTTATGACTTTACTTCACTACATTTGAAAGACAAATATCCTACTTTTTACTCAAGCGGCGACCTCCCGCGATCTCTCTTGAAGCCAATACGGAAGTAATGTAAACTGTAATTCCTCAACTGGCCACTAGGGACAGGCTCCAGAAGGGAGCAGAATCTCATTGAGCCCCATGTTAAAATTCTCAACTTTAAAGCAGAAAAAAACATGTTTACAGCCTGGTACAAATTGTGTTTTTGGCTTATATGGCTAATTTTGATCTTCATGACAACTCTGAGGGGGGTGAATTTTTTTATAACTCATTCGTTTACGTTATATAAAGCCTTAAGGTTCTGCATAATTAAGGGCGTGGTTACAAGTGGATAGCCATTTATCCGCCGTCTATAGTTATTGCGTCACCTCAGCTCCGCGCACATCCCGCCTTTTTGCCCATTTTCTGTTATCCGGGAGTGACACGCGTTGACTCGCTCACAAGATGGCAACGCCCAGCTCGCCCCTACTTTAAGCTTCAGAACGGCTTATCGGAATCCTATGGGTGACGTCACGGACACTACGTCCATATTTTTTTACAGTCTATGTTTTTACTCCACTACATTTCTATCAAGGTCCTCAAAGTCGAAAGTCATTTCTGTAGCAGCTTTGAAAGTCTGTGTGTAACGGAGGCCAGCTAGTAGAAGTTGCTGTGCGAGTAAACCTCACTCCTCTGACCCCAAGAGATGCTCTAGCGACTGACGTTAGAGGTTGCAGCCTTTAGAATCCTTGTTAGAGCGTTTGACTCTCATGCCGGCAGACCCAGGTTCGAGTCCCGGTCTGAACAGAAGGGGTTACATTGGTGCCGTGACCTGGCTGGGAGTGAGGTTTAGGGGGGTGAGTGTAACGGAGGCCAGCTAGTGGTAGTTGCTGTGCGAGTAAACCTCACTCCTCTGACCTCAAAAGACGCTCTAGAGACGGACGCTAGAGGTTGCAGCCTTTAGCCTCCTTGTTAGAGCGTCCGACTCTCATGCCGGCGGACCAGGGTTCGAGTCCCTGTCTGAACAGATGGGGTTACATGTGGATGATTTTTTTCTTCTTTAAAAGGTGTTTGGGTTTTTCCCAACATTTTTTGAACATTTATAGTTTATAGCAAAATGAAAGAAGACGGATGTCAAAATGTTCATTTTGGCTAGTAATCGCATAAACAAAGTTGATTATGTCTTAAGTAAGGGATAATGTACACCCAGCCGGTTGTTATCGCAGAATAAACCCCGACAGAGTGATCAGGACCCCAATGCGAAGCCCGACGCGAAGCGGATTAAAAAATAAGCGCTTTAATACGCTTATTACACGGCTACTAGTCTCAAATAAATTAGACACAAAATATTGTCTTGAGATTAAATATTTTATTAGCTCTTACGCAAACCTTCCGCGAAGAAAAACAGTTCCAACCTGCTTTAAGCCTTTATCTATTGCTGAAGATTTGCCATATGCCCTTGCTAAATGTTGAAAATGAATGCTGAAAGGGTTAGTTCACCCAAAAATGAAAAACCAAGCCTATGATTTACTCACCATCAAGTTATCATGTATGTATATGACATTCTTCTTTCAGACAAATACAATCGGAGTTATATTTAAAAAGTCCAGGCTAACGTTAATCCCAGCAGTAGTTGTAGTTGTGTTTGGAGTCCATAAAAAATGCAGCTGTCCGTCAAATAACGTGCTCCACACGACTCTGATGGGTTAATAGAGCCTTCTGATTCGAATCGATGCGTTTGTGTAAGAAAAGATCTATATTAAAAACGTTATAAAGGAAACCTGCCTTGAAGTCTTCCATTATAACCCACGGCTGTTTAAGCCACAAGATGGTGCCAGCGTTAAGCATAGAAGTAGCACCGACCAAGATAACTCGTAGTACCCGGATGAGCGGGTGTTACTTGGGAATAGCATCCCGCTGGAATGCGCGATTGACCAATCAGAATCAAGTATTTCACAGAGCCATGTAATAAGTAAAGGTAAACAGTTGGAGAATATCAGATGTGTATCAGTGTATTGGATCCGTGCATTCGGCCTTAAAGCCACAGCAGCTTTGTAAAGGGCTTTGTAACCTTTATACAAGTATTTAAATTAGTTTAAGTTAGTTGTATGCTAGCATGTCAGATCGAGCATCACTGACTGGCTTAACCCATGGTGGCATAATGTGCATTTATACAACACTGATAAAGTAATGCGTTGACATGAAAAAGGAAATTTACTTTTGATACTTAAGTACTTTTGAAAACAAATACTTCTGTACTTTTACTTTTTTTACGGTATTTTTTTACTAAAAATCAGTTTTTACAACTTTCACTTGCAACAGAGTAATATTTGACCAGTAGTACTGTTACTTTTACTCAAGTAATAAAGCTGTGTACTTTGTCCAGCTCTGATGGGCGTTGTGAACCCACATATATGCACATATTACTAACATGGCCTTTAAATAAAAAAAAATAAAAAATAAAAATAAATACTGCGCTATTGACTTCAAACCAGAATGAAATGAAAATAGCCTAAACCTTCCCTCACATCTCCCCCTCCCCCCATTGACAGAAATGAGAGGGTGAGGGGGAGATGTGAGGGAGTATGTTTCAGGCGGGACTTTTTACTGTGCCGAGTCAAAGTACTCTCAGAAGTGCTATTCCGCCATACATTATAGTTCTCCTTTTTAATCCGCTTAGAAAAGCGCCACGTTTTATGTCACCAAACTTGATCGTTCAACTATTTGTGTAACTGTATTTAAATAGGGAAAACGTGGAGGTGTTTGGTTGCTTCTAACTTGATCTCTGTTTGATACCATAGTGAATGAACTGGGCTTAGTGGGCTAAGCTAAATGCTATCAGATCGCCACTGCGCGTCAGAGAGATTAAGTGCACGCACTCAGACGAGAGGTATGTATCATCTCATTTTAATTAAGGGAATAACATAGTTTAATATGAAAAAGCGGTGAAGTATCCCTTTAAAACTCTTGGACGTATTTTAAAAGCAATTTATGCTGCAAACTTTAGGTACTTCACACACGTTTGAAAATCCAGCAGAAATCTTGCAGAAGTCAACCAATCAGATGATGACTTCAAAAATCCTGAAGTGTTAAGCGTGCCAAATGTGTCAAACGTTCAGCCAGCGGTCCGTGGTCTGAGGCTTAAATTAATAATCATCTCATGTCTTTTTAATTTCTCCTAAGGACTTTCAGTAGAAACGTCAGAGTCAATGTTGATACTTGAATAAACAACTGGGAAATTCATTAAGTCTCCTGAGGTATGAAGGCACAACTTCAGAGCAATAAATGTAACAAATTTGTACTACAAATATCACAGTAAACGTTCAAATGATCTGCATATGAAGCTAGCGCACCAGCTAGCGATGAGGAAACCACAGTTTAATAATAGCTATCTGTTTCTCTGCAGGGCGCTGTGATCTTTAGCGTGCTGTTCAAGGGTCTGGAGAGATCTGTGAGCTGTTTCTGAGCATGTACATGTACTGACTGATTAATGATCGTATCTCCCGCGTCCCCTGGGCTCTGCTCTGGGGTTTTACTATGGCCGCCGTGTCCTGCTGCATTATTCAACAGCAGCCTGACACAGTCGTGCACCATTCACAAATCCAGAGCACTGCAGACGCCTGTTTTTGGTTGGGATTGTGTGTGTGTTTCTGGAAAAGAATGGTGAGGAACAGCAGTTTTTAAATGTAGAATCTAATATACATAAATAATAAACATGAACAATGTACTTTAGCATAAGCTTCCGCTAACAAAAATGTGCTATAATTAGTTATATTCGCTTCCATTCACGTCCATTCTATAGTTTCCACAAGCATGCACACACCTGGCAGGCCAATGCATTACATCACACACGTTTATGAATACCTGAAACGCACTGGATGCTAATGTAATGGCTAACGCCACCTGTCCCATATCAAAAGCAATGATAGCTCAGCTGGGCATTACGTCTGTGTTTAGTATGCAGGTGGGCAGATTTAAACTACTGAACATGTCACATATCCTACAGCATTACTCATATCTGCACAATAACCTACAGCATTTTTTCATCCTTAGCATGATTAGCACTGCGGCTAACTAGTAGTATCTCTTCATAGGTGTGAAAGCTGAGTGGATACAGGAGGAAAAGAAGTTTTAGAGTCACGTGATTTTACCTATATGTTAACTAGTTTAGAGTGTAAAACAAGGGACAAAATAGTACAAAGCTCCACACACAGATTTCTCACAAATTATCTCTAACAAAGGGTGTTTTCTACAATAGTCAACCTGTATTCACACATTGATTTCATTCATAGATTTTCTCTGTCAGGTTAAGTCAAAGTCTATTTAACAGAACAAAATGTCCTGAACAACAGGCCCGTTGTAAGGGAAATGTTTATGAATCACTAACCTTCTTTTTTCTTGATTTATATGCTTTTAAAAAAACATTTTCCCAACACTTGGGCAAAAGTTAGTAGTCTATGCCTGAATATAACAAAAGAGGGGGGGAAACTATAGACAGCTGTCTGAATATGATACATTTAACCTCATGATCCTAGCAACAAATTGAAGTATCAATCCAAATATGTTTTTACCAAATAGAGAATTATATTTATAAAGAACCAATCATATTAGAGAACATTTTTGTAATGAATCATGACACCTTTGCCATGCACTTATTCTATATAAATTGTTGTACTTTTTTTTTGTTTGGTTGAGGGGACTCTCTCTGAAATTGGTCAGAGATTAAAAAGCATTGTCTGTCTGATTACTTCTGCACGGCAGGCTAGACACTAGAGATCTAACTCCCAAAGTGATGGTGCTTAGTGGTGCACAAGGGATCTTATTTCCATTCCTAAGTGATAGTGCTTATTGGAACACTAGAGACATATTCACAATGGATAGAAAGGGGCAAGATGTCATCCGACTCGAAGCAGGTACTGAAGAGTCGCTTGGTAGAGTATAAATTTGTAGGTGTCGAAGAAGAGACATCCATTTAACTTAAGTCAGTTCAGCGGAATTGCTTGTATCATACCATCTAAAATGTCATAAAATAGTCATACTATGGTGGTACCATACAAGTAAAATACAAAAATGTCCCTAAGGACGCACAACACAAGGCTTATATATGAATATAGCAATGCTAGAATTGGAGTTAGTCAGTTCACTTCATTTTTGTAATTAATTTTTAAACTACACACTTCAGCTAATAATTAAAAAACCCAGATTAAATTATTCATTTGAGTCAATGCACACAATTGTTCACTGAACTAAGAAATAATTTCCTGGACAGACACACAGAGACTCATAAAACAACAGATATCACAAAACACAAACCATAGGGTTGCTTGTAACATCTAGTATTAAAGTGCAAAATAGTATATATATATATATATATATATATATATATATATATATATATATATATATATATATATATATATATATATATATATATATATATATATATATATACATACATATATGAATGTGACAGTGGTGGTGAGTCACTAGTTACATGTAACTAGATAACGTAACATAATTGAATTACAAAATAAATGCAACTGTAATCAATTAGCAGTATATTTACTGAGATTTTTTTAAAAATTAAAATACAGTTACTTATTAAAACGTTAATGATTACAAAGGGGGTTACATCTGAATATCTTCTGTAAAAGGAAGGGATGCTATTCTGATGCTTTTGATTGGTTCTTGTTTTAATTTGCAGCACACCACGTCTGCCAATTACATCAATCCACATTGCCGTTGGAAGCTTTAGGCTACAACCTGTCTGAGAGTTGCCACCATGGCGAGTGACAAAAATGTGTTCCATTGCTGGAAATGAGAAAAGTAATCAAAAAGTAATCAAACGTAATCAGTTACATTACTTTAATAAAGTAATTGAAATTGTTAGACTACTTATTACATTTTAAATAGGGTGACTTGTAATCTGTAACCTTCCCAACATTGTATGTAGATAAATACTGCCGATTGAGAATTTTGTATACAATTATTGTAGCAAGCAGGGTGGGGCCGAGACCCGTGGGAACGGAGTGCACCGGTCTCGAGCCTCATGGAGGAGCTCCGGAAGGATAAAAGGAGGGGGTGGAAAACGAGAGAAGACCAGGCCTGGACTTTTTGTGTTTTATTATATTTAAATGAGGCAGCAATTTGTTGGGTACCGCTTTACTTTAGTTTTGTAGTGTTTATTTATTTTAATATATGTCACCACCATCTTTGGAAACATATCATGGAATAGATGTACCTTAGTGAAAGGAGGCATCTCCAATTAACTTGCATGAAATTAAGTCAGAGGTGATCTGATACTGCAATATGTTGTTTTTTAATCACGCTGAGTGTTCGTTGCTGCTCATATAAGCAGCAGAAGGCAACAGTCTTCTCTTGTGGCTTGTGCAAGTCTTCACACAGAAGCTCTCCATTGCTTTAGCACCGTTTGTGAGACAGCGCTATTCTTTCCAGTGTAATCACAAAACAAAATGCACACAAACATGTTCCTGCTCTTGATATAACAACTGATATAACAATCTTGATTGGTGCTTTTGAAAAAAAAAAAACATGATATATATTTTTTTGAGGATTCTGTGATGAATGGAAAGGGGGGGAAAACTATGCAAGGGCGGATTAGAACCCAGAACCTTTGGGACGCTAAACAAAAATTATGCCACCAGTCAATTCAATCACACAAACAAGAAATATGGATCTATGCATTTATTCACTGATTTAAAGACTCTCAGGACTAATAATATATTGTATTATAGTAGATGTAAGGATGGAACTATCATGTTAAACATTAGTTCTATCCCAAACTTATGAAAGGAAATGTATCTGAGAACATAAAGTTATCAAAATCCCCATCTCTAAATGATGGAAAATAGAGCAAATACATAAAAATGTTAATTTTAGAAAAAAATAACAACTAGCCCTGAATGTGAAGTGAAAGCAAAATAAAATAATAAGCAAGAGTGTAAGGGTACAATCCAATCAACATGAAATTACGACCCTCGGGGGCCCCAGCTACATGTCTAAATGTTAGAAAACAGAGAATTGTTATACGCACCTTCACACGTCAGCCACAAGCTTACTGAAATAAGGCCACTCAAACCGTTGCTACAAACGGAAACCGTTGAATGAAGAAAATCTATTGCAAGCAGATGTAGAAAACAGCACACTAACAGTGTCAGTCCTTTCGGTAGTGTTAGAATCGGATGTCAGGACGTCATTTTTAACCGAAATCAAATCTTCCCTCACTGGCAGTCGAGTAAATCCCACATAATGTTGTCTAAAATGTGCTGAAGAATTTCACGAATGCCCTTCTCTCTAATCATTCTCCCTGATGTCAGTGGCATAGCGCACACAGACTTATAAGCGGCCGCAGGGCATGCTGGGGGCCCAGAGCGAGGCTGAAACAGGTTGTAATGGATGACCTGTGAGCAGAGATGGAGATATTTCTCTGGGATATGGGCAGCATTACATGCTTCAGCCTGCCGCTGATTGGTGGAGATTCTGGCCATGGCCTGCTAGAGGATTTATTTAATCTGGTGTAACTGTGTGCCAGAACAAAACAGCACTCTCAAACCACACAAATCAAAAATTTGTGCTTTTTCCCCCTCTTTTTTTTTTTTTTTTTTAAAGACAAGGGCGATTATCTTTGTAAATCTAATTCTGTCTGCTTTGCACAAGAGTAAATTGGAACATGCAATCGCTTTAGACATACAGGACACAAACATGCTCTGAAAAATCAACTATGTCAACATCGGAATAGAAATTAAAAGTGTTTCTGTTTATGGTTTCTTTTCCCAGAACAAACTGAAGAATATGAAAAACAGAGACACTCTACTACAACTGAGCCTTTAAAAGCTGAAGCAAACTACTGTGGACACTATGATACAGTGATTGAGCTCAGCAGTAATGCCATTCGATTTTGACATGTATGTATTATTGTACTAAATGATTGTCATATTAACATACCATGGTAAGTACAAAAACAATGGTATTATCATGGTATGAGAAAGAAAGAAAGAAAGAAAGAAAGAAAGAAAGAAAGAAAGAAAGAAAGAAAGAAAGAAAGAAAGAAAGAAAGAAAGAAAGAAAGAAAGAAAGAAAGAAAGAAAGAAAGAAAGAAAGAAAGAAAGAAAGTTGATATTGTCATAAATGCACCAAAAACCACTGCAATAAAAAGATGATGACGATATGCATAAAAATAAATAAAACAAAATTTGTAATACCATAATGTAAAGGTTAGATTCTGGTATGCTGTCTTTTATTTTTTTAAATGATGTTCCACTATGTCCTTGTTTGCGGTGGTTAATTATCGAAATATCAACTTATTTAGTTGTTATAGAACAATATGTAATATTATTCAGAGGCCATGTTACCACACTAAATTACTTTTGATATATCTTATTAATATTTATATATATTTAATATGTAATTAATGTTAAATACTAAATCAACTATGATATTTAAAATTTAATTTGGACAATTTAGTTGAATAATTGAATAACCATGACAGACAAAGCAGAATCCCAGTAAAAGAGATTCATTTTGAAAGGTACAATTATTCAGTGACTTGCATATTTACATATTTAATTGCCCATATTTTAATTAAAAATATGTCATAATAGCAACACTATAAATGCAAATTGAATGATTTCAAATTGAATGATTCACTCAACTAACATGTAGGTTTTAATGAAAGCGAAGATGTCTGAAAGGTACATCTAATTCATGGAAATACTGAATAATAACCTTTTAATTACACCATTAATTATAATTACAACACTATTGTTGTGGTCATTTTACCCCCAATTTTATATGTTTACTTCAAAACAAAAACTAGAACTTTTACAACACAATAAAAACACTGATGTTATCACAAATCCCTCATTAACAACAATACTTTGATATTCAACATAATACAATGTCATTGATCACTATTTTCAAGAGACACAAAATTAGATCAATTAACCTCAAATGTATTTCAGCAGACTAAATCTCACAAATGTTGATATTCAGACTCATCAAAAGTGCTGAGATGAGACTTCGTGTCATCTATGGTTTTACCCCATAGGTTTATTTAGTCAGCCACATCTGTTTAGACGTTAACTGATCTAATGAAAACCATAGTATTATTATGGTATGGTTTAAATCAAATTATACAATTATTTAAATAAAAATATAAACACAATTTCATAACTACAGCATACACTGATCAGGCATAGCATTATGACCACTGACAAGTGAAGTGAATAACACTTCATCACAAATCTCTTCATCACCGCACCTGTTAGAGGGTGGGGTATATTAGGCAGCAAGTGAACATTTTGTGAACATTTTTTTTTTTGACAAGGGCCAAATTGTGATGGCTAGACGACTGGGTCAGAGCACCTCCAAAACTGCATCTCTTGTGGGGTGTTCCCGGTCTGCAGTGGTCAGTATCTATCAAAAGTGGTCTAAAGAAGGAACAGTGGTGAACCAGCGACAGGGTCATAGGTGGCCAAGGCTCACTGATGCACATGGGGAGCGAAGGCTGGCCTGTGTGGTCCGATCAAACAGAAGAGCTGTAGCTTAAATTGCTCAAGATGTTAATGCTGGTTCTGATAGTAAGGTGTCAGAATACACAGTGCATCACAATTTGCTGCATATGGGATTGCATAACCACTGACCAGTCAGGGTGCCCATGCTGACCCCTTTCCACTGCCGAAAGTGCCAACAGTGGGCAGTGAGGATTAGAGTGGGACCACGGAGCATTGGAAGAATTTTCTTTTTCTTTTACACCACGTGGATGGCAGGGTGTGTGTGTGTGTTACTTACCTGAGGAACACATGGCAGCAGGATGCACTATGTGAAGAAGGCAAGCCAGCAGAAGCAGTGTGTTGCTTCGGGCAATGTTTTGCTGAGAAAGCATGAGCTTTGGGTCCTGCCATCCATGTGGATGTTACTTTGACACATAGCCCCTACCTAAGCATTGTTGCAGACCATGGACACCCTTTCTTGGAAACAGTATTCCCTGTTGGCTGTGGCCTCTTTTAGCAGGATAGTGTTCCCTGACACAAAGCAAAAAATGGTTCAGGAATGGTCTGAGGAGCACAGCGAGTTTGAGGTGTTGACTTGGCCTCCAAATCTCAATCCAATCGAGCATCTTTGGGATGTGGTGAACAAACAAGTCCGACTTAAAGGATCTGCTGCAAACATCTTGGTGCCAGATACCACAGCACACTTTCAGTTGTCTAGTGGAATCCATGCCTGGGTTAGGGCAGTTGTGGCAGCAAAAGGGGGACCAACACAATATTAGGTCATAATGCTATGCCTGATCGGTTTTAAAATTATAATTATAATTATTAGTCACCCAGTGGAACAGTTGGCAGCACTCCTGCCGAGCACACTGTGAAACGTTTCAGAACAGACAGACACAGGAAGTAGCACAGCACTGTGTCCAGCCTGTTCACCGCAGTGATGCGAACGTCATTAACCCTCCCTCTCTCCCTCACTCCCTCCCAACAAGATTCAGACAGCCATGTGCCCCTGCCACATTTACCCTCTATACTTTCAAACAGCAGCATCCAGGCAAAGCAGGCCTGCTTTCGTGAAGCTCTAGCAGAGTGTAAAATAGGCCAAACCCCTGAAGAATAAAGCTGGAGAATCAGTGCAAACTTGCTCTATCCTTCCACAGCTCACCAAGAAGACACTTCCACTCTCACTAACTCATAGCGAGAAACACACTAGTTCAGGCGTTATGTGGGATTCATGTGTCAATCAAAAATCAAAGTCATTTCAAAGGGGAAAAAAAGATTATAAAGACTGATAGATTACACAATATCATATACATATACATATATATATATATATATATATATATATATATATATATATATATATATATATATATATATATATATATATATATATACATATACATATACATATACATATATATATATATATATATATATATATATATAATTGTTTATCACATATATATCACACATATTGTGTGAGCAGTCAAGCAGCTTGACGAACGGACCATACAGTGTGAGCACATAAATCGTGAGCTTTGGTAACCTTGCTGAAATCGCACAGAAATCGCACAGTGTATGCCCGCCTTAAAGCGGAGTAATTTTTCAGACAAACAGTGTGTAATTATGCTTATTGGCATCAGCTGGAGCCAGACAGATCAGCCCAAACGCATTTTACAGGAAACTGCAGCCGGCAAGCTAAGCAATCAACACCAGAGGCCTGCAATTAACATCCTGCGCTGATCGTTGGACCCAGGAGGGGGAAAAAAACAGGTTTGGAAGTGAAGTGTGACCAACTTGAGCCACATCAGAGCACGTCTTTTCCCACAAAGACCCATCAAAAGAGCTCACATCCGCATAACACACACAGGCAGGCACCAGACTGGCCATTTTTCCAGTCCAAACAATGCGTGTAAGATTTTTAATTCATGCTTAATCTGTGTTTTTCACCATTCTCATTATCATCTGCCACATAAATGATATTGCCTCATAAACAAGGCAAATGTGGAATGTTTTTGCAGGCTTAATCGCTATTCTTTATAAATCAAACTAAATTGTATGGCCAATATTTATGAATGTTTAGCTGACTGGTGTCAGAAGTTTCGGAAGTTTGGAAGGTACAGAGCCCCTAAAAGGACATGGTGGTGGAAAAAAAATATATATACGGAAAGAGAGGAAAAAGTCAGTCAATGTTTTTACATTCGCCTTACAAAACCTTTGCATTCCACCAATAATTTTTGAGTTCACTAGCTTTTTTTATTTTTTATTCTTTGTTCAAATTCAGTTGACAGTTTGAATGTTCTTGTTTACTTTCATTTATTTTCAAGATCTGAGGTGAATTATCCATTGCTGCTTTCAGTAAGGCCAGGCACAATTATAATACAACTCACATTACATGCTTTTAACATTAAATTAAAGGGGGGTGAAATGCTGTTTCATGCATACTGAGCTTTTTACACTGTTAAAGACTTGGATTCCCATCCTAAACATAGACAAAGTTTCAAAAACTAATGTTGGACATTTGATGGAGTATTTCTGTGTCAAAAATACTCCTTCCGGTTTCTCACAAGTTTCGGAGAGTTTTTTTCGAGTATGGGTCTACTTGACGTTAATAAGAGCGGAAGGTCCTTGTATGGGCCGTACGGGCTCTTCTCCCGGCAGGGTGCGCGCGCGTGTGACTAGAACGAGAGAGGAAATGCACGCCCATAAACACTCTCTCAGCTGCAGATCCACTCGTCCGCGCTGCGCTCCACTTTATTCCTATGGGTGACGTCGAGCGACTTCAACGCTTCAGCACAGCATTCCGGGAAGGCAGCGCTGCATTTGAACCGATTTGAACGCAGAAATGACGGGAAGCTTCACAACATAGCTTCAGTCGCGTCACAAAAGTGGATCTGCATGGTCGCTGCTGTCACAGGACTTCCCCAAAATCAAGTGTGTTTTTGACGGAGCGGTCCCAGCGATAAAGGTTCGGTCGTGCTTTGGAAGCAGCCGGTGAAAATAAAACTGCTTCAAATGTCTGTGCTGTTGGCTATCGTCGCGTGAGTAAACATCAGTAAACGACACGATTGGGTATAGTTAATTTATCAATGGAGCATGTGATCTATGGTGTGTGTTTAAATCGATTTGTTTAGCTGACCACTATAGGTGTCAGTTTGATTATTGTAAAACCACCCAAACATAATGCTAGCGTTCTCACAAAGCGTGCTTCATCATTCAGATGCGCTAACGGTTACTCCATTGTTGTTCTATGTATAATGTTACACTAGTCTGACGTGCAAAACCGTTTTGCTTGCTCCTGCTAAGGTTTAGTCGCATACAATAGTCCATAAACCGAATCATGTCCTCATAAACTGCGAGTAAACACACACGAATGTTGACAGGCCACTAAATACAGTACATACCACAGAGACGGACGTCCTGCTGTTGTTGTTTCTCCTGTTCAATTTATTTCAGCCTCCGGATCTGATTCTGGATCATATCTGTATTAGTTGAATCTGATTTAGGGTAGCGTTTTCTTCTCCACGCTTGAGGATGTCACCACTTTGTGCGCGCTCATCATCTTTTAGCTCCGCCCACACGATACGCCTCCAGGCGCTAGGTTTTTTTAAATTATATTTCCCTATATTTATTTTATAAATATAATAAAACGTCTCGGTTACGTATGTAACCCTCGTTCCCTGAAGGAGGGAACGGAGACGTACGTCAGAACTGAACCGACGAATGGGATCTTACTTTAGAGACCAATCCTACTTCGAGCATCTAACAACGAGCCAATGAAATTTGGCATGCGATCACGCATTCCACGCTCCGCCCCGCAGCGCGGGTATAAATAGGAAGTGGAATGGTAGATCAGCGCTTTTTCTGCTGAGGAGCCGAAAGGTGACCGGACTCCCAGCGGAAGCACAGCATCTGGCGACGGGACGTACGTCTCCGTTCCCTCCTTCAGGGAACGAGGGTTACATACGTAACCGAGACGTTCCCTTTCAGTCGGTCACGTTCGACGTACGTCAGAACTGAACCGACGAATGGGATCCCTATGGAAAACGCCAGGATGCTGGCCCTTCCAGCGTCCTGCTTGAGCGCACTGCACCGTCTAGTATGGTACGGAAGTCAGGGCTCCAAGCAGGGAGTACAGTCACTGCTGTTTCTGCAAGACCCACTCAGAATGACTATTGGATAACGCTGGGAAGCGTGCCTACCTCGTATTTGAGAGAGAGGGTACGCTGCGGGGCCACGTCCTTCAGGGAAGGAGAGGTGGCAGAATACACATAAGGACTAACCTGGCAGGGTAGTGCAACATATGGCAGTCTCTGGGGTGGTTCCAGCCTGATTGAAGGGGGGAAAGAACACGCCCAGAGACGACAGAGCGGGCTCTGTCGAGGGAAAGACACGGGGCTAGCCCGAAGGGTAGCTGATACCGTGGAAGAATACACATATGGGGTTGCCGTGAGGGAACCGCTACATATGGAACCCAGCCTACAGCCACGTTTCACAAGCATACGGGTGCAGGCCTGGCGTCAGACGGTCCGCAACGTCTGACACCGGAGGGGTGACGGAGGAGCTCGACAGGGTTAGCCGGTTTCCCGGGGAACACAACTGGAGACAATAGACGCACGTATCCGGCCCAGAGGGCGGGAGTGGCGTTTCGCAAGCCGACACTTAGAACGGGCACTTAGCGCTCCTGGCCACTGGGGGCGAGGATGCGGGAAGATACCGGCTCTACACGTAAGCTATAGAATCTAGCAAACGTGTTAGGTGTCGCCCAGCCCGCAGCTCTACATATGTCTGTCAGCGAGGCGCCTTGAGCCAGCGCCCAGGAAGAAGCAACACTCCGAGTGGAGTGAGCTCTTACACCGAACGGGCAAGGCACGTCTTGGGACTGGTAGGCCAAGACTATAGCATCCACTATCCAGTGGGCTAACCTCTGCTTGGAGACAGCCTTTCCCTTCTGCTGGCCTCCGTAACAGACGAAGAGTTGCTCTGAGGTCCGAAGGCTTTGGGTCCGGTCAACGTAAGCGCGAAGAGCGCGGACCGGACACAGCAAAGCCAGGGCTGGGTCTGCCTCCTCCGAAGGCAGCGCTTGCAGGTTCACCACCTGATCCCGGAAGGGAGTGGTAGGAACCTTGGGCACATATCCGGGCCGGGGTCTCAGGACAACGTGAGAGTTACCTGGCCCGAACTCTAGGCACGATTCGTTGACCGAAAGTGCATGCAGGTCCCCTACCCTCTTGATCGAGGCCAATGCCGTCAGGAGCACTGTCTTCATTGACAAGATTTTCAGCTCACAAGACGCCAAAGGCTCGAAGGGAGGGCTCTGAAGTGCTCGGAGCACTAGAGCTAAGTCCCAAGAGGGTATCGAGGATGGACGAGGAGGATTTAGTCTCCTCGCACCTCTGAGGAACCTGACGATTAGGTCGTGCTTCCCCACGGACTTACCTTCTACTACATCATGGTACGCTGCTATTGCTGCAGCATATACCTTGAGGGTGGAGGGAGACAGCCTTCTCTCCAACCCATCTTGCAGGAAGGAAAGCACGACACTGATCGAACACCTTCGGGGGTCTTCCCGGCGGGAAGCGCACCACTCAACGAACAGGTTCCACTTCAGCGCATAGAGGCGCCTCGTAGAGGGGGCTCTAGCTGAAGCGATGGTGTCTACGACAGCTTGTGGTAGTCCATCTAGAACCTCCGCGTCCCGTCCAGGGACCAGACATGAAGATTCCAGAGGTCTGGACGCGGGTGCCATAGTGTGCCCCGTCCCTGAGAAAGAAGGTCCTTCCTCAGGGGAATCGGCCAAGGAGGGGCTGTCGCGAGGAGTGTGAGTTCTGGGAACCAGGTCCGGTTGGGCCAATACGGCGCAACTAACAAGACCTGCTCCTCGTCCTCCCTGACCTTGCACAGAGTCTGTGCAAGAAGGCTCACTGGGGGAAACGCATACTTGCGTAGGTCCCGGGGCCAGCTGTGCGCCAGTGCATCTGTGCCGAGGGTACCCCCGGTCAGGGAATAGTACCACTGGCAATGGGTCGAGTCCGGAGAGGCAAACAGGTCGACCTGTGCGGCTCCGAACAGGTCCCATATCAGCTGGACCGCCTGGGGGTGGAGTCGCCACTCTCCCGGAGGTGTCGGCTGACGAGAGAGCTCGTCGGCTGTCTGGTTCAGCACACCAGGGACATGAATGGCCCGAAGCGACCTCAGCTGCTTCTGACTCCACAGGAGGAGGTGGCGGGCGAGTTGGAGCAAACAACGGGAGCGTAGACCACCCTGACGGTTGATGTACGCAACGGCCGTGGTGCTGTCCGTACGGACCAGTACATGCTTGCCACGCAGCGGCCCCTTGAGGCGGCGGAGTGCCAGATGTACTGCCAGTAACTCGAGGCAATTGATATGCCAATGCAATTGCGGCCCCGTCCACAGACCAGCAACTGCATGCCCGTTGTACGTGGCCCCCCAGCCTGTGGTGGAGGCATCCGTGAATAGCACAGCATGCCTGGACACTTGTTCTAGGGGCACCCCGGCCCGGAGAAACGAAGTGCTGGACCACGGGCTGAAGGTTTGGCGGCAGTAAGGAGTCACTGGGACCCGGTACTGACCGCTCTGCCACGCCCACCTCGGGACTCGGCCTTCGAGCCAGCGTTGAAGCGGTCTCATATGAAGCAATCCGAGCGGCGTGACCGCGGCTGCAGATGCCATATGCCCCAGGAGCCTCTGAAAGAATTCAGTGGGACCGCTGTCCTGCTCTTGAACATATTCAAGCAGTTCAACACCGACTGGACTCGCTCCTCGGTGAGGCGCGCCGTCCGGTTGACCGAGTCCAGCTCCATACCGAGATAAGAGATCCTCTGTGTAGGACAGAGTTTGCTCTTCTCTCGGTTGACCCGAAGGCCCAACTGGCTGAGGTGACTGAGCACCAAGTCCCTGTGTTCGCACAACTGGTCCTTCGACTGGGCTAGGATCAGCCAACCGTCGAGGTAGTTGAGAATCCGAACGCCGCGTTCTCTGAGCGGAACAATGGCTGCCTCCGCGACCTTCGTAAAGACGCGGGGCGACAGGGACAGCCCGAAGGGCAGGACCTTGTACTGATATGCTTTCCCCTCGAACGCCAAACGTAGGAACGGTCTGTGTTGAGGGAGAAAGACACACGGAAGTACGCATCCTTCAGGTCGATCGCTGCAAACCAATCCTGGGGACGGATGCATTGGAAATGCGTTTCTGCGTCAACATCCTGAACGGGAGCTTGTGCAGGGCCCGATTCAGAACTCGCAGGTCCAGGATTGGTCGTAACCCACCCCCTTCTTGGGCACAATGAAGTAGGGGCTATAGAACCCCGTCTTCATATCGGCTGGAGGAACCGGCTCGATTGCGTCCTTCGCCAGTAGGACCTCGATCTCTGACCTCAAGACCTGAGCATCGCTGCTTCGCACGGAGGTGAAGAGGATGCCCCTGTACTTGGGCGGCCGGCGCGCGAACTGAATCGCGTAGCCGAGTCTGATGGTACGGATGAGCCAGCGAGACGGCCCGGGGAGACCTAGCCAGGCCCCCAGAGACCGTGCAAGCGGGACCAACCGCACCACAGACATGCCCGGGGTGGGGCAGCGAAGCGGAGTACTCTGGCCCGACTCGGGAGGCCCGGAGGCGGCCCGAAGTGTTGCCTGAGCACTCCTGGTTTGGACAGAGAGTGGGTGAGAAGGCCCGGAGGCGTCCTCGGAGCCCACTCTGCTGCCCACTGCCCGGAGGCAGGGAAGTGAAGCACTCAGCCCCGACCCGGGAGGCCCGTGGGCGGCCCGGAGTGTTGACTGAGTGCTCACGAGAGAGGAAGTGTGTGGGTGAGAAGGCCCGGGGGCGTCCTCGAGGCCCACACAACTGCCCCCTGGCGACGGGAGGGTAGGAAAGGAGTGACAAGGCCCGTGGGCGTCGCACACTGCCAACCTGACCCTCTTGGGGCCCAGAGAGAGAGGAAACTGCTCTTAAATTGTGGGTACCGCTGGACTCCGGAGAGCCAGTGGCAGAACCGAAACCAGTCAGGGCCCCCCGGTCCTCCTCCGGGGGGGTGGGGGAGGGATGCGAACATCGTCTCCCCCGAGCAGCTCCTGTTCTCCCTAGCCGGCCCGTCTCAGGGCCGCGTCCCCTTGCGCTTGCCTGCCGGTTAGCGGGCCCTGGACGGGTTGGGCGTCCCTCGCGTCCGGCACCCTGCTCCTCCAGTGGAGGCTGCTGCTCGGCTCTAGCAGGGTGGAGGCGGACGCAGGAGGGGATGCCCTCGGCGACGAGCCGGCAGAGGCGCTGCGACCGACGACCGAGCAGCTGGTCGTCGGCACCCTGGTGCAACGCCTCCGTCTGCTCTTGGGCCACCAAGAACTGCTGGGCAAAGTTCTCGATGGTGCCGCCGAGGAGGCCAGCCCGACAGACAGGCTTTTCTTGCGCATATCTGTCAGGTTAGCCCCCTATTCCTGGACCACTAGTGTGGACATCGCCTGACCCAGGGAGCGTGCAGTGATTTTCGTCGCCCATAGGGCGAGGTCCAACACCGCACGCAGTTCCTGCACAACCCCTGGGCTGGGACTACCCTCGTGCGTGCAGGGCAGAGGGCAGTGAGAGAGGGAAAACAATGATACTTTTTTTTTTTTTTTTTTTTTTGTCTCATTTTTGGCCCTTTTGACCCTCCATATTTCCCTCTCTCCGATGCAGCAATTGACATCTGTCCTCTGCCAGAGCCAAAAATGAAACGCTAGCCCTTTTTCTCTTTAGGACCAGCGATTCCACCTTCAACTACCAGCAGGCATGCGAGACAGTGAACGTGGCCGTCAGAACGGCACACAGCGCACTGAGCGCTCAAGCCTCTATGAAGAAGGCAAGGCGAACAATGCCCTGACGTGGTCGTGTTCTCATGAGAGAATCCGTACCACCCACGAACAGAGTCTCAGCATGCTTTTGATGCGATAGAGGAGTGGGGGCCCGAGGGGATTTACCCGGCGGGGAATCCCCACTGTAATCCTCAGGCCACCAGCGCTTATCAGCCAAAGTAGCCCTTTTCCAGTAACACTAGAAATGAACTAGATCGGGGGATAGGCGAAGGGACTCGACCCCATCTGAGGTTTCATAGTCTCGACCGCGCATCTAGAGCGCCGACTGACGCGCGCCGGTTGTCGTGACAACCACCGCTGTCAGCCGGCCGCTCGACGGCACACGGCGCGCTGAACACTCGAGCCCTTTATGAGAAGGGGGAGACGAACAACGCGCCGACGTGACCATGTTCTTTTACCAGAACATGAATCACCCACGATAGCAATCTCACATGCGCTCGTGGCCGTCAAGAGGACAGGAAACAGTTGCATACCAGGAATACACGGTTTGAATGACATCTTGAAAAAGACGCAGGGTCAAACCGTGTTGCTCTTTTGTGAATGGAAAGCTGCTCTTTTAGTGTGCTGAAGCACTCAGGGAGATGACCGCGGCTCCACACAGTTCGTTCTGCAAGCCTGTGTGAGCTCTCAGTGATGTGTATTTGTGTGTGTGTAACGCCCAGCGAACCAACAGTTTGTATAGGAAACGCTCAGCGAACCAACAGTTTGTATGGGAAACGCTCAGCGAACCAACAAGCTCCTTTAGATCGCTTGATCACTGATCAGACGGTCTCTCACTGACGCGCCGTATCACCCGCACTGGCAGACTCTCTCACTCAACACTCTTTGACTCATAGTCAGACACTCTTCGTAGGAAACAGTAAGCACTGCTCGGCTCCGAAGTAGAAAGCGCTGATCTACCATTCCACTTCCTATTTATACCCGCGCTGCGGGGCGGAGCGTGGAATGCGTGATCGCATGCCAAATTTCATTGGCTCGTTGTTAGATGCTCGAAGTAGGATTGGTCTCTAAAGTAAGATCCCATTCGTCGGTTCAGTTCTGACGTACGTCGAACGTGACCGACTGAAAGGGAACTAAAGACTTTTCGGAGATATGAAGGATGCAATACTACTCTATAGGTACTCAAGATTGACATGAGATTGACTGAAACTGAGTGATTCACCCCCCCCCCCCCCTTTAATTATATAAACAGTCCCTCACATTACCATTGTCATACTTTGTATGTTACTGTTCCAGCCACAACGTCACAGTAAAAAAAAAAATCTGAAATAGATTCGTTGTGTATTACTGCTTGTTAGAACAGATTAACATTATGCTTGCATATTTTTTTAAGGTTTTAAGACGATTAAACTGTTTTAAGTTGATCAAATAGATAATTGTAAATCAAACCATTAATGACTTAATTTTGTTCGTATTTCTTGCATGGACGGCTGAAGGATCAGTGTCTGTGCCTCTAGAATGTTCTCCAGAAAAGCTGTTTGCGTCAATCATGACATTCCATTAGCACGCATTCATATTGTACTATTCATGTTACAAAGGTGGCTATAGAAATCTAACATTCACAACAGGCCTTGGATTTCTTTAGCTCAGAGTGAAATGTACAGTGAAATGCTTTTGTAGAAGAGAACATGTCAGGTGGAAAAAAAATACCCACAAAGCCCGACTGTAGCTCCTTTCAACACTCCCGTTCAATTTAAAGTTGGGTCGTTTCTGCACCAGTAAGCATTCCGCCCAGGGGATAGGCCTACTGAGCAAACCAAGACAATCTATTTTTAACTGCCATCAATTATAAAAAAAAGCTCCAACAATAATTACAGCAACATGTACGGCATGCAACACTTTCCTTTGTGCGCAGTGGCGTTATAATGCAGCACTTCACCAAGAAGATTAAAAAAAACACATTTCGAGAAATAAAACCACGTCAGTACAGTAGCCTGCTGCAGTACGTCACAGCTTGTGTCTGTGGTGCACTTACAGTAATCATTTGGCCGTGATGTATGCGGCGGGGTCCTGCTGTACGATCTGATGGTATGCTGTGAATGGACATTCAGAGTGCTTAATATTGCTGTGGAGAGGAGTTAGACTCATTACAGCTGAAAGAGAGACCACCCATCCATCTAGAGTACTGCTGATCTGCCCTAAACAGCTAATTCCATATCTGCTTACAGAACATATGCATTCTCATTTTCTGCTCGTATTACTGGAGCTGTGCACATCCTACTAACAAAACACTAACAGAATGTGCCAAAGACTAGTAATACCTTCTTCTGGCAAGCAAGCTTCTGAAACCATGACATATTGCAAACCCGGAAAGAAGCACTGATATTTCAGGTGAAAATGCAATAAAATGTCCTGTTTTTAGACTGAAGAAGAAAATGTTGGCTAAAAATATAAACAGAAGCCACAACTTTAAAAGACCAAATTACAGAAATAAGATTTATTAATGTAAGATAACATACTTTTTAAATTTAATTTAAACACCAGCTGAGTGTAATATCATTTGGCGAGATAAATTATTAATATTGAGGGCAATATTTCTAACTAAACCTTTTAAAAATTAAGAAATAAAATACAATATAAATATTAGTTGAAAAACATAACTAACTAAAACATAACTAAAATTGCAAATTGAACATCAGAAATAAAATGAAATAAAATAAGTTTGAAGTTCAATTAAGTTTGAAATTGATCGGGAATATTTAAATAAAAATATTTTAAAACACAATAAAAAGTACAAAACAAAATTGCTGAAATAATATGTAGTAAATAACACTGATAGTGATCAACAATGCTTTTCTTACACAGATGTCAATTGCTGGAATTGTCATTGTAAAATCATGCCTATTGAAGAAAGTTAAGAGTAATCTCTTAAATACATAACTTATAAGATTTATAGAATTCAAATGAACAGTTTGGTTTGACTCAGTGGCACCAGAATTTTCAGTTTCAGCAACAAAAACAAAAAAATCCATCTCTAATATCTATGGTGGAAATTTTTATTTATTATAATATATAAGCAAATTTAGATGTCTAAAAATCTCTGGGCTCTTTGAACTAGCACACTGACAACGGGTACCATGGACATGGCCATCCCAGCTGGTGGTCTCATTGGGAGACGTATTTATAGAGGCTTGAGGTCCCTGCTACATCACCCCAGGCCAGGAAACCATGCGTGGCTACGGCCTGACTCTCCCCATCTGCTCCATCAACACACACACACACACACACACACACACACACACACACACACACACACACACACACACACACACACACACACACACACACACACACACACACACACACACACACACACACACACACACACACACACACACACACACACACACACACACACACACACACTATGAGCTTACAAGATGCTACGTCAGCTCTACTCTCTGATTCACTCAACATCACTTCTGTCTGACACGATTGAGAGTGCATGGCGGGGAAAACAAACCCATTAGAGGTAGAGAGAGAGTTAAAGAAGACCCAGGTGTCCATCACAGCTACGTGAGGGACTTTAAACACAAAAAGTAGCAACGCCACTAACTTAACAGCATTTTTAGTAGCTCAGTTAAAAAAAATTGTGTCGATTTTCCACTAACAAGCTACTTTAGAAAATATGGAATAGAATTTTCGGTTAGAAATTGCTGGTTAATAAATACAGTTAATCACAAAAAACCATACATTTAATAAAAAAAGAAATTCTGAAGTAGAAAGAGTGAAGTAGTAAAATATGAATCATCTTTGTTTCATTTACAACTTTGAAAAATCATTTTTTACAGGTTTTGCATGACAAAAAGCTTTGAGAGGTTTGTGACGTACGGTTATCGCTGACTAACCTTATCTACTGATTTTAAACCGTCCTTGAGTTCCTCCATTGCCACTGCACATAGCCAAGTGTCTAAGCGACTGCCGAACATAACGGCTGGTTACCTGAGGGCATTGCGTTAACGTTACATAAAAAAGCTAAGCATAACTCTCTGGGATGATTTCTCTTACTAAAAGACAAAAAGCTTCATACTTTTCTTCAGCATGGCTTCCAGCATCCTGGGAGATAAAATCTCCCCTGAAACCAAATGACAGAGTAAACACATATTACACGGGCTCTCAGTAATGGGGTCTGACCACAGAGAAGAAAATGAGAAACAGAAGAGAACAGCTATCAATGCTAAACCGCAATCACCCGGCATCCAAGCCTTTCAAAGGCTGATCTCATTCACCCACCGCAATCACACACTAACCCATCTGTGACGGCACGTGCCTGGCAGCCATACGGCACACAAACTCCCATGTCTGCAAAACACCGATAATTAGCCTCATTCTACTGCCACATGTAGATGGGTAGTCGACATGAAACAGTGACGCATGCTAGCTTTCAACATTTTAATGTTAGCAATCAAAACATTCTATAACTAACGTTACTGCTTTGTAAAGATGTTATAATGTCTTAAAATGTTCTATTATAAAATGTCATTTATTTCTGTGATGCAAAGCTGAATTTTCACCATCATTACTCCAGTCTTCAGTGTCACATGATCCCTCAAAAATCATTATAAACATACTGATTTGCTGCCCAAGAAACATTTCTGATTATTATCAATGTTAAAGGGATAGTTTACCCAAATATTTACTGACCTTTAATTCATCCTAGGCTCCAAATTTTGGCTGCCATCCACTGCCATTATAAAACTTAAATTAGCCAGGACATTTTTTAATATAACTCTGATTGTATTCGTCTGAAAGAAGAATGTCATATATACCTAGGATGGCTTGAGGGTGAATAAATTATGGGGTAATTTTGGGGTGAAGCACTATATTGTCCAGCAGTGTATATAAACAAATGATCTAAACAACAAAACTAACAATTATAATTAACATTATATTACTCAAAAATAGATAAACAAATATGTCCTATTGTACAATCACATAAATTGCAAACGGACTGGAAGAAGCATCATGTTCACTGAAATTACAGTCGTCCAGTGGATAACAACAACAATAAATCGTATTATTACTGGTAATGGAATTGGATAAATTCCGCTGTTAGTATTGCTAGTTGTCTTAAGGAACATCACAGATAAGAAGCTCTTTAAAAATCAATACCCAGGGCTGGATATTTAGGGTGCTTCACAAGAGAAATGAACATTTCGGAGGTCAGAGGTTGACCATCATGGGACGTCACACGACAGGGTCATGGGATCACAAAGCTACAGTGGTAAAAACAACAAGAATGAACGTCAGCAAGCTATGAAAGATTGATGTTTTTGGGATAGTGATATTGTCTGCTGCACAAAGTCTAGAGAGATACATTACTGTTCAAACGTTTGAGGAGGTAAGACTTAAAAAGTCTAAAGAATATATTTTGAAGAATATGTGAAACCAAACAGTTGACGGGCCCCATTATAGTATAACAAATACTATAGTAGTATTTGGTTCCTTCTATTCTCAGCAGAAGAAGGAAAATGTATACAGCTTTGGAACAACTTGAGTAAATGTTGACAACATTTTGGGATAAACTATCCCTTTAAAGGTCCAGGTCTTCGTGTGTTTTCGAAGCTTTGATTATGTTTATAGTGTGCAATATAACATGAGTTCATGTTTCGCGTGTAAAAACACAGTATTTTTCACACAATTTATTATCTGTACACCGCTGTTTCCTCTGTCCTAAAAACGGCCTGATGATTTCCTTGTTCTATGAAGTCCCTCCTTCAGAAATACGTAACGAGTTCTGATTGGGCCAGCGCTTCCCGTGTTGTGATTGGACAGCAGCTTAGCGCACTTTGCCCGGAAAGGTCCCGCCTCTTACCATAACGGGGAGATGCAAGCGCTGAATGCGCGCTCTTCTCCACGTGAGAGCAACAAGGCCACGCCCCCTATTTTGCGTTTTCTTGTGGGCGGAGGGTTAGTCAACAAACGGTTCTAGTGACGTCATTCCTGAAGGAAGTGCAGGGGTGTAGTCCAAACCGGCCGTTCGCTGTAGGCTTTGAAAGGGAACTTCTGTCAAATAAAATATCTCTTGGCTCGGCATTGAACTTTGAGCTTTATAATTTTACAGGTATTTTTTATGCTCTAACAGCAACTTTACACACTAACTAAAGTTTGAAAGATGGAATCGCGAAGAACAGGACCTTTAAGTCTCTTGCTGCTCAGATTTTCTCCTATGTAAACGACCACCATAATCAAAAATATCTCAAAATATGCTCAGATTTGGCAAGATACCATAGTCTGCAACAAAGTCAGAGATCTTAATATGAACTCAAATATTCCCATCAAATTCTTCCAAATCCAAATGATAAAAACTGGTTTGTCACTCTTTTAGAGTGAAATATCCACATAAATTTGGATTTAAAACGCTGCTTTTGCTTTCAGATATTGTATGAAATTCATAGATAATACTGTGACAAAACTGCTTTGGGAAGCGAGACTGATATGTGACTGATAATAGCATGGAACATCTCGTGACAGGTGGAGGAACACATGCTCTATATATGGTTGTGACCATGAGCAACAAACAGCTTCATAACATCCATCCAGCGAGAGCAGAGAGAGAGAGACAAACAGACAGAAGAGCTGGTCTTTCTCAACACAGAGCGTGTGGTATGTGGAATAAGGACATCTGCTCTCTTTCATGCTCAGAAAGCGCAACTGATTCCCTGAAAGGATGATGGGAGTTTGTTTGTGGAACATACTAATGGCAGAGAGCTGTTCCTCAAGCTAGAAACGACTCCTCTCCACCATCAGGTGCTAAAGATCTCTTCATAGGACATCCTGTAAAGAGCGTTTAAAGTGACCATGTAATCAAAATGGACAATTCTTAATTTTTATGGAATATTAAAGTATTTATTATTAGTGGTTTAATAATTAAAAAACGAACATGCCCTCGTGATCTTTAATCAAAATAACTTTACCTCCCACTTTCAGGGAAATCTCTTCTGTTCTCTTAAAATGTGTTTACTGGCAACCTGTCACTCACATGAGATCACAGCCATAGCAAAAATCCAATAAAATTCCGAAAAGTTTTTTTTTTGTGTCCGTTTTATGTGCATATATACTAAAGACGCTGGTATTCAATGTCACATAATCCTTCCGAAATCATTCCAACGTGATGATTTGCTGCTCAAGAAACATTTCAGATTTTTATCAATGTCAAACATATGTTATAAAAGATGTCCTATTGTTCAATCACATAAATTGAAAACGGACTAGAAGAAGGATCCTGTCAAAGGAAAATTACAATCGTCCATGGATAACAACAACAATCAATGTTATTACTGGTAATGGAATTGGATAAATTCCGCTGTTAGTATTGCTAGTTGTCTTAAGGAACATCACAGATAAGAAGCTCTTTAAAAATCAATACCCAGGGCTGGATATTTAGGGTGCTTCACAAGAGAAATGAACATTTCGGAGGTCAGAGGTTGACCATCATGGGACGTCACACGACAGGGTCATGGGATCACAAAGCTACAGTGGTAAAAACAACAAGAATGAACGTCAGCAAGCTATGAAAGATTGATGTTTTGGAATAGTAACATTTCCAAATCTCCTGCATAATGTCTAGAAAGAAAAATTCCCCCCAAAATTCCCACCCTATATTTTTTCTTGTTCCTCTTTCACTCACATATATGTCACAAACAGACGTCATGCCCATAGACCAAAGTCGTCATCTGATTGGTTGAATTCTACAGGATGTCCGCGAGACGTGTGTGTTGCGTTCTTTAACGGCCCGCCTGGAAACAAATGCTGTGATGCCAAACCCCCTCGTGGAAGAAGAACGCTGTCATGTTTACAGCTGTAAAAATGAGCCTTTATCAAGATCAACTACTTTGAAGTTCACGGCTCCATTGTTGCAGCAAATTTGTACATCGTTCTTTAATGAATAATTTATAGACGCACAGCAGTCTGTTATATTAGGGACATTGACATTACATTTTCAAGCACCTAAACATGATGCGGAACAAATCGAACTGGGATTGGTTGTTACATGTCAGTCAAATGCCCTCTTGGGCGGGCCTCGACCAATGAAAGCTGTGAAAAATCCTGAAGGTCTGGCTACACAAGACTACAATAGGGAAGACTATCATAATTTCCATTTCATGCCAACTTTAACCGCAGAGGCAAGTTCATATTTTTACTCGAATATGTATCAGGGAGATCATTTATGTTTCCTTCAGGTATTACATTTTTATATGATGTTTCTCCAGAAATTCCTGAGGAAAAATGAAAACAGCTGACATACAGAAAGTGAGAGAGCTTTAAAATGAATGTGAATAGCAGATCATTTACATTTGCAAGAATTTAATCAGAAATGTTTGAGTTCATAATGAGATCTCTGAATTTTGACTGTAGACTTTGAAATCTTGGCAAATCTGAGCACTCTTTTGAAACTAGATTAGACATGTTAAACAACTGGTGTTTTAGGAGGAGGGGGGATCAAAGAAAAAATAAATGCTTCATTTATTCATTCATTCATTCAAAAAAATCTGAGAAGCAGGAGAATTCAATTTCCTTGATGTCTAGAGTCTGAAGCATGCAGTCCCCTACGCTATAAATAGACACTGAAGCTGCAGCTAAAATTGGTCACTTGTTCACACATTTACTATTTTCTACATGGTGAATGAACACAGTGCACTATATAGGGGATAGAGAATGATTAAGACAGTGTAAATATTCTTTCGGACCTATTTAAATTTGCAAAATGCTATATTTTAAATCCACCTGTCGGCAACTAAGTAGTCCCACACCAAAAGCTCTACTTTTTAACTTCTTAAAAATAAAATATTAGTACGACTGCACGATTAATCATATTTTAATCACGATAACGATATCGGCTTCTCTCTATTGATTTCAAATAATCGCCACGATATTGGCCTGCTCGTTATTTATCCTTAAAACGTGTTTTTTCTTTGGGAATTGCGTTATCTTACGTTGAGAACTAGCCATTTTACAGTTAGGTTTATTGTGATGTTTACGAAGTTTGGTTTATTAAAGGGGGGGTGAAATGCTGTTTCATGCATACTGAGCTTTTTACACTGTTAAAGACTTGGATTCCCATCCTAAACATAGACAAAGTTTCAAAAACTAATGTTGGACGTTTGATGGAGTATTTCTGTGTTAAAAATACTCCTTCCGGTTTCTCACAAGTTTCGGCGAGTTTTTTTCGAGTATGGGTCTACTTGACGTTAAATAGAGCGGAAGGTCCTTGTATGGGCTGTACGGGCTCTTCTCCCGGTAGGGTGCGCGCGCGCGTGACTAAAGGGAGAGAGAGGAAATGCACGCTGTAAACAGTCTCTCAGGTGCAGATCCAGTCGTCCGTGAACACTTATGTCGCGCCGCGCTTCACTTTATTCCTATGGGTGACGTCGAGCGACTTCAACGCTTCAGCACAGCATTCCGGGAAGGCAGCGCTGCATTTGAACCGATTTGAACGCAGAAATGACGGGAAGCTTCAAGGCATCGCTTCAGTCGCGTCGCAAAGTGGATTTCCACGGTCACTGCTGTCACAGGACTTCACCAAATCATACCAAAGAAGTGTGTTTTTGACGGAGCGGTCCTGCTTTGGAAGCAGCCGGTGAGTAAATCAACTTCAAATGTCTCTGCTATTGGCTACCATCGCATGAGTAAACATCAGTAAACGATACGATCGCGTGCTTCGTCATTCAAATGCGCTAACGGTTACTCCATTGTTGTTCTGTATAACGTTACACTATTCTGACTCTGACGTGCAAAACCGTTTTGCTTGCTACCTCTAAGGTCTAGTCACATACAATAGTCCATAAACCGAATCATGTCCTCATAAACTGCACACAAAGGCCCCTAAATACAGTACATACCACAGAGACGGACATCCTGATGTTGCCGTTTCTCCTGTTCAATTTATTTCTGCCTCAGATTTGATTGTGGATCATTATCTGTATTAGCTGAGATAGATGGGTTTCTCCACGCTTGAGGACGTCACCGCTTTGTTTGCACTCGTCATTCTTTAGCTCCGCCCACACGATACGCCTCCAGGTTTTTTCCGGAAAGACTCGGTACAGCCCATATTTCTTTTATAAATATGATAAAACTAAAGACTTTTCGGAGATATGAAGGATGCAATACTACTCTATAGGTACTCAAGATTGACATGAGATTGACTGAAACTGAGTGTTTCACCCCCCCTTTAATATCACTGTCCGTGCATTAAAGATGCACTATGCAACTTTCCATCAACTAGAAGGCGCCTATTCAAAACAAAAGGCGTAGTTTGATGACGCCAAGTTTGAGCGCAGCATCTTAGGACGTGATCTTCACCTCACACCTATCCGGTGGAAAAAAGGACTCGGTCAGAAATCATGTTCATGTTTGATTACACAAACACACGGTTCGCGAGCAGCAGGACTTTTATTATGAAGGGACGGGACACAGTTCTATTTCTGCTTTTCTGGTCATGAGTATAAGGTAAAGCAGCTCTGTTTATGATATTAGATACATTTAAAGGTGAACTATGTAGTATTTTTGCAGTAAAATATCCAAAAACCACTAGGCCGGTGTTATATATTTTGTTCAGTTGAGTACCTACAATATCCCAGAAGTTTCCAACTATTTGTAAATTGTGAGAAAATTGCTATTTTAACTAAGGACAGGGACGTTTCAACATTGCATTTGAGGGAGTCGCCTGTCAATTGCGTCATATCTGCGCTACCCTCGGTTTCGGCTTTTATTTGACAGGAGCGCTTTACTCTTAGCAGTGTGAACAAGTGAACGCACGGAGTAAAGTCATAACATCGTTTTGAACACACTTAAATGTATCTAATATGATAAACAGAGCTACATTACCTCAAAATCATAACCGGAAGAGCGGATATGTGCAGGCGCCCGGCGACTGTGTCCCGTCCCGTCATAATAAAAGTCCCGGTATTCCCGAGGCGGGTATTTGTTTAACAATCGCTCCAGCAGCTGTGCTCAGGGCCAGAAAAATCGGTCCTGCTCTGCTTTAGACTACAGTAACGTTAATAACCGCATGCATGAACGTGATTTCTGCCCGAGTCCTATTTTCCACCGGCTGTGATGAGAAGACCACATCTCCCAAGATGCTGCGCTCACACTTTGCGTCATCAAACTACACATTTGTTTTGAATAGGCGCCCTCTAGTGGACGGAAAGCTGCATAGTGCACCTTTAAGGGTGTTTAAAATGATGTTATGACGTTACTCTGTGTGTTCACTCGGCGCTGCTATGATGTTCACACTGCTAAGAGAAAAGCGCTTCTGCCAAATAAACCGAGGGTAACGCAGATATGACACAATTGACAGGCGACCCCCTCAGACGCAATGCTGAAACGTCCCGGTCCTTTGTTAAAATAGCAATTTTCTCACAATTTACAAATAGTTGGAAACATTTGGGATATTGTAAGTACTCAACTAAACAAAATATATAACACTGGCCTAGTGGTATTTGGATATTTTACTGCAAAAATACTGGATAGTGCACCTTTAAGCCATGTTAAAGGGTTACTTCAGCGATTAGCATATGGCTTTATGACCCTGGAGTATATTCAAATGATTGAGTGACACTCGTGCCGCGACTCACTCATTATATTAAACAGACACGTTCAGTTTATAATTGTAGTGTCTGCTCTCCAACTGAACTGATTTTATGAAAATGAATGCAGTGGGCGAATGATCCAGTAATCTAGTAGCGGTGGCTTTGGGAGTGGCCTCGTAGGGCAGCGAAACATTCATGGAATTGTTGTCTTTCATCCCCATGAGACAAAAATACATTTTCTGTCTTTCTTTTCTCAGTCTAGAAGGCACCAAATTTAAAAATAATTTCACATTTCTACTACATGAATGACCCAGTTTAAATACAGATTGATCTTCCCAGTACCCCTTTAAGCGTTTTAGAATGTCCCTAGCCAGGGATTATTTTTTTTATATCAAAGAGCAACGTTCTTTGCTTCAAACGTAATTATCATACTTGGTTAAAAGAAGTCGGTGTGCCACCTACAGTCCTTTTGGGTGAAGTTTAGGTTGGTAAAGAACATGCAAAATGGCCGTAACTACATTACTCTTTTTAACAGAATAATCGTGATATATAATTTTAAGCAAAATAATCATGATTCTCAGTTCAACAGTTATCGTGCAGCCCTAAATATTACCTTAGCTTCACATTTCAAACAATAGGTCCAGCAATTCTTAATGAGATAGTTCACCCAAATTTATTTACTCAGCCTCACGTCAGTCCAAAGCTGTGCAACTTATGTCTTTCACCTGAATGCAAAAAAAATTTTTGTGTGAAAAATACAGTAACTAAACCGTTCTGGTTGCCACTAATATCCACAAAAAAACACTAACACTGTGTCCAAAATTGCATACTGTCTGAGTTACAGCATTTGAATTTGAACTTACTTTGCGACTGTTAAAAAAGTATGTTCTATAAAGAATTTATGTGGGTAGTATGAATGAAATTCGTTCTACATCCGCCATGTTGTTACTGTCACGTGATCTACCAGCGTCAGTTGTATTGCTTCACTGCCATTCATAAATCCTCTCCCGTGGCCTCATGGGATAGTAAAGTGTCCATTTTGAATACTATGCATTCGGACATACTACTCTGTTTGCATACTGTTTTTCGCATACTATATAGTAGGGACGTATCCGATTTCGGACGCAGTGTGAGACATTTTAAGTATCTTCTTTTGTGTTCTACAGAAGAAAGAAAGTCACAGAGGTTTGGAACAACATGAGGGTGAGTAAATTGTGACAGAATTGTCATTTCTGGGTGAGCTCTCGCTTTAACATACCCTAAACATTGCTTTAAAACTCAAACTGCACATAAAAGCTCTGCTCTGACACTGGAAACTTCATTCATTCACCTCATCCACGTCATTCGCCAAATAATCTCAGGCGGCGTTTACAGAAGCCTCATGAATAAACCCACAATAATCCTGCTGTTCTCTCTCTGTCTCTCTGTGCGGGGGACATCCCTCTCTCCCTCTCCCTCGCTCTCTCTCTCTCTCTCTCTCTCTCTCTCTCTCTCTCTCTCTCTCTCTCTCTCTCTCTCTCTCTCTCTCTCTCTCTCTCTCTCTCTCTCTCTGTCTCCCCTGCAGGTCTTCCTGTCTCACACATCACCCACAGCATTGATCAAACAATGTTGCCATAGCGACACAGCCTCACAGAGCACTGGGCTAGTGGGAAGGGATATTCCATCTAAGAGAAACTTCAATTATGATTTATCTCTCTTGTTCTCCCTGTATCTTTCTCTCGCTCGCTCTTTCTCTGCAGCGATCAAAAGTTATTAAGCCAAATGATACATGCGGTCATACAGCAGAAGCTGATTTTCAAATTAAAGGGATACTTCACCGCTTTTTCATATTAAACGATGTTATTCCCTTCACTAAAACGAGTTGATACATACCTCTCTCGTCTCAGTCCGTGCACTTAAACTCTCTGACTCTCGGTGACATTCTGATAGCATTTAGCTTAGCCCACTAAGCCCAGTTCATTCCATAGACAGTAAAAGAAATGGACGGAGCGATCCCATTGCCTTCTACGGCGTTAAGTGATGTCAGTATAGGAGCACTCACTTCCTGATGACTGAGCGAACTGCGCAGGCTCAGACTGAGCTTGACGACGTAGATGTGACGTGAGCCTCCTGTCTGACAGCTGTAGGTCTTCTAGTAGATGTGGAAAGTGAAATCTAAATCACGTTGTTTAAATATTTTCTCCCGTTGCTTTTGGCTGACTATGGGCTTCTCCCCATTCTTCCCCCTTGACTTTATCAGACTTTATGTCTCCACGTCCCCCCGACTGTCTCATAGACAGTAAAAGATTGCCTGCGAGCGTCTCCTCAGGTCTATACGGTAATTTCTCAACTGTGCGACAGAGTCGCGTTGGTTATGACGCAATCGTTAGCCTATTTTTACAAAAACAGCTTCTGCGGGGTGATAGTGTAAGATACAAGGTAATGGAGCCTTTTATACATTGTCGTGTTTCTTTAGAAATAAACAATGGACAAATGGAGTCTTTAAACGTCTCAGATGTAAAGTTATTCACTGTCAAAGTGACTCAAAAATGAATGGGAGTCAATGGGATGCTAACAGCAGGTGATGGCTTGGTTAGCAATGGCAGCCCCTAGGGGTGGAACGCTTTCCGAGCGCTAGATTACCCCCTTGGTTCATTCACTATGGTACCAAACAGAGATCAAGTTAGAAGTACCAAACACATCCACGCTTTCCCTATTTAAATACAGTTACACGAATAGTTGAACGATCAAGTATGATGACATAAAAAAAAACATGGCGCTTTTCTAAACGGATTAAAAAGGAGAACTATAATGTATGGCGGAATAGCTCTTCTGAGAGTACTTCGACTCTGTGCAGTAAAAAGTCCCGCCTGAAACATCCTCCCTCACATCTCCCCTTCCACCCCATTGACAGAAATTAGAGAGGGAGGATTTTTCAGCCGGGACTTTTTACTGCGATTTCAATCTTGATTCAGTCAATTCATATGTAGTATAGCCTACTGTACAAAATAAGGAAAAATGTGTTTGTCTTAGCACTATTTTAGCACTATTTTGAACGTTTCTTTTGTCAAATTATATATAAATTAAAATATTAAATAAATTAAATTATTCTTGGCGGGGTGAGATATCGATTTCCATCTTGATTAAGTATCAATTCATATGACGTATAGCCTACTGTACATAATAAGGGAAAAAATGTGCACTATTTTAAACGTTTCTTGGGTTAAATGATATGTGCTCACATTCATTAATATTCACTTGTGTGTGCTTATATAAGTATCATTATTCATTAAAAAATATTAGGATGGAAGTTATTAACGTTTTAAAATTTCACATTTAAAGAAATCTAGTGTTTCATCATATCTAAATATTTATTAAATTGCAAGACTGCAATACTTTTTGGAGCAACTAGATTAGATACATGTATATTTATTAAAGAGCTATTAGTTAAATGAATATTATTATTTTTTAGCCACAAAATGACTCTAATTTGCCACTTTGAATTGGAATTCTCTATTTTAACCTTAATTACTACACTAATCATAATATACATAATGAAAATATTAGAAGAAAAATATTTTAAGTGGTCATTAATTGACAATAATTATTGCACAAATATAGCCTAGAAATCTAGACGCACCCTAGCTGCAGCAAATCTAATCAGCCGCGAGTTTCGTCTAGCAACTCTCAGTACCCTTCTGAGCTGTAAACGGCAAACTCTTGCCGGGCCAATCACATCGTGTATAGAGTCGATGGGCGGGGCTTAACATAATGACTGCCGAGTTGCGCTTGCGTGCTTCTAGTAAACACAGAATCTGGCGAATGCCGGTCTTTCGAATCAGCTTTGACCGCGATTCTGGAAGACTTGGAGTTAAGCTTTTCTCTGAGAAAAGAACAAAGAACGGCACTGAAGTCATTCTTAAGAAGGGAAGATGTGTTCGGAGTTTTGCCGACCGGATACGGTGAATGTTTAATCTGTCAACAAGCTCTGTTTCACCTTCGTTGCTCTGGTTGGTTGTAGCGCTATCCTATCGCGTGCAGAGGGAGTATGAAAGACAACCGTTTATCCCGCCCCTCGGATTGAGCCCTGTCTATGGTGAGTTTCCAGACCAAACATCTTGATGTGGGTCTGGCTTGTCAGGCTAGCATAATATTTAGTACCAAAATATCTCCTCAAAATATTCAATAAATATTATTGAACTAAAATATAGAACATTTATTTAATTGAAAAATAGTTATGGTGTATGATCACATTTATCATCAATGAATATGAGTGTGGCCAATTAGTAAGGAATACCTGAGGGCTAAATACAAGAATAACATTAATATTGATAGAGATAGTGATAGAGATGCAATGTTGCATCTCTATCACTCTCCATAATAAAACTATCCTGTAAATATGGTTGACTTAATAATCAATGCACCCTATGCTGTACTGTTTACCAAAACTTGCTGCAAACATCTGTATAGTAAAACTGTTGTGTATCCGCTTAAGCCATTCAAATGCATTGACACAGCGCTAGAAGAATTGAGCGCTCATGAGCCACATCGCTGCGGGCGCCACCGGGAGACGAGAGCATGTCGCAACTCCGTCTTTCAACGCTTTAACATTATGCCACATTAAGCTTTTTATTGTTTGAATTTCGCATTAAAACTTTCATTTTTCAAAAAATGTAAAGCTTAGCTTTGTTTAATTTCAAAAGCAGGTTTGGCAATTTGGCTTAAGTTGGGCAGAGTGAGCGCATGTGACAGAACCTGAAAGCGTGTGTCTCACGCCATATGCGTAAGATTTAGCAACCCTGCTAACACACGTGCGCGCACACCCACAAGCTAAACACAGGCATCAGCAAAACTTCCCCTCAGACAAATTAGCATGTTCAAAACTTTAGCGATTGTATTTTTCCTTCAAATTACCAGTCATGAACAACGCACATCAAGGAAGGAATGTTATTTCACTATTTAAGATGTGTGAGCCCTGGCCCATACATGTTCGAGTCTGATCACGAATCGCAGGACAAATGAACCAACTCCTCAAACTGTGAACTCGCCTACAAAGGATTCTCCAGCCTGTGATGGCGTGGTAAGTTATGTTTAGTTAGACACGTACATAATCAGTATCAAACGTAAAAATGCAATACTATCACATATAAAAAACATTTTTAACTCACATAATTGTATCACATCATTCCTGTCCAGTGCCAGCTTTAGCTCTTTGGTTGCCCTAGGCGAGATGGAGTTTTCACTTTTTATTGAAAATAAATGCCTTTCCGATCTGATATGTGATGGGAAAAGGGAATAGAGCAAGTGTGGCAAAAGGCGGATTCGAACCTCTAATCGATTTTGGTGATTTCCATTATTTTGTCTGGCCCAATCAATCTTTAAGTAGCCTAAAACACAGCATTTTTGTGTTTAATGTAAATAATATAGCATCTATCGTTAAAAAAAACGAGAGGCCCCACTTTTTATTTGCTTCCGACGCCCACATTTGTACTTTTCATAACTAACATGCATACGTTATCCATATTTATAACGAACTGGACTTTTGATATTTAAATGACATCTATGTAGGTTATTGTAGATTATTGTCAGTGAAGTTATGTTTGTAATACGTAGAAAACTAGCAAGTGATAGCTTAGTGACAATATTAATAATATTTATAAAATAAATATTAGTTCATAAGATTGATAATACTAAGTAATTTAATTTAGTTTGGCAACTTATTGGCTGAGATAAGAAGACTAACCTCTATACTGGGCTTTCTTTTGATTTTCTTCCTTTCTTTCTTTCTTTCTTTCTTTCTTTCTTTCTTTCTTTCTTTCTTTCTTTCTTTCTTTCTCTTTTTCCATCCCTGTGCATCCGCGGGGGTTTAGACGCCTATTTTTGATGAACGCGCAAGATGAGCACTTGCCTGACCTAATGCCTGAACTAATAATCACCATCAATTCACTCTAATAATCAGGTTGATAAGTAATTAAAGGTGTGGCTGAGGGGGCGCCCTATGATGATCATGTTTAATAAACATTATGTTGTATTTCGCTTGTTCCGATTCTATGCTTAATGGGAAGTAATGGGCGGCACTAGAGCGCGCTCGCGGCCCTAACACAATTGTCGCCCTGGGCAACCGCCTAGCTCGCAAACACCGGCCCTGTTCCTGTCAGAAGCAGAAGCCACAGCATTGTTTTTTTTTAATCTCATCCTGTCTGCAAATCCAGTATCGTGTTTTTCAAACGAAACCAGTGAAATTAAGCGAACAAATGCAATATCTTACCCACGTGAGCCGGAATAAATTTCAACCAAGCATTGCTAATATTGGAATCAGAAGAAAGCTTATGGAATGTTTTATATATCAGGCCAAGGGAAAGTTGATTTCTCAATTTATGCCCACTTTAACAAGAATGTAAATCTAATATTTATATTCAGAATATAAATAGCATACTCACAATAGAGCTGCACAATTCTGGATACATTGAGAATTATGATTTTTTTTTTTTTTTTTTCTCCCAAGATTTTGAACAGACGCAAAATATGCAATTTACTAGAGGCTCTGACAAATTATAATTACTGTTATTTACAAATTATAATTACTGTTATTTACAAAAAACTTTATTTTTTTTTAATTTAATTGGTTTGAATGAATGATTCAATGACTCACTCATAAATGCTTCACTTGTTTCATTATCAGATTAATCTGTTTTTGAATGAACCTCTTGAATAAAATGATTCAATGACAAATACATTTTTAACAATCACATGTTGCCACCTTGTGGCGTAAACAATGTAATCGATAAAATCGTTATTTGAAGCGCCGACTTACTATATTTTGGTCACTACTAGAGGCTTCAGTGTTTATATCCGAAATATAAACTTTTATCTCAGTATACTTGTGTGATTTTTTGAATATTTGTAAAACAGAAATAATAATAATAATACTGTGTGGTTAAAGCCGTTTCAAACATATACATAATAAACTGGGCAATAAGCTTTCTCTGGGTCAGCGGCAGTCAACACATATTTTAATGTGATTTTAATAAAAGGTTTAATAGACAGTAATTTAGGAATAAGATTGCGTATCGAGATCGCAATCTTTTTAGGATTAATCTTGCAGCTCTACCTCAGAATGCGTTGGATTCGCTGTATTTTAATGCTGATGTAGGATAATAAAGCCATGAGCATCAATAGTAACGCAAGGTCCGCCGTTGTTGATGGAAGGCTTGTTCGAGATGCATCAGCGCCATATAACATCAAAGTACAACGATGGCATACGACTCCTTATGTTTTTGAATCGCTCATGCTGTATTTTGATATCGTATGCAGATCAGTCTGCGCAGTGTTTGTGTTTCCCGCTGCCTCGCTAGCGTTGCTGATAAAGATGAGATTTATACAATGATGTCAGACCTGGCTCTGTTGTGACTCTCTATTGTCTGCCTATCACCAGACTGAGCTCATTTTAACATTGAACATTGGTCTGGAGAGTCTGCTGTGTATTTTTTGCTGCACAAGAGGCGTGATCAGCGAGCATTTTTCAAATTACTCTGTACGCAATTTGACTTCAACCAATCAGACCACAGGAGGCGTGATCAACCCAAGTATAGATCAACGGTCAACGACCCATCGCTTCTCTATCCGTCATCGTGTTAAACCCGGAAATAGCGTGCCAGGTGGATAAGACAGTCTGCGATTGATTCCCGCAATAGTGTAACAGAAGCAGTGGAAATGAATAGACAGGTTTCAAGAGTCGCAGGGTGAAATCAAATACCAGTCTAGGCTTTTTAGCCAGTGGAAAGGCAAACCACCGGTTCTTAGAAGGCTCGTAAGTCGAACCAACGCAGAACTGGCACTAGCACTGGCACCGGCTCTGAACTAGCACCTGGGTTATTCTGGTGAAATGGTAAGAGTGGGACTGAACCCACTCTGGTTTTGGCAGACAGCTGTGTTTGTTAGTAATCGGTCGGCACAGCATTCCCTGAGGGAAGGCTAGAGGAGGGATCCATGATTGATGCATTTTGGTGATAATATCTTGAGCCATTTGCCCAATGTTTACCATGATAACACAAATGAGAATAACACTTAAAACTCTTTCTATAAAGAACACATCATTATCTAAATGCCTCAGTGTGACGATTCTCTAAAATGCAGCCGGTGCAATTCAGCAAAACAGCAGAAGTTGGCAGCCACACCTTGCCTCCTCCAATCAAGCGCAGTACAGGCTTCAAAGGCATGTGAGAATGCACAGGAAACAAAGGGATGCTTGCACTGAACCCCTGGTGCGAGTGAAGTCTAGTGTGCCGATTTGCTGAGTGTGTATTTGTGCAGGCAGAGGAAGGGACTCGTGCTGTAGATCCCTGGAGTGAGACGATGGTCTCTCTCTCCTCAACACTTTAAACTGCATTAAACACACCATCAGCCTCATGCACTGAAGTCCTTTAGATGTTTACGGTGAGGTCCAGGACCACTGCCCTTCTAATGCTGGAGATGGAGCTAGGCCAGGGATCTGTGAATCTCTCCCTAAGAACTAGTGTTAGCAAATAAGTCAAGTTAATCAATCCCGATTATTAACATTTATGGTTGATGCAATATATGTGTGTGTGTGTGTGTGTGTGTGTGTGTGTGTGTGTGTGTGTGTGTGTGTGTGTGTGTGTGTGTGTGTGTGTGTGTGTGTGTATGTATGTATGTATGTATGTATATATATATATATATATATATATATATATATATATATATATATATATATATATATACATACACACACACACACACACACACACACACACACACACACAATTAAATTACATTTTAATTACATATTTGCAAATAGGTTTACACAAATTGCTCATTTTAAAACAATGTTTAGCCAAAATATAAAATAAAGAAATATAACAAACTCTAGAAGATGGATGAACTAACAAATAGGACCAACGGTTTTGTAAATTACTGACCTTTAATTTGAAGGGGGGAAAAAATTAAACTTTCCAACTTTCCCACAACTCATAATTGCAGCAAATAAGCACTCAAATCGTGCCTCTGAAAAAATAATATTAATTTAACAATTACATTTTAAATTTTGTAGCCTAGATCATTTCAGTTCAACTTACAATGTACCTAAACAATATAATTATATTTTAAAATAAAACTAATTAATTAAATGTTGCAGGTAACTATAAAGCCTTTTCTATTCAAAATGCAATAACAGTGATGAAATGCGTGTAATATTCGCATCCAGAATTGCAATTGGACATCTTTTTTGCATTTATTAGCATAGCGAACTCTGATTGGTCCTTTCTCAAACAGCCGCCACTAAACAAGATGCGTACTGAGTGTCATGACAACGGCTGCGGCATTTCATTTACTCAGAAGCAGAGCTACCTCACAGTCGTACCATACACACCATTTCTATCTATTCGTGTCTCTCAAACACTAGTATTTCTTTCAGGAAATGCAGATATAGTCACTTGTGATGTGTTGCACACTCACCCGATGGTGCTGAGCGCCTGTTCCAGGAGCTCCGTCTGCAGAATATTCTGCGGCGGCGTGAAAGCCCCATTAAAATGAGATAAAACCGAGCTACAGAACTGACGCAATGTCTCAAACTGCATTTTCCCTTTTCCTCTCCGTTCTCCTGCGTATATTCCCGCTTTCCCTCAGATGAAACTCCTCCAGCGCTCCTCGCTCCGGACGCGCCGCATCTCCAGCGCAACATAAACACGATTCAACTTCCCGATGTGTTCCGATCCCAGTGAAAAGTGCGTTTGGATGAGGAGAGCGGACCGACACCGGCTCTCCCGGTCATTGTGATACGAACTTAAAAGAAAAAACGAACGCGCAGCGTTTCCTAAAAGCACCGTAGATCCCTCGCGCCTCTAATTATCCACAATAATCGCAATCAACATCCATGCATACATACGAACGCACGCACGCACGCAAGCGCGTCGCGTCTGGATTCTAGAGCCCAGGCTCGCGGAGACGCTGCTGTCAGGATTCTCTCTCCCATCTATAGCAGCCATCCGCTTTCAGGAGCACCAGAGCAGCACTACACATCCTCTACCAGCATCACAGCGCATGTGGCTTGGGGAGGAGGGGAGCTTTCTTTTCCCCACATCATTAAGGGTTTTCTGTGGAGAGATGCTGTGCTCTAAAAGACAACTATTGTGTGTGGATACTTGATGACCTGAAGGAATAAGGGCGTTAGAGGAAGAGAAAATGCTCTCGTGTAGAGTGCACTGCCCTGAGGATACAAGGAATAAAAGGGCTTTTTAACATGCATTCTGACCTTAAAAAAAAGAAGAAAGAAATGTTCTATACATGCATCTTAAAGGGAAGCAGGGCCCTAAGAATTTACTCTATTTTGAGAGAGATGCACAATGATTAACAGTATGAAAATTAAGACAGCATATTCTATTATTTGCTTGCATTGTATAGGGGCCTATTGAACAATATATTGAAATATATTATTGACTTTTGCCTGTAATATAATATGATATAATATTCTCTTACAATTTTATTTTAAAAGTTTTTTTCAAAAATATAATAAAATGTATTTATGAAAAATATGAGACAGACAGACAGACAGACCGACCGACCGACCGACCGATAGATAGATATTGTAATAAATACAATAAAAACTTTATTATTAGTCAAAAAAAGTATATTAAATATGAAACAAATCTTGTGATCAATGGGTGAATGGACTGAAGTGATATGGATGGATGGATGGATGGATGGATGGATGGATGGATGGATGGATGGATGGATGGATGGATGGATGGATGGATGGATGGATGGATGGATGGATGGATGGATGGATGGATGGATGGATGGATGGATGGATGGATAGATAGATAGATAGATAGATAGATAGATAGATAGATAGATAGATAGATAGATAGATAGATAGATAGATAGATAGATAGATAGATAGATAGATAGTTTGATTTTTATATATTTATGGTTAGAAATTTACAAAATATCTTCATGGAACATGATCTTCACTTTAAAGGTGCACTGTGTAGTATTTTTGCAGTAAAATATCCAAAAACCACTAGGCCGGTGTTATATATTTTGTTCAGTTGAGTACCTACAATATCCCAGAAGTTTCCAACTATTTGTAAATTGTGAGAAAATTGCTATTTTAACTAAGGACAGGGACGTTTCAGCATTGCATTTGAGGGAGTCGCATGTCAATTGCGTCATATCTGCGTTACCCTCGGTTTCGGCTTTTATTTGACAGGAGCGCTTTACTCTTAGCAGTGTGAACAAGTGAACGCACAGAGTAAAGTCATAACATCGTTTTGAACACACTTAAATGTATCTAATATGATAAACAGAGCTACATTACCTCAAAATCATAACCGGAAGAGCGGATCTGTGCAGGCGCCCGGCGACTGTGTCCCGTCCAGTCATAATAAAAGTCCCGGTATTCGCGAGGCGGGTATTTGTTTAACAATCGCTCCAGCAGCTGTGCTCAGGGCCAGAAAAATCGGTCCTGCTCTGCTTTAGACTACAGTAACGTTAATAACCGCATGCATGAACGTGATTTCTGCCCGAGTCCTATTTTCCACCGGCTGTGATGAGAAGACCACATCTCCCAAGATGCTGCGCTCACACTTTGCGTCATCAAACTACGATTTGTTTTGAATAGGCGCCCTCCAGTGGACGGAAAGCTCCATAGTGCACCTTTAAGGGTTAGTTCACCCAAAAAAGAAAATTCTGTCATTAATTACTTGCCCTCATGTCGTTCAAACCCGTAAGAACGCCGTTCATCTTCGGAACACAAATGAAGATATTTTTGTTGAAAACCTTCATTGACACCAATGTCATTTCCTCTCTCAAGACCCATAAAGGCACTAAAGACTTCGTTACAAAGCCCATCTCACTACAGTGATTCACTAATCGATTTCAAAACACCGCTTCATAAAGCCTCGGAGCATTATGAATCGGTGTATCGACTCTTGATTCGGATCGCATGTCAAAGCGCCAAACTGCTGAAATCAAGTGACATTGGTGATCCGATTTGCTGATTCGATACACTGATTCAAAATGCTCTGAGGCTTTATGAAGCGGTGTTTTGAAATCGATTAGTGAATCACTGTAGTGAGATGGGCTTTGTAACGAAGTCTTTAGTGCCTTTATGGGTCTTGAGAGAGGAAATGGCATTGGTGTCAATGAAGGCCTTTCTGAGCCATCGGATTTCAACAAAAATATCTTCATTTGTGTTCCGAAGATGAACGGAGGTCTTAAAGGATTAGTTCACCCAAAAATGAAAATTATTTCATTAATTACTCACCCTCATGTCGTTGGACACCCGTAACACCTTCGTTCATTTTCGGAACACAAATGAAGATATTTTTGTTTAAAGCTGATGGCTGAGAAAAGCTTCAGATAGGCCTCCATTGGCAATCATAACATTCCCACTGACCCACTCACAAGACCCATAAAGGCACTAAAGACGTCGTTACAAAGTCTATCTCACTACAGTGGCTGGACAATAATTTTACAATGTGACGAAAATAGTTATTGTGCGCACAAAAATCAAAATAACGACATAATCCACCACTTGTGTGACTTATGACTGCTTTTGTGGTCTTAGAATTTTATACTAAGACAATACAAGTAATTTTTCTAAAAAAAAAAAAAATAGAATGTTTTTTAGTAACACAAAATGTAAAAAGTATTTATGAAAAAGAGGGGGGAAAACCTTGTGATCAATGGATGGATGGACTGCGAAGGGATAGAGTTATAGATACAATTATAAATATAATCTATATTAATATATAGAATGATATAATGATCGATAGATAGATAGATAGGTAGGTAGGTAGGTAGGTAGGTAGGTAGGTAGGTAGGTAGGTAGGTAGGTAGGTAGATAGATAGATAGATAGATAGATAGATAGATAGATAGATAGATAGATAGATAGATAGATAGATAGATAGATAGATAGATAGATAGATAGATAGATAGATAGATAGATAGATAGATAGATAGATAGATAGATAGATAGATAGATAGATAGATAGATAGATAGATAGATAGATAGATAGATAGATAGATAGATAGATAGATAGATAGATAGATAGATAGATAGATAGATAGATAGATAGATAGATAGATAGATATAGATAGATAGATGACCATGCTAAACCTCAAGTGCAGTAATTGTTTAGAGATCAGCATTTAAAATCATTAGTCTAGAATGGTCTAGAGAGCAGGCAGGTGTGAGATCAGAATGCTGATACTGAATTCCTGCAGGTGCATCTTTCATTCTCTTAATATCTCTCTCCAGACAAAACCTCCGTATCACAACATCAGCTCCCATAGCACCAAGCCAAGAGCACAGAACCTGATTACGTCATACTCATAGTGAAACTTGTGCTGACCTCTTGAACAAACGAGACAATATGCATCTGTCTGTCTATATTGCAGTATTTGCAGTGACAACAGAAGATCAGCTCCTGACCCTACAAGTGACTCATGCATTTTGTCAAACTAATTTCAGCACTAAAACAAGCACTGTTGTCTGTGGTTCAACCAAGGTGTCACATTGCATCTAGCTTCAATAAAAACACTAATGGATTTTATAGATGGAGGGGGAGGAGGTACAAGCGCACAAAAACCCGCAAAACCCAGAGAAACAAAACGGCTGTAATTAAATCCCAATCCCAGTGTAATTATTATTGTGTCATCTAGCAGTTTCACCCACACTCGCGCCACGTCTGAGCGTTCTCTCCAATGACACCTCTGAGACCAAGACAAATTAGGCTCTTCCCACATTATTTCAGGATATAAATAGGCTGTCAGCACTTTTTCATGAGAGGAGAATCAGAGTTAATTTAAACATTCTTTAAGATTAATGAAAGTGCTTTTCAGTGATTTCCTGAGCTCTATTCCTGGGCATCAAACTGTTTAACACATTCTCCCGCTGAACGGTCAGGCTGGTCTTATCCACTTTGACAGCAGTTAACCCCAAAAACACCCCTGACACTTTCCATGAACAGAAGCAGGGCCTGAAATGATTTAAAAACAGTATTGTTCTTTATTATTTTTGCACACAGACACTCAAAGGTGGTGCTTAACCTTCATAAGAATTGTATCGCCAAACCTCAAGAGGTCAAACTAAATATTACATGAACTTTTTACACTTTTTTTTTTTATTCATTATATATGAAGTTTGCTACCCTTTATGAGCTTTGCGACTGTTTAACACCTTGATTTGTGAGCTTCCTCTAGCAATAAAACAAGCAAACACATACATTTTCTTCTATGGATGACTGTGACTGTATGTGCGGTGTGACTATATACAGTATCTTGCAATGAGACTATTTCTTATTTTAAAGTGCATGAAATGGAATTTGCAAGTCTTTTATTCTGTATTGTGATGGGTGAAAGAGCTTCATGAACAAGTAAAAAATGTAGGGCGGGACTTGATTTTTGTCCATGGGGAATTGATTGGATGGTTATGGTTTGCTATTGGATGATCTAATGTGAATGATAGGTTGCCCCGCACACAGGCCAGTAGTTATCATCCGAAAAGAGAGAACACTGAAAGAGGGAGGGGAAGATATTTCGATTAAAAATTAAGAGAGCACATTCATTTAAAATGGTGACTGACTATTTCACAATTACATTATTTTTTTGAGTGGAAACAGACTTCTATACAGAAATGAAAAATTCGTAAAATGTTCATGTTTTCTTCCATACAGTAGCATACAGTGACCACATGACTGTCAAGCCACAACAAATAACACCATTAAAGTATCATAAAATAAGTCCATATGTGTGCTAAATCACCACCGCAGCTCTCATATGTACTGTGCAGTATACAGTAAATAAACTTACTGCATCGCAGTCTGTAAACTCTTAAACATAGAGGTTGGAAAAAGGTTTTTTTTTTTGCAGTAATGCAATAAGGAAGAACCATTTTGGTTCCCCAAACAACCTTTCAGTGAACAGCTCTTAAAAGAAGCTTTTTTTTTCATAATGTGAAAAAAACCTTTTTCCACTATAAATCACGTAACCATCAATGCCATGTCATTAATTACTCACCCTCATGTCGTTCCAAATCTTTAAGACTTTTGTTCATCTTCAGAACACGACTGAAGATATTTTTGATGAAATCTGAGAGCTTTCTGTCCCTCCATTGCCAGCTTTGCAACTGACACATTGGCACTTCAAAAGGTTCATAAAGAGATCGTAAAACTAATCCATATGAATTGAGCAGTCAGTCACTTCAACAGATTGAATTTATGCTTTTATTCACATATAAACATTGATCAGCAAACATAAACAGAAGCTCAACTAAACCTATATGCCGCATGAAAACAAACCTCATTGGTTCTTGCATAAGCTCAAGCATGATGCGTAACACAAGAATGAACCTCATTGGTTCTTGCAGAAGCTCAAACGTGATGTGATCAGTAACACGAGAATGAACCTCATTGGTTCTTGCAGAAGCTCAAATGTGATGAGTAACACAAGAATTAATCTCATTGGTTCTTGCAGAAGCTCAAATGTGATGCATAACACGAGAATGAACCTCATTGGTTCTTGCAGAAGCTCAAGCGTGATGCGTAACACAAGAATGAACCTCATTGGTTTATGCAAAGCTCAAACATGATGAGTAACACAAGATTTAATCTCATTGGTTCTTGCAGAAGCTCAAAGATGCTTCCTTTTACCACAACTGTGTGAGTTGATGAAAGTTTATATGTGAATAAAAACCTATGAAATCTGTTCATTATATGAAGCAATCAAATCTCTTCAGAAAATTTGGAATAAACCACTCAATTCATATACCGTATATTAGTTTCACAATCTCTTTATGAACTTTTTGAATCATCAAAGTGGTAGTTGCGTAGCTGCCAATGGAGTGACAGAAAGATCTCAGATTTAATATAAAAGATGTGTTCTGAAGATGGGTAAGCAAATAACGATATAATTTTCATTTTTGGGTGAACAATCTCTTTAAGAAAGTAACTAAATACTTAATAATAAATGCATTCTCAAACAGCATAATTAAATATATGTAAACACAAATTAGATTTGACACTTTAAATTTGCACTTTTAAGTTGACAAAGCTGTTTTTCGAAGATTTTTAGCGGTTTAATATCAAGCTGATATTAGCAAAGTATTTATGGAAGCCGAGAGACCAACAAAACGCCTCTTAGTGCACAAACCTTCAAAGCAGCTGCTCGCTTTCATAGTTGTGTAAAGTCAAGACCGATACGGAACTATAACACTCTGTGTTACACAACACAGAACAAATCAGATGCTGCCCTGCTACCATATGGCAGGCACATTTTTAACATCTAACCTTTTGGGGGTAACACGTTAAGTCAGACAGAAAGTGCAAATGAGCATTTACAGTTTTCACGACAGGACACGTCATATGACGAAAAAAGAACAGCACTGCTGTTACAGTAGCTTTTTATACATTTCACAGCATATTCGTTGTGTTCTACAGGAAATGTCAGACTGCATCCGTTAAAGCAGCTTAAAGCTCACCTGCTGTCCTGAGCCTTTCACGGACATCTGCCAGGTAAAGAAGCCAGGGATGAGAAAAAACAAAACAAAATGCATTGCAGCATAAAAAACTCCCTAAAACATTAGGGATGGGTACGAGCAGGGCTTGACATTAACACCCGCCAACCCACCAAATGCGGGTGAATTTCAGCACTCCCACTAGCAACTTTGGTGGGTTGAATTTTATACATTATATATACATTTTTTCAAATTTAGTCTTTTAAAAAGGCATCTGAAATAATAAACTAAGCGCAAGTGATGTCAAAATATATTTTTTTCTAAAATAGCACTTATGATATTAATTTTTTCCCGCAGAATACATGCTCTCTCATCTCTCCGACAGTGAGTTGACACACAAACCCACCTCCCCTCAGTCAATTAAATAATTTAAATGTAATTATTTAAATTATTATATGAATATTGTTGGTGTTACAGGGCTGGAATGTTGGTGTGGCATTCCCCAAATTGAGCATGATTTTACTCATTCCAACACATTTTGTGCTCACACCCAAAGTGTGTGAACATAAAGCCGCCTCTCAGTGCTAAATCAAGTTCTCTTTTGCTGCTTATTGCTCTTTAACAGTTAAATACACACAAAATAATGTCAGAATGCTGGTCTTGGTGAGTATTCACGTAAACACAGTCCTTTTAGAATCACAGTCCGTTATTATTTAAATGAACATAAACAGTTGAGAAAGAAAACGCATGTGTAACAGTATAATGGATCTGTGCGTCAGGTCTTAAAGCGACAGCAGCCTAATGTCCCTTATGTCAAATTAGTTTGATGGATGGATGGATGGATGGATGGATGGATGGATGGATGGATGGATGGATGGATGGATGGATGGATGGATGGATGGATGGATGGATGGATGGATGGATGGATGGATGGATGGATGGATGGATGGATGATATAAAAAAAATATCCATATGCCAGATACTTATTTAATGAGAATCAAAGCTTTCAAAATTCTTACCGACCTCAAACTTTTAAATGGTAGTGTATACATTAAACGGCCATGTCCTTTAGGTTCAAATAAATTCATAAATGTCATTTTTTTTAACTCGACAGACACTTGTCTTAAAAATAATGAGATGTGTTGAAACTGCCATTTGACACGTGTACACAAACCAACAAATGATAAACTTGATTAACTTGTTCCAACACATCCCTATAAATAAGGCAAAATATGCCATTTCCATTTTAAGGGTTTGTCATTCAAATGTGCTCATGTGAACACAACACACACTAACAGCAGGTGAGATTAGCCCCATCCCTGTGGCACATGCCCAACATTCCTCACCTCCACAGGTATTCAGGAACGGAAAATCAAACCAACACACAGCGGTCGCCTCGGATTCAAGGGAGCAGGCATCTGTTTCTATGGAGACATCTCTCCAGGACTGACCTCTGACCCCTGAGCAGTGAAGCTAATACAGACATCCCAGCAAAAGAGGGAGAGAATTTGATACCAGGATTCAGAGAGGCACTGCCACTGTGTGGAAAAAGATGGAATCACACTCACTGCTCAGTGCACAAGCATCTCCCTGCAGATTGATAAATGTGGGCGGCATTTGTTCTAGAGCAGGTTTCACCATAAATTACTGATTGTTATTTAGCGGTCTAGCATGTTCAACAGCAAATTAGTAATGGTGAATTGGCTGAGAAACAGATGGAACCTGAATGAATGCATTGTGTGCTCCAGCTGTTGTTATCCCAGTTTCAATTTCAGATAACCCCATTTGAGGTTCATGTATGCATTTTTTTATTTCATAAAATAAACTAATTTTCATGCAAGGTTAATTTTTTTTTATTTTAGATAATAATGTATCTTTAATTTATTTATAATGAAATGTATTCTATATTAAACTATAATTTACCATCTGTCCATCCATCCATCCATTCCATCTATCTGTCTATCAATTATAAAACAACTAGCAATGCCCAAGAAACCTAATTTGTGGCCTTAGCAACGCCCTAGCAACTTCCTAAAAATGCCTTAGCAAGTTAGCCTGACAAGCCAGACCCACATCAAGATGTTTGGTCTGGAAACTCACCATTGACAGAGCTCGTTAAAAAGATTAAACATTCGCTGTATCCACTCGGCAAAACTCTGAACACATCTTCCCTTTTTAAGAATGACTTCAGTGCCGTTCTTTGTTCTTTTCTCAGAGAAAAGCTCAACTCCAAGTCTTCCAGAGTCGCGGCCAAAGCTGATTCGAAAGACCGCCGTTCACCAGTTTCTGTGTTTACTAGAAGCACGCAAGCGCAACTCGGCCGTCATTATGTTAAGCCCCACCCACCGACTCTATATACGATGTGATTGGCCCGACCCGAGTTTGGCGTTTACAGCTCAGAAGTCTATTGAGAGTTGCTAGACGACACTCGCGGCAGATTAGATTGGCTGCCGCTAGGGTGCGTCTAGATTTCTAGGCTATTAGCAAGTAGCAACCACCCCAAACACCTTAGCAAAATACTGCCTAGCAGCACCATAGCAATCACTTAACCTAGCAACTGCCCAAAACACCCTAGAAACTACTTAAACCACCCTAGCAGCCACCTAACAGCTACTAAAATCACCATGGCATCTTGCCTAGCAATGTCCTAGCAACCACCTAGAACATCTTTGCAGCTGCTTAGCAACACCCTAGTAACCACCCAGAATTCCCAAGAAAACTGCACCTACTAGCCATGCATATTTATCTGGAAACTACCAAGAATACCCTAACAAACACCTAGCAACCATTTACAAATATATTAGGGCTGCACGATTAATCGAAATGGAACCGCAATCGCAATTTGGCTTGTGTGCGATTATGAAAGCTCAAAGGCTGCGATTTAAATGAAATAAATAAATGCCCAGTGTGTTAGCGAAGAGCGGCTCTGTAATCAGGAGTAACGCTGCTCCATCTGAAAGACTGCGAGTTTGAGTCGCTTATAACGTGCGTTTGAAAAAGCAACATGAGTCAAACATCTTCACAAACTAGTGAAGCGTTCATAAACCTGTTCAACAAAAGACAACGTTTAATAACATGCTTTACCTCACTTCATATCGTCAGTCGAGTGTGTGTGAGCTGATATCAGCTGTGATGTGGCTTCCCATCAGAGTGAGGCAAACGATGCGTGATTTTAAAGCATTCTATGACAATCAGCACTGCATTATAATATACTTTATTATTATGAAAATACCCTTGACGGCTTGAAGGACTCAAATACACCATATTTTGCTGCTGTCGTGTTTACTGTCGTCATGTTTAATCAAAGCGTCTCTATCTTCTGTTTACAGCGTTAGCTTCACATAATGGTGGATTTCCTGAAAACTAACGTCAATTACTTCTCTGAGGCAAATGTGGCGTTTTCCGCTCGAGGGCGCCCTCTGGCTTTCAGTATGAATTAAAAACTTTTGGGTAATCAATAATAAGAAAATAATACTTAATACATTTTAAAACTTAATAAACTTAAAAAATTATTAATTTGTTGGACAATCCATGTTTTTCTTCAATGTACAGGAGTTTTTTCCCCCACAGTGGATGCACAAGAGGTTCATATTTCATATTAAAGACAGACTTTAAGAATAACTCCTTAGGCTTAGACCTTTCTAATGTTTTTAGTCATAGGCTGTCTGCATATTAATAGGTAACCCAGGAGTTTTTTTTTTGGTTGTTGTAAAATAAGTTTTCTGTAAAATATTACAAAAATAATAATAATAATAATAGTGTTAGCATTATATTGGTATATTTATTCTGACATACTCTTTTTATTTGTAATTATGAAAATGTTATTGTAATGGTAATATTTCTTATTTTAAAAAATATTTTTAGCAGTAATAATAATCATAATAATTATTATTAGTCACATTAATATAAAAACACAAAATGTTATATACACACACTTTTCATTTGTAAAAAATAATAATAACAATAATCGCATTTTAAAATCGCAATCGCAATTGCAATTTTACCCAGAATAATCGCAATTATATATTTTCCCCAAATCGTGCAGCCCTAGCAACTATCCAGAACAGTCAATCAACCTCTTTGTAACAACCGCAACATCCATCTGCAATGTCCTATAAAACATCCATAACACCATAGAAACTGCTTAGCAACACCCTAGTTATGACCCATTGTTACCATAGAAACCATTTAAGAATGTATTAGCAACCATTCAGAACACTCTAGCAACCACTTAGTAACAAACTAGCAACTACCCAGAACATCGTACCAATGCACATCACCTCCTTCTGCTTGTCTCAGTATTTCTGTCTACAGGGAGATTAAAAAGCTAGCATCAAAGTTTATCTTAACCAACTTTACCTATTAAGTTCCCAATATAATCAACAAATTCAGTTACTGTATGCAAATTAGTTCAGCAAGTCAAAAGAATAATGCTGCTGCTCAAAAAGAATAACGGTTTCTAAACGCAGGTTTATTGCAAGTTCAAACTTTTCGACATCGTAGCACTCTAAAAGCACATGAATGCATTTAATCTGCACTCACCTGTTGCTCAGAGGGTCGTTGGGCTTCAGACCAGAGTCGTTGTTGAGGGACGACTGGCGCAAGAGTCCTGGAGCACGGCTGCGGTCCCCTGGAGGCCCCTGGTATAGCAGTGGGGCTTCCTGCAGTTTGGCCTTCTTCTCCTGCGGAGCCTCTTCGTGGCGGCGGCGAGGGTCACTCGCACCCGGGGGCAGGGTGTCCCCTGGGCCGCTGTAGAACCAGGCCCCTGACTTGGTGAGGATTTCTTGTTGTTTTCGGCACAGGTTGCATACCCACATCACCTGACAGTGACAGAACAGGAAATTACAACCAAAGGAGAACACAAGACAGAGGCCACAACCCCAAATGAGACGGATGAAAACTTGCTGTTGTGGGAGAAGCGATTTGTATCGTTAAATCAGTCATTTTGGTTTCAACTGTGAAGCCAGTGAATACTGGGATATTTGTCCAGAACCTCATACGCAGGTCCCACAACAAACAGGTTCAGGAAACTGTGATGCTGGTGCAGCTAACAAACAAAACTGTCAGAGTGCATGTGAGAGGAAGTGATGAATGCAAAACAATTCTGGCTCAACCAATGGTATGAGTTTGGGGGTGGAGCTACCTGGTTTGTCTGACTAATAGTCCTGCAGGGACATATTTTAGTAGGCCAAAGCCCAGATACAAGTTAAAATGCAAACCCTTCCGGTTATATTGTCTTGAGGTCAATGACTCGATAGGTTATTTTGAATGGGTTTTTGATTAAATGTCTGAAATAAGGTCTGTGTTGAACACAAGCTCATGATATTTGATCCCAATTTATTCTACAGCATAATCCCATTGTGATTTTTTGTAAAGGTAGATAACACATTAGCCTGACGTGGACATACTCAATTCTAGTCAGAATACGAGTCTGATACTGCTCCATTGGGCTTTGGTTATGGGGGCATATTTCAACCGACACAGGAAAGACCTCAATTGGATAGACCTACAACCAATCAGAACTACAGACTACAGAGCTACAGATGCTAGACATCTTTCCCATTGACAAATGCCTTGATCGCGGTCCTCTGTTGCTCTTTTAAAATGAATGCGCTGTCGATATCTTCTATAACAGACGCAATGGCGGAATCTACACATCTCAGTTCTTCAACAAAAGCCAGTGGCTTAACTTTGTTTTAAAAAATGGGTGGGACGGTCTCACGTGAATGCGTGAATTTTGTGATTTCACTGGAACAAATAGAAAGTCTCTGCAACGGTGTTAAGCGTTAGATTAAAGTGCTCGTCTGTGTGAAGACTGCATGCACGAGCGACAAGAGAAATCTGCAGCACTGATTACAGCAGCAACGAGCGCCAGATTGCCTCTTATTTAACAAAGAAACTAACTGATGCTCTTCTAGTTAACCAGAGATGTTTTGTTTGTGTTAGTTAGGTTCATCCGTGCAGCAAGATGTTTCAAAAAGTGGTGGAGACATGTCCCACTTGCAAATTACACCTATGACAACAGCCATCATTGTTGTAAACTAATTCAACCCAAGCGCACTTTGATGACATGGCTGATTACGTTTCTGGTGATAATCTGTCAATCATCGCCCTGACAATGTGATTGGTCCGACACAGTTTCTGTTCGGGAAGAATAACTCCTCTACGGATCAAGTCCAGACCAAACTTCCCGACCTAAAAAATGTTGTGGGCGGGGCTAAGTTTGGCTGGCATCCAGGCTAATAATACATATGACACACACACACACATTACATAATGGCATTATCCCTGTATAACTTTCGATTCACTATACATTCGTGTTGTTAACATTATATGCACGTACGCGCCAATTGCCAACAAAACAGACATTTGTTTCACTCACCGCCTGCGGGTTTCTACTCATGACCACGAACAAACAAACACACTTGCAGAACTTTGTTGCTTCTCAGGAAAAACAAACTGGATCCACTTTTTCCTTAAAGGACAACTCCGGCGAATTTTTAAGTTTATCCTGATCATTATGTCTTTGTGAGTACAGTCTATAGAAAGAAAAGAAAAAAAACGGATTGGTCCTTGCAACACGGAGTTATTACAGTTAATGCCCAGAGCCCCCCTCAGCTATAACGGCAGCTTTGGGGGCATAAACGTAAAGGGTGTCTTTGTGCCTCTTAACAGACCCCAAATGCAATGTAAATGTCTGTCCAACATGAACAGGGCCTTTACATGACGACAAGATGCGTTTAGCCACTTAGCCATTGTTTAAATTCACCTAAACAGTGTGTTAGATGGCTAGCTGTATCTCGCGGTGAAGTCCCGTGGGAACTCCGTTGTAGCCGGAAAAAAGGCACATAGTCCAGTTGGGAAGAGCGTCGTGTGTATGAAGAGAGCTCTCAGTTCAGTGAACGGTTGGAGTTACAACATCTACTTCAAGACATTCGTTTATTTATATTCTGAGGGACTGTCACTCATGTCAGAAAGTGAGTAACTAAAGACACTTGTGTGATTAGCACTGATTTGAGACGTGAACCGTTTAGAATTATTCAGTCCGATTTGGTGAACTGGTTCGACCGGTTCACTAAAAAGATCCAGTTAAAAAGAACGATTTGTTCGTGAACCGGACATCATAAGCCCGTCACACTGCGATTCCGGCAAATACACGGATAATGCGACCCGGCATTTGTTCCCGGGCCGCTAGATTTGGTCAATTCACACTGCTAGCGAAATACCGTAATATGTGTGCTTTCACACACAACCCGTAACGGTCCCAGATCGAGTTGACACGTGACATCCGGATGTGACGTATAATGGCGAGCGATCTCAGCTTCAGCGCGGATAGTAAGGAGCTCCGTGGTCTCGACTTGTGTTCAGTTTGCGCACGTTTCTGCTTGTTTCATTTTAGTTTCTTTTGTATACGAACACACTCTGCGTTTAAAACAACGACTAGCTCTTCTGGCACTGCAGGGTTGTATTATTGAAAAAACAAGCTCTAGGAGTCGCACGATAACTACGTACACGTTGCGGCATTAGTTTTGGCTTTTGTTCACACAGCGCTCGTCCCGGGTCGAACCCTGCAATGTTACTAGGTCCCCGACCCGGGTTCAATTCGGTAATCAATTCAGGGACGTGGTTGCTTTCACACATAAGGCGACCCGGCAATGTTCCGGGAATATCGCGGGTCCGACGTGCAGTGTGAAAGGGGCTATAGAGTGATGATCCGATCAGGCTCAAAAGTGAAGAAGAAAATGTTCACGTTTGTGCCTTTCTGAATTGTGGCAACAGAATGTGAAAATTAGCAGCGAACACTTTAACAAGGATGACTAACTTACAGACACAACACAGCCGGGCCGGTTGAAGAAAAATGCTATTCCGTGGTTGAAGACGGGTGCAAGGAGGTAATGTAAGTGGAGGTAATGTGGAGGTAATGTAAACTTTATTTATCCTTCCATTTGGGTGAATCTCGTTGTCATGTAAGGGCTCTGTTATGTTGGACAGACATTTTAATTGCATTTTGTGTCTGTTAAGAGGCACAAATACACCCGTAACGTTTATGCCCCCAGCTGCTGTTTTAGCTGAGTGGGGGCTCTGGGCATTAACTGTAATAACTCCATGTGGCAAGGACAAATCCGGCTCATTTTTTTCTATAGACTTTACTTACAAAGATATAACGATCAAGATAAACTTAGAAATTCCCCAGAGTTGTCCTTTAACGCTGGGTTATTTGGAAAGCTGAACAAGGTTATCTTTCCCTCACAACCAGAAACAGACTTCTTTAGTGACATTGCTGATTTAATGGTCTAAAAACAAAACGACAGCGCTGCCGACGGCTTCCGTAACCCGAACGAAGCTTGTTGATGTGCTCTCGCTGTTGCTCTTGCTCGGGTTGAAGTGTCCATACAAGCAATTCAGCACTTTATGAATTCATACAGATTTAAGCTTGGTCTCCTCTCCACCAATCAGCTGGTGTGTGGTGAGTGTTCTGGCGCAATATGGCTGCCGTCACATCATCCAGGTGGATGCTACAGATTGGAGGCGGTTGAGGAGATTCCCCCTTCTATGTAAAGCGCTTTGAGTGCCTAGAAAAGCGCTTTATAAATGTAATGAATTATTATGAATTATTATTATTATACCTGTCTATAAAAAGGTGGTTATTAACAAGTGGCTAAGATGTTGTCATGGACATTAAAACTTAATTAATTGCACTGAACAGGTAAACTCGTCTACTCATTAGGTGTTCAAGAACTTCCGATTAATTAAGTCAACATTTATGTGATGAAAGTCAAGTCGGCGTCAACTCGTCGCTGATGACATTATTAAAGAACAAATAAATAAGTCTGAACCTCGCGCTGAGGGTATGTTTACATGACACCATTTTCAACTGAAAACAGAAAACTGTTTATGTGTTTCGGCCATTCATTTACACGACAACAGGGTTTTGGGGTCTTGAAAATGCAAGGCTTTGATAACGATGCCTTTACGGTCTCCATGTAAACAACAAAAACGCATGCATATTACATGTTCACAGGATGTTTCTTGGCAAATCGACTTCAACTACCGGCTTGGCATGCATAATAAAGCCTTTTTAGTAATTTTCGCAGATTTGTGTGAACAGGGATCATTTTGGCAACATTGCTGTCTGTTTTTAGTACAGTGTTGTCATGTAATCAAACCCTGAGACTCGAACGCCTTGTGCACAGCTATGGCATTTGGCACAGTGCTGCCCATGAGGTTATTGCCCCTACATAACAGCTTATTTTCTCTGTTCTTTTTTCTTTAGGTCGTTATATTTCTCACAGAGTTCTGCGCATTCTAAATCAAATAAAGATAAAACAGCAATCTCAAGATTACATTTATATGAACTATTAGTAAGACTGAATTAATTTTACCTGGCAGGTAAAACCTACCTCTCTCTATTAATATTTAAGGTTTTAGTTGCTAAGAAATATGTAATCTAGAACTTTTCAGTTTCTGAGACATTTAATTGATAAATCACAGAACAGTGTTGACAATATGTGTGCATGCCATTTGCGCGTGATGTGTGAGCTATTGTCTGTATGTGTGTGCATTACAATGTAGCAGCGCATTCGTTCAGAATGGTGATTCATTTGTGTGTACAATAAGCTGTTTAAAACATGCATTCGCCTGATCAATTTTGAACATCCAGATGGAATAATCAATATCTTTTGGAGCTCTCTCGGAATATGCATTTATTTGTCATTTTAACTGTTGGAAATGGAGCGTGAAAGTGGACTTCGAAGATTTCTTATCCGGTTGTGCACTCTATAGGCCATGATCAGCATCTAGTCCACGTCAAGCTTTAAGCGTCATGGCAGAGAATTAAAGTCTGTGCAACCCCTACTACTCACTAGGCCGCAAAACACAGCCTCATTGGGTCTATAGCCACGATCATATAAACTATTCTACCTTGAACTTTTCAGGGAAAATGTTTAAAGGGATTCTCCACTGCTTTTTCATATTAAACTATGTTATTCCCTTAACTAAGACGAGTTGATACCTCTCTCGTCTGGCGTGCGGTGACGATCTGATAGCATTTAGCTTAGCCCATTAAGCCCAGTTCATTCACTATGGTACCAAACAGAGATCAAGTGAGAAACGACCAAACACCTCCACGTTTTCCCTATTTAAAGCTGCTGTCCGTAACTTTTTTTTGTGTTCAAGATTTACAAAAATTATATAATGAGAATATACAACATGAATCCATTTTCCAAACCGTGTTTTTGTCTTACCCTGAATCATTATGGTATACTTAATAATAAGTATTTATATTGGGACTATTTCAGGCCAGACTGGTAGGTACCGCTGCAGAGGAGCACAGTCCCAGCGTGATCCGCCATAGACATAAACAGAGAGAAGTAGCTCCGGCTGCAATGGTCTTCCGCAAGATGCATGCAGTTCTGTTTATTAACCACTAGAGTGCAAAAAGTTACGGACTGCAGCTTTAAATACAGTTACACGAATAGTTGAAGTAAGTGTATGACATAAAATGAAACGTGGCTTTTTTTAAGCGGGTTTAAAAGGAGAACTATAATGTATGGCGGAATAGCAGTTCTGAAAGTACTTAGACCTGATGCAGTAAAAGATCCCGGCTGAAAAATCCTCTCCTCCTATTGACAGAAATGAGAGGGTGAGGGGGAGATGTGAGGGAGGATTTTTCAGCTGTGAATTTTTACTGCGTCAAGTCGAAGTACTCTCAGAAATGCTATGTCACCGCGCGTCAGAGCGATTAATTGCACGCAGATGAGAGACGAGAATGTATCAACTCGTCTTAGTTAAGGGAATAACATTTTAATATGAAAAAGCGGCGGAGTATCCCTTTAAAGATTTAAAAAGTGTTGACTAAAGCTTAATAGTAATGATGTTGAAGTCGTGCGACCACTTTTACTTCTGCCAATTATTTTGAGGCTCCACAAATCATAGTTGTGTTCATTTGGGAAGATTATCATGAGGGGCTTTCGCACTGCATTAATCTTTTCATAGTTTCCTAGTTCCTAGAACTAATGGCGGAAGTACCCGGATTTAGGTGTGGAATCTGGGTAGGAACTAGGAATGATTTTAGTTGTAGAAACTTTTTAGTGGAACTAATTTAGCTCCTACTTCAGATTAGGGTCTAACCCAGCACAATAGGAACTACCAGTGACATAAGTGTACACTGATTGGCTGAACGCAAATTTGAGGGGACAAAGCGAGTATGTGTTATGCTAAGCTAGCAACAATAAACATCAACTACACGGCACACACTAATACTTTTCCATATACTGTCTACTATCTTTTTATAACAGCTCTATCTAATAACGTATTAGACAGGACTGTTAAACAGATTGTAAATTGATGAAGATGGAGAATGTGGGAACTGTGTTCTTAGGCTCTGCCGTTCTCAGCGTGTGATGATTGTCTGCCAAAATAAAAGTCACAACAACAAGTTTGTGCGGTTTGTGCAAGTTTGAGCAAGGTGCGGCTTACATCACTTCAGAGTTCCAAAATGTTCTTACGGGAAGCTTTAGTTCTCTGGGAACCAACCTGGTGGTTAGTTCCTAGAACTACCCTGGTGCGAAAGCCTGAACCAAGTGTGTAAGAATAAGGAACTTTTATTGGTCTGAATTTATCCAAAAGCCAATGGAAAAAAATACTGTTGGGTTTTCATCGAGGAAACCAACTAGAGGGATGCTAACTTCTAGGTTAGCCTACAAAAATAGTCACCACTGCAGCAACTCTATAGCAGATGTGGAGCGGGGTGGAAGGAGTTTAGAAACCTGTTTGGAAACAACTTGTGTTTTTTTTTTTTTGAGACAATGATAGCTATTATTACTGTACTCAAGTCTAACTGTACCTTTACAACCTCTCAAACCTCCTGCTTTCAACACAGCAGTCTGAACATCTCTTGAACGTTCATGTCCCACCATCACTGAGGGCACGGCAGCCTGACCTCATTATTTGCCAAGCAGAAATGCACTTAGCAGCCAGTTGGCATCAATGCTCCCATCCAGTTTGCTGGTGGTAATCAAACATGCTCTCCGCCACACACAGAGGCTTTCATCCATCCAGCCTGAATACAAAATGCCACATCCGCCCATGGAAAGATGCATCTCACAAAAGAAATTAACTAGGACATTTTTATTATTCCACAATATTCCTAAACAAAGAAGTGACAGTCTGTTCCTCACATAACACTATGATATGGCTTGGAATATGATGCACAAATCGTACTGTATGGATTACTGTAATGGTGTTTTTTTTTTCTGTTTTTTTTTCTGGTTGGCATTCATTTACTTTCTCTGTATAAGACCAGGTCTGTGTTCTTCAGAAGAAAGTGAGCATCACAATAAATAAATGATGACACAATTTTTCCCGTAATATCCAAACAAAATAAGAGACAACAGTATATCCAAAACCAATAATAATTATTTTGAAACTTGAAAAGTTGTGTATGAGCTGCCCTATCATACAATAAAGTGAAAAGGTCACATCTTTCAAGTATATTTTGATAAGATCACAGTGAGGAATTGCACTGCGACTAACCCTGTGACATACCGCAGATGGATGTGAGTGTTATTGTGATGAATGTTTGGTCAGTCAGCGATTGACAAGCGAAAAGATGTGTGAGTGAAAAATTGATAAAGTGCTGAGTGAGCTGTCATTGGTGTCAAATGGCAGGGGACCTTTATGGGTGAATCTTATGAAGCCTGTCAAGAACATGTCAGGGTCATGTTTCACCCCAAATCAAAAGAGAGAGAGAGAGAGAGAGAGAGAGAGAGAGAGAGAGAGAGAGAGAGAGAGAGAGAGAGAGAGAGAGAGAGAGAGAGAGAGAGAGAGAGAGAGAGAGAGAGAGAGAGAGAGAGAGAGAGAGAGAGAGAGAGAGAGAGAGATGCATATTGCTTAAACTGTTTTTAGTTCGAATAATTTAAAATATCATGTAATTATATAAAGTATTGATACAGTTAATGCTGATACAAATAAAATTTTATGTTCATTGCGTGTTTTGGGTTAAAGCACAACTTTGAAAATAGATTAATCCCAATTAAATCATTTTAGACATTTATGTGATGAAAGTCAATGTAATACGGTTTGTGGATGGGAAGGAAGGAGGCGGGAACCGGCGAACGTTCAACAAACTTTAATTCAAACAAATAAACAAAATGAAAGTAAAACCGCGGACAGCCCCTCACGGACGACTGCCCGCAAACACACACAAAAATAAAACGTGGGCAGCCCCTCACGGACGACTGCCCACAAACACAAACAAAACATAACATAAAATCCAGGCCTGGTCCTCTCTCCTCTTCCGCTGTCCTTGCTCCTCCTTATATGCTCCCGTCACATGGCCGCGAGACGAGACCGGTGTGCCACGCAGCTGGCACTCGTGAACGTTAATCACCGGCCCGCTCTCGCGGTCCCTCGCCCCCCTGCTTGCCACACCACATACCCCCATCGCCCCTCGCAGGCCGGGGGGCACTCCCGAGACGGCGCTCTACTCCCCCTCCCCCCCTCTCCCGGTGGGGGCCGATCACGGCGGCCGCGGCACCTGGGGGTAAGGACAGAGAGGCGAGAGAAATGTAGACGGGAGCACGAGGAGCCCACGGAGCCCGCGGACGAGAGAGGGGAGAGAGGGAAAAAAGAAAGAAGGGGAAAAAAAAAAAATTCTGGTCCGGTTCCCAGACACACTGCCGTTCGGCCCTCCGCCCGCCGAGAGGCTCTTCCTCGCGGTGCTGTGCGATGGCACTGGACGCCTGGTGGGCCGCTCGATCCTCCTCCGCCCCCTGGCGGCCGGCGGTGACTCCTCCTTTCGAGGGACCCGGGAGCGAGCCCCGCGCTCCCTGCTCCTCCCCTATCAGGCGGATGGCAGCAGGCTCCGGCCCCCGGCAAGCGCGGCGACTCCTCCGCTCCCTCTCGGACGGCAGCCACCCCACCTCGACCCAGGGGCACGGCAGCGAGGTCTCTGTCCCACCTTTCCCGCTCCAGCACCATCGCCTCGGGCAGCCCTCGCGGTCTTTCCTCATCCGCGCTGCCCGAACTCCTCAGCACCGCGATCCCCCTCAGCAGCGAGGGCTCTCCGACAGCGCGTCCCTCCTTCCTCCCGGGTTTCGGCACCAATGTAATACGGTTTGTGGATGGGAAGGAAGGAGGCGGGAACCGGCGAACGTTCAACAAACTTTAATTCAAACAAATAAACAAAATGAAAGTAAAACCGCGGACAGCCCCTCACGGACGACTGCCCGCAAACACACACAAAAATAAAACGTGGGCAGCCCCTCACGGACGACTGCCCACAAACACAAACAAAACATAACATAAAATCCAGGCCTGGTCCTCTCTCCTCTTCCGCTGTCCTTGCTCCTCCTTATATGCTCCCGTCACATGGCCGCGAGACGAGACCGGTGTGCCACGCAGCTGGCACTCGTGAACGTTAATCACCGGCCCGCTCTCGCGGTCCCTCGCCCCCCTGCTTGCCACACCACAGTCAAGTCGACATCGACTAGTCGCCGATGACCTCTTTAATGAACAAAAAAATAAGCCTGAACTTCGAGCTTCGATGACAAAGCCATAAGGATATTGCTCCTACATAACCTCTTTTGTTAATCAATTCCTTTATCTTTGGGTTATATTATATCTTTGGATTTCTGCTCGTTCTGAATCAGATACAGATAAAGTAGCACAGTAAAGATTACATTTATGAATGCATCGGAAAGAGAGCGATTGCGTGTGAATTAATTCTACCTGGCTGCATCTCTCTACTAATCGTGAATCTGTGAGCTCTGAGTATGCGTGTCAGGAAGAAAATGGCTTGTCCTGTTGCGCTGTCTATAGGCCAGTGTTTTTGAGGGAAACATTTGAGGATTTTTCTCTATATAATGTACTTCAATGGCAACCAACGGTTGATGGTGCAAATCAATGCAGTTTCAAAGTGCTTCGAAGGGCTTCAAAGGGCTCTGCACGATCCCAGCTGAGGAATAGGATGAAACGATCGGTCATTTTTAAGAAAAAATTTAAATGTATATACTTTTTAACCACAAATCACAAAATTTTCTTCAGTGTTGTAATTAATCATGCCGTATGACGTCATCACGATGGAAAGGTCACGCGTGAGGTAGGTAGAAGTACCGACCCAGTGCCAAAAAACTCCATCTCATGTTCTCCTCCAACTTCCATTCCGACATCATTGTTTTACCTTTATTTTTGTAAATGCCGTTTGATTTAGTCTTTGCACGTTCGTTCTAACACCGGGTCGGTATTTCCATGTACATCATGACCACAACTTTTCCAACGTAATGATGTCACACGCTATGAAGAATCACAACACCGAAGTCGAGCATTCTTGATTGAAAAGAAGCCTATATACTAGGGGTGACCCCTAATAGTCGAAGATTCGATGCATCGATATGCAGGACCGGATTCGACCACTGATCTCATGGTCGAATCTTCGGGGGTGTTATGAAACGAGGATCATACCATTTTGGCAATATGGGTGTAATCAATATTAGTGTTATAAAGACGTGTCGCGGTGCTGAGCGATCGCCCCTTTAAGGGCACTGAGCTTCGCACCCGACGCGATGCGCCACACATACAACGACGGCGGCATTCGACGCCTGGCCGCGGTGATTAAATGTATATTTCCCACAAATCGTGAATGTATACAGATTTCACCCTGTGCTATATGACACACTCAAATGTTCTTTTATATATTTGTGTGATGTTCTGTGTTTCGATCACCGCCTTTAAATATTATGAGAGAACGGTTAATTTACGAATGTGTAGTGTAGCCTAGTTTTGATCACTTTATTAAAAGTGGTTGCTGTGGGCCGGACCGCGTGTAAAGTAAAATAAAAATAGTCTTAGCCCCCTGCTGACTAGTGTCCTGCCCTTCCCAACCCGTTTATACCATTTATTTGTTTTCCAGTCTATGGTTTACACACATAGATGATTCGAATATCGGTCGACCATAGAGAGATTTGAAAATTCTGATTCGAATGTGTAAATCCTTATACATTTGTTTTTTCTTGAAAATTATGATCATTTCACTAGATAAGACCCTACTCCTCAGTATATATATATATATATATATATATATATATATATATATATATATATATATATATATATATATATATATATATATATACACATATACACACACACACACACACAGCATATGCATGCCAATATTTCTTAAATATATACATGAATGTAGGTGCATTTATATATACATAATAATTATACACAGTACACACATATATATTATTGTGATTAACATTAAACCAGACTGGAGTGCAAAAGAAATATTAGGCTACTATCACTTTAAGAACCATGGGAATCCATTATACTGATACCGCTGTTTTATTTCTCAGCTGTTTATGTTCACTTAAGCCATAACCAACTGTGTTTGCTAGGATACTAGTCAAGATGGGCCTTTCAGTATTATTTTATGAGAATTTGTCTGTTCAAGTGCAAGAAGCAGCCGAAGAGAACTCAGCTTTCTGGGCACATGCTTTGGATGTGTCCATACAAAACGTCTCATATAGCGAGTACCGATTTGAGTTCTTCTTGCGCTTGAATATTTAAATTGACAAGGCTTAAAAAGACATGCACTTTTGTGATGATGCAGCACTGGCCTGATCAGGACATTTTTTATATTTTTATAATGAATGCAATATTTGCAATATGTAAAACGAGATTTGGTTATCTGAGTAGTTCTGAGAGGTAGTGTATGGAAAACATAAACATCAACATGAAGCTAGAATATTATTGTATTAAACAGAATAACCGGAGAGACTGTCCAGGGCCGCTGAATATTTTATAGATGTCTGATAAAAGTAAGGAAGTTCATGATAAGGGGAGCGTTATCATTCGGCAGCTAAAACACCGCCTGCAGGTGGAACATGAATATTTAATAATGTTCTATATTTAGAGCCCAGCAGCTCGTAATAGACTGGATGCATATTCATAGGTTTTATTTTCTCTGAGCTTAATAAGGACCTGTTAAACAAAGTGTTAATTATGCAGCGACAGAATTAAAAATAGACAGATCTCTAGGAGGAAAAGAACATATGAGAACATATCTCAGTTCTCTACGGGTATGTCATGCTGTCAAACAATATCTGGATTATTAGCTTAAATATTGTGCAAATTAAAGTTTAATATGATTTTATAATTCAAGAAGGTTAGATTTTGAGAACCGGCTACATTGAGCTGTTGAGAACAAATCTAGAAAATAAGAACATGGTGATTCACTATCATCTTTTTTTAATGACAAACAGTTTGCCAAATAACAATATGCTGTTTTGTTTCCATTGCCAGAATATCAATAACACAATAAAAGCTTAATGATAATCATTGATGCCATGCTTACCCATGTCGGCTGTATATTGTTTGATCCAGCTGATAAAACTGATGTTCAATAACTGAATTCAAAACTCACAGACAGCTCCACACGGTTTTATATGCCAACGTCCTGCGTAATGGGTGACCTTTGAGAGTTGGGGATCAAATGCTCCTTCTGCCGTCAAGATTGTGCTTCAGTTCAAAAAAGATTAATCCTCAGATCAATCCAAGTTGTCAAAAATAATAAGCAGCGAAATAAAAGCAATTGCTTGAGCAGGAAGATGATACAGAGCGATCGTAGAGGCACATAATCATGTTTTTGCCGCTGAGCATCACTAACACGGGTCTCATTACCGATGCATGTGAGCGCGCAGCTCCACTGGGGCTAAGTCTGACTCATTACTCATGCACAACACTGACTAACTCTCTTCAAAGGACGCTGATGAAGATAGAAACACTAACTTCAGCATCAAGATGTGTTAAGGCACTGATGTGCATCAAATATTAAAGTTGCAAAAAAAATCACTTTATAAGTAATTTTTCATTCATAAACATTTCTCTATTTTTTAAACTTAAGAACTATGCTGTGGGCATAGCCTGGTGGTCACTTCCTGAGCACACCTCACCTGACCGTAACGTAAGATGCCAGCACACCTCTTCACTGTAAAAAAAAAAAAAGGCACATTTTGAACTTTTGCAGTACAATCGACTTGGATGCTTAAGTTATTTAAACTTAAATGATGATAAACTGAGAGTGTACAAATCTTGTAAAACTAAATAAAAAAAAAGAAGTTTAACATTGCTTAACTTATTTTGATGAGTTAAAACAATGTAAAAACCTATGTTGCCATAACTTATTGAACATTTAATTATTTTTTACAGTGTTGAGATCAGGGGAGTGAGGTTTACACCCACAGCTCTAACTAGCTTTGCTCCGTTACGCTTTCCTCCTTAAACCTCACTCCCATCTGGGTCATGGCACCAAATGTAACCGGTCCTACTCGACCCACTCTGAGCGGGACTCGAACTGTTGTCTCCGGCACGGGAGGCAGGCGCGATAACAAGGACGCTAACGACAGAAGACAGCAGTCTCTAGCGGTAGACACCAGCATGTCTCTTGAGATCAGGGGAGTGAGGTTTACACGCACAGCTCTTACTAGTTTGCCTCCGTTACGCTTTCATCCTTAAACCTCACTCCCATCTGGATCATGGCACCAAATGTAACCCGTCCTACTCGACCCACTCCGAGCGGGACTCGAACCAGCATCTCCAGCATGGGAGTCAGGCGTGATAATAAGGACGCTAAAGAAAGCAGTCTCTAGCGGTAGACACCAGCATGTCTCTTGACATCAGGGGAGTGAGGTTTACACGCACAGCTCTTACTAACTTTTCTCCATTACACTTTCCCCCTTAAACCTCACTCCCACCTGGGTCATGGCACCAAATGTAATCGGTCCTGTGACATGTTGTTTTTAGTCGTGGTCAAGAATATCAGTGAATAATGTTAGATTTTTGTTGGTGCCTCACACAAAGCTATGGTATGGCGTCAGAAGACTTAAAAAAAATAGTGCAAAATCTATGTTTTATAATGCTTTATGGTGGTGTTGTGTGGTCATTTCAGAGGCTGACAATCATCAAGGTGACTATAACTGCCATTGTATGGAAAAGAGCTGTATAAAATGGTTTCCCTGATGTTATACTGAAAAAAAAACAGCATGGAGAATGACTTGAGGATGAGTAAATCATAAAATAGTTAAATTTTGGGGTTAATTATCCCTTTAAATCTAACAAAAATCTTTACAGAAAATAAAACTGTACATCCAGACGGCAGTTAGCAACAATTATACCCACTAACTACAGTGTCAGTGAAAAGCATCAGTGGTGAAATCGGCTCTTTTTCCATCAGCGATTTCTTCTCTTCCCCAAACGCTGACAGTTGTGGTGAAAGAGATCCTGTTGTCGGAGACGGCATCAATATTTACAGCTCCCGGTGTCTCGTGCGGCGAGGGGAGCTGTTGGACATCACACACTGGAATATGATAGCGCGGCTGAGTCGAGCTCTGGCGACAAACATGAGGCAATGTCTGTGCATTCACTATGACTGACTGAATAAATATATCCATCCAAAATGATAGCCAAGATATCTACCCTCACTGCCACTAAACTCAATTTTACTAAATTAATAATACATTTAACAAATTCTGCTTTCAATTATTAGTTTAATTCAGTCATTTTCTAGGCAACTTTTTTTTCAATAACTTATATATTAAATGGTTTTAGTTTTGCTACAAATGCATCAAAAAGTAGGCTAAATGCTTTTACTATAAAGTCCAAATCTGTTGAAACGCCAACAAAATTACCATTTTGCCAATTACGCCAACTTTATCCCTGGCAAAGCAGAATGAAACGAGCGTAGACAGCCTATAGTTATTCTTAGACCATCGACTTCTAGGTACAGATATGAAAAAATATTACTATTTAAAACTGTCACCAGGCTTGAGGGAGGTTAGAATCACAATAGTCTCAGCCTCAAGCGTCACGCCCACAGACCGCTGACTGAATGTCTGATGCACGAGGCACACAAAATTGGAATACAGACTATTGATGCCTGCTGACAGTTGATATAGGCGCAGAATGGATGTGATGTGGTAGTCGTCTGCAGTCTTTGCAGTGTGTTCGAGCATGACGCAGCCGACGCGAGACAACAACACAGTTAGCTTTCATCGCCGCTAGTTCTTACTCGGCCTGGTGTGTCACGGTTTTAATGGAGTAAACCACAGAGGGCAGAAAGAGAATCCAGTCACTAAGAACTGTCCAGCAATTCAATCCTCTGCTGGGCAACCGGATAAAAGCTCGGCATGGCCCTGCCAATGCTGAGATACAGTACAACAGATCTTCGGGACCGGAAACGAAAGGAAACAGAACTACAGAGCAGAGAACCCAGAGCCCCAAATCAGACAAATATCTAAGACAGCATATTCTGAACAATGCGGCAAACTACCTGTAAGAAAGAGGAGACTGAACACTCATAGAAAAAAATGACTGGGACATGTCTCTCAGTTCGGGCAACTGGAAGAAAGGAAAACAAACGGAGACTTTTACCCTCTGCTTCTCAGATTTGTATAAAGTCTATCATACATCACAATTTTGTCTCACTGTACTGTACTCAGATTTGCATAGACTCTAAGTTAGCAATTACTATTTGAACTATTCATTATGGAAATTAATAGCTTCCATTTTTTATGTTAAACATAATTTACATTATATATATAAATGTATATCTGGACATGTGGTAATGAATAACCTTCGTTTTCTGTAAGGACAATTTCATTTATATATTTTTTTATTTATTTTATATTTATACATCTGGACACATGCCTTCACATGCATGTCCTTCATTCTATAGATTATAATTTTATATTTATACATCCCGACACATTATGATTATGGTAATGAATAGCTTTCATTTAATTTATAAAAATGTTATTTTATATTATATATATAATTTAATGTCCTTAAAGAAAATGAAGGTTATTCATATATATTTATATTATTATTATTATTATATAAATATATCATTTTATATTTACATCTTGACACATAATGGTAATGAAAAGCCATTGTTTACTATATGGGGAAATATTTTAAAATATATATTTTTTATATTCATATATTTGTACACATTATGGTAATTAATAGCTTTCAGTATGTTTACGTAAACATTTATTTTATATTATACATGTGGACACGTTATGCTAATGTACAGTCTGCATTTTCTTTATGCATAATATAAATACATTTAAGTTTTTCTGAATGACCTGAGCATGTTTCTGTGAGATTCACCCATAAACTTCCATATTACTGAGCTTTATCAAGACTAGTTGCCATCAGGTTTGTGTGAGTGAGATCCATGGGGATCACCATAACTCTGGAGCGGGGCCAGTGTGTGACCTGCTGCATCACATCTGTGCTCAAGGGAACACGAGAGCATTTCTATTGTCCTTCTGCACAAAGAGCTGCACTGCCGGCCAGCCAGGACCCGGACGCAGCACTTTTACTACACTGTACTCATGCAGCCAAAACAACACACACAAAGAGGTCTGTATTTAATTGCTCAGGGAGTTCACATTTAAGTCTAAACTTTGTTAATAAAAATGAAATTCTGAAACTAAGAGATGTACAGTATGGGAGATTACTGGGGTAGTTTTCTCTGAAAAAAAAATCTGGAGCAGGTGATTGAAGCAAAAGCAAAAATTTACAAAGCTTTCTTTCAAAGCTGTCAATGTGTTTTTCCCTTGTAAAATGAAAAGATGCTGATGTTGAAATGAGGGGTGATGCAATGTCATCGACCAGTTGACAACGATAATCACAACCATTTCTCATTTAGTGCAGGTTCTGTAAGCGATTTCAGACATTTTGTTTTCATGCTCAAAACTGTTAATAAAATATTATATTATATATATATATATATATATATATATATATATATATATATATACATATATATATATATATTTATTATTGCTATCAAATAATTAAACGCGACTTATCACATCCAAAATAAAAGTTTGTATTTACATAATAATTGAATTGCCCCGGGTATAGTTTTGTATATATAAATACACACACATGCATTTATACAATATAAATTATATAAATATGTATACTGTACATACATGTATGTGTGTTTTCAAATAATGAATACATAATTACACTTCTATATTATAATGCAATTAATTGTGATTAATCATTTGACAGCCTTAATATATATGTATTTTATATATATATATATATATATATATATATATATATATATATATATATATATATATATATATATATATATATATATATATATATATATATATGTATATATATATATTAAGGCTGTCAAATGATTAATCACAATTAATTGCATTATAATAATAATATATAATTTATTTTTAGCAAAATTATACTGTATTAAAATTGTTAAAAACTATGTTTAAATAAAAGACATAAATGGTTGCCAAATGTCAGCCAGTTAAACTTGAAAAATGTGTCACATCATAACTTAACTTAATTTTAATTGTCTTTACAGTGCAAATTATAACTTAAACCACACACGCTCTCTCCAAAAACACACCATAAAAGACATGTACAGCAGAGATTATTCCTGGCTGACACAAAAAAAAAACAGCCATAAATGTCCTCACTACTTTTGCAAGGCTCCTTTTATGTGTGCTACTCCAAAAATGATATATTTATATAATAATAATAATCGCTTACAGCACCTTTAATGGAGGTGTGCAATCATCTAAGCTAAATATCAAAACATAGACAAGAAAAAAGGATTCTGACCACTTTATCCTCCTGTTGCAATTCCACAGAGGGAGGAAAAGCAAGAGAGAAAGACAAGGGGGAAAAGAAGAGGGGAGAACAACTGTGAGTGACATTCAGACACACATAAAGAGATGTTCATGTACTACAGCAGCGAATCACATCGCCGCTTATTACTCTGAGTAAAGTCGTTTAAAGGCAGCAAGACTGCACTGGGAGAGAGACATCAAAAGGTTAGATAAGCAGTTTCTGGTTCCTGATCCATCCATCGCCTCGGGCCAACAGGCCGCTGTGGTCAAAACAGAGGGAGTATCGCCCTCTAGTGCTCATTGTGTTAACTACTCAACCCTCAGCAGCCAGTGGGAGAAAAAAGACTTTCCACAGGAACCGGAAAGATCAAACGTTACAACAAGTTGACAGATTACTGAAAATTACATCATTTTTTTGAAAAATGTTAAAATGTTAGTATCATATATGATACATTAGGCTTGTGTGTTTATTACTCAGTCATCAAGCATTTAACTATAATCTTATGGCATTATTGGGCATTATAGAGTGACAACATTTTATCCAAATAGTCTGAAAAAAAATAAATGATTACAAGCTGTCATCATTTCATCTTACTTTTTGGCTATATAAATATCAGCAACTGCAGTAAATTGCATACTCTGAATAGATATTCTGGTGATGATGACAGAAAGTGACAGTTCTACAGCATAAGTCTATAGATCGAGATCGCAATCTTTTAATGATGCATACATAAGCCTATAGGCTAGCCTATGTATTTTTGTATGTCATGTCAGCAGTGGGATAACTGTGACGTCATCTCCCAAATGGTCTATAAAGGTGCTTTCAGGCCATGCCGTTATTGCCGTAATTACCATAAACAGGGGCGGCTCTAGACCATTTTAGGGGCTTTAGCAACACTGCATGTCGTCTTAGCCGCCCTGAAACTACAATCACCTATTGTATATGGCAATATTGTTTATTATTTATAGGGCTGCCCCCTAATAGTCGACTAGAAGAGGCTTGGTCAATCATAACTTTATTAGTCTGTTAGTCAAGGAAAGAAAACTCCACAGGAAACTGGCATTAAATTAGCTTGACGTTGGACGTTCAATATTAGCACATTTAGGGAGCGTTTCTAAAGTTACATGCGACATTGGTATAGACGTTTCTAACGTCGATAGCATTTGAAGAGAATAACTTGCAATCACAAATCCAACTGTAAAGTTTTTATCTAGGTGTCAGCTATGATGTACACACTTTACATATTTATTCAAGTAAACTACCAAATCGTGCATATATTGCTGTTTTTCACTACTGTATGGGATCATATACAAAATATGCCATAATTTAAAGCTCAATAGCATTTGAAGTGAATGGCATAGCTGACACCTTGTTACGTCTCATGCTGGCATAGAGGTATGAGAAATACATACATTATATAATGTAAACACTCTTATTATTTTTGGTCTCTGAGGAGTAGGGTTAAGGAATGACCCAAGGACAACCGGGGTAGCATTAACCCTTTAACACTGATGAACACTTTACAGTTGGTTTTATGACTAAGTCATTCTATTCAAATGCTATTGAGCTTTAAAGTATGGCATTTTTTGTATTTGATATACGTGCAATTAGTCGACTAATGGCTTAAATGAATAACTACTAGTTGACAAATCTTTAGTCGAGGGCAGCCCTAATAATTTTCAGGCAAGAAAGTAACATCACGACTTTTGACTTATATAGCGGGGCCAATTTACAAAGAATAAGGTCATGGCAACATTGTAGTGTACTACTATTTGCAACATTTCTTCACAAAAAAATAAAAAATAAATACTAGGCAGTGTATGGTGCAAAGTGCAGAGTAGGCCTATGCAGTGAGCAACTATTCTGTTCTGAACACGTCGCTACACTATCAGTGCTTGAGTATTCGTCTGCGTTCTGGTTGTACCTTGTTAGAGCGTAATGAAACTCTTCCTCCACAGCGAGCACAGAACTTGGTTTGGCAATAAGAACAGAGGTGGCCACAGCCGTCGGCAAACTTGGTTTTATGGCAGATTCCGCAGGTGGGGGCGTCAGTCTTCTGCTCCTGGGTGGTCTGTGCCTCATCCCCCATCTTCTTTACCTGATCCTTGTACATTTCAAATTGCTGGTGCAATTTCCTGCAGGGAGCACAACACAGCCAATCAGAAGACAGCAAGAAAACACATTACAGGTTTAAACATTACGAGAAACGGGACACAGAGTTTGCTCTTTCATAGATCATGAGACTCGTGTTTCATTCATCTATCAACTTATCTCAGTTATGTATCCTTAAATGCTAAAGAGACAAATGGCATACAATAAAATTATCGAGCTATTGTCATTTCAGACATTTTTGGACCAAATCATTTTTGTTATTCAGCAAGATTGGATTTAATGGATGAAAAGTAAAGACATATAATATTACAAAAAGAGTATATATATATATATATATATATATATATATATATATATATATATATATATATATATATATATATATATATATATATATATATATATATATATATATAAATAAAGCATCACAACAGTTTTCACCCGTGATAATAATAAGAAATGTTTCTTGAGCAGCAAATCAGCATTAGAATGATTTCTGAAGGACCATGTGACACTGAAGACTGGAGTTATGATGCTAAAAATTCAGCTTTGCATTACAGGAATAAATGAAAGAAAACATGATCATTAATTTTTTTAGTTGTAATGATATTTCACAACATATTTTGATAGATGCAGCCATGGCGAGTATTAGATGGTGTATGGACTTTTAAATGGTGTATGAGTTAATTTTTTTTGAAAATGATATAAAAACAAGGATCAAAGAACACATTTTTAACAGCTTGACACGTTTTTTCACATTTTTATTTGTTATTGTCTCATATACAATATCATAAAGAGTATTTTTAAATGATTTAATGCATAATGAATAAATATTTTTTATATTTGAATATTTTCACATTTATATTTTCCTTGAACCATATACAATATCATACATTTAAAACATACAATATACAAGTATGTTTAAATGATTTAATACATGAATATTTATATATTTTCATTGAACAATAAACAATATTTTTTTATACACCCTAAAAACAAATGTATTGTTGTGAAAGAAAAGTCACATTTACAATGGAATATCGGTAGAATCACTAATGGTGTTTTGTTGGTTGTCCTGAAGCTCTGATTAAACTCTCTGTAGCGACTGCTGGAGGTGTCAGACGGACACTCAACACTGACGAGAACTTTCTGTTCTTCTACATCAGCAATTAAAGCATCATGTGCAGCCTTGAGACTATTTGTGGCTAAACGCTTCCAATCCACATGACAAAGATCACACATCAGGCTCGCGTGCGTCACCTCATGTAGGACTGCATCATATGAGGTGTAGACATATCAGGAATTATGAGCTGCTAAGCTCAAACTACAGTAGCACGTTTCCACAAAACCTGATCATTTATCAATACAAAAAGATAAATATCAACTTAATCTTGAGCTAGCAGATCACCTTGAGAGTGTTTATGGGGCTTTTATTTAAGGATGACGTTTAATCATGTTCCCTCTCATTATTGTAAGAGAGTGGAGGGGGTCAAAGGATTGAGACAGACCCTGAAACGCTAGCTGAATACATGCTTGATGCACATGCATTTTGTATGTCCTCTGTCAATCAACCGTAGTCGTGGAAACCAAACACTAGGGGCTAACACCATAAGCTGCCTATTAGAGGAGGTTTGGTCCCACATCTGCCCCTGCAACATTCATTAGCAGGCTGAATTATTGAGCACGCTGATCTCTTTACTACGGCAGAACGCCTGCGTGTTACCCAGAATTCACCTGGCCACCTCCCACCAAACTCAACATGAGCATATTCTCACGCTAATCACTAGCTCTGACAGGAGACTTTGAATACTTAATGCTAAGGAGTTTGTTTCCTGTATATTTAATGAACACAAATTTCACTGAACTTTTGTCTTTTTGACAAATCTGCCAAACCACGCCTGATACACATATATAGTTTATAAGCTAGTCCTTAGCATTCCCAATCATCACAATGGCATATTTAGCCCATTTAGCCCTTTTAAGAGCCATACAAAACTTTGGTCACTGGTACTACTTGACTATTTTTCTACTATAATATAGTATAAGTCTGGCGATACATATCAGAATAAGCTGCTGGTTTTGACCAGGGGTATTATTGTGAACTAAAACAAAAAGTATTAACAACATTATTTGCTACAAAAAAAAAAAAAAAAAAAGAAAGATTATTTTTTATTGGGGGGGGGGGGAGGAGGAATGCTGTTTCATGCATACTGAGCTTTTTACACTGTTAAAGACTTGGATTCCCATCCTAAACATAGACAAAGTTTCAAAAACTAATGTTGGACGTTTGATGGAGTATTTCTGTGTTAAAAATACTCCTTCCGGTTTCTCACAAGTTTCGGATAGTTTTTTTCGAGCATGGGTCGGCTTGACGTCGATAGAGCGGAAGGTCCTTGTATGGGCCGTACGGCTCTTCTCCCGGTAGGGTGCGCCAAGAGGAAATTCATGCCCATAAACACTGCTCTCATGGTGCAGATCCACTCGTCCGTGAACACTTATGTCGTTATAGTCCGCGCCGCACTCCACTTTATTCCTATGGGTGACGTCAAGCGACTTCAACGCTTCAGCACAGCATTCCGGGAAGGCAGCGCTGCATTTGAACCGATTTGAACGCAGAAATGACGGGAAGCTTCACAACATCGCTTCAGTCGCGTCGCAAAAGTGGATCTCCACGGTCACTGCTGTCACAGGACTTCACCAAATCATACCAAAGAAGTGTGTTTTTGACGGAGCGGTCCCAGCGATAAAGTTTCACAGTCCTGCTTTGGAAGCAGCCGGTGAGTAAAACTGCTTCAAATGTCTCTGCTTTTGGCTATCGTCGCATGAGTAAACATCAGTAAACGACACGATCGCTTGCTTCGTCATTCAAATGCGCTAACGGTTACTCCATTGTTGTTCTATGTATAACGTTACACTAGTCTGACGTGCAAAACCGTTTTGCTTGCTACTGCTAAGGTTTAGTCGCATACAATAGTCCATAAACCGAATCATGTCCTCATAAACTGCGAGTGAACACACACAAATGTTGACAGGCCACTAAATACAGTACATACCACAGAGACGGACGTCCTGCTGTTGCTGTTTCTCCTGTTCAATTTATTTCAGCCTCCGGATCTGATTCTGGATCATATCTGTATTAGCTGAATCTGATCGATAGCCATGGGTTTCTCCACGCTTGAGGATGTCATCGCTTTGTGCGCATTCATCATTCTTTAGCTCCGCCCACACGATACGCCTCCAGGCGCTCGGTTTTTTTCGGAAAGACTTGGTACAGCCAATATTTCTTTTATAAATATAATAAAACTAAAGACTTTTCGGAGATATGAAGGATGCAATACTACTCTATAGGTACTCAAGATTGACATGAGATTGACTGAAACTGAGTGATTCACCCCCCCTTTAAAATATTCAGAAGCACATAAATGTACTACAAATTCAAGAAGATATTAAAATAAGGATAACATTCAAAATACTAATTCAAACCATAATATTATATAAATAAACTAAAATAGCACAGGTTTTTACTGAACTTCAATGGAAAAACCGGCTTTTTACCAACAGGTCCTTTTTTTTTTAAGCTAACTAGCCAACCCTGACACACCAAACTCTACCAGACATCATTTCTGTTTAAGTCAGTGACCTTTCACCCCTCTAGGATCAAGTCACACCAATGAGCAGGTCTGCTTTCAACGACCCCTTGCCCTCTGCCCTTTTACCCTCAGAACATGTGGATATACAGTACCACTCACTGTCTGACCCATGCTCCGCTCTCAGACACACGTCACATATCCTTTAACAACATGCAATATTATATTTTAGTCTGTGGCACGAGTCTTCTGTCGGGAAAAAAAGATCACGTGTGTTTGGATTGACATGATGACAGATTTTATATTTAATTCTAGAATCGACCCTGGCATACACACCCAGGCTCCAGACAGCAGTCAGGTGGATGATGGGAGGGCTGGAGGAGCTCCAGAGGTCGGGCAGGTGCGCTGGCTCAGGTAGCATTACAGACAGCTGGAGAGCACAGCACAGCTCGCCTCCAGCCCGTCAGACAGGAGACGCATAACCCATAATATAATCATACGCCATTCTTCACGTCTCGTCTGACACACAGCAGATAGAGAAGTCAAAGAAACACGAGCCAGCACACTGATACGGACTCCCTTTATGAGTGACACCGTGGCCACCTGAAGACCTGCGCTTCACCCGTTTAAGCTACAGCTACTTACAAATTTGTAGTCTTCTCGTGTAATACAAAACCAATGCGTAATGCAGGCCTCTAATGCAGATCTCCTAATCAAATCATATTGATGGACCATAACGATCTAAACTTGCCTAGCCATTATTTAAGATAAAACAATATAGTCAAATAAGGACTGTCAAATTTATCACATTAGTTTAGCATAATTATTAATAAAGAAAAAAACATTATACAAATAAATAAGGTAACATTAAGTTTTTCGCCTACAGATGACAACATTGTCAAAATTATCCCTGTTCAAACAGATCCAAAAAAACACCCAAAAACTCTGTATTATTCATGCCAGGCCAGTAGTTGGCAATGTCACTTTGTAAAGAAACTAGCCTGGTTAAAACCAGACCATCCTCAGTAGTAACTGAGTTATGATCTGGCAAAGCTTCATAGACAAATCATTTCTAAAGGGGCGTCACAAACGGACGATGACGTATGCAGAATGACGGAGAAACATCTGAGACAGCAGTTCACTGTTTGTGATTTCAAGGAAGTTGTTGCAATGGCTTCTGACGACTTTTGCCATTATTGTAAAATAAATATGATAAAAGCTGGTGTCCACCGCCACTCCATCAACATTTATGCAAAATTTGGGAAACCGAATAGCATCTCAGACCGACTGAAACATCTCGGATTGACGGTCAAAGAGAAAACATCAAGCTCTGATCGCATTTGCCCCCGTTTTAAGGCATTTGTATTGCGATTAGAATGCGATTTGCAATATTTTGAAAATAAAATATTATTGATAAGTCTTTGGAAAATTGTGTCTCACAAACTTTATTCAAATTCAGTCATTTCAGATGAGTTAGAACATTTTCAGACTTGAGCATAGTTACGCTAGCTATTATTTACATTTTTTACATAACTACCAGATCTAGTGTGAGGAAATAAGCACAGGAAGGCCAGATCCAGAGCTGCTGTGTGGTGTTAGCACATGATCACACTCCCCATCCTCCTCATCAAAGTAGCCACACTACAGACTGAATGCGTAATCACAAATTCATGCGGAGATGATAACGGTATCGCTTTTAAAAACTTGCACTTCGAAACCCGTTGTCAGTTTTTAGGCCCACGCTGTCATGTAAATGAAAAACCAAAACAAATAAAAATGTTTGCGCTTTTAGTTGAAAATGATGTCGTTTAAATGGCCCCTAAATTTCTCATGCCCACTTACAACAACTTAGACCATTAGGTTTTCTTTTGTCAGTATTATACAATATAATTATTATTCTAGAATTATCCTCATTTAAAGACTCTACACATTGGAAAATGTTAAATTCGCTAACATTAGTTAATGCATCATGAATTCAACAATCAAATAATATTGTTAAATTTTAATACAGGTTAATTTGAAATCTTACATATATATTTTTTTTACATTGCATTATTTGTATAAATTACATTTATTATTATGAATGAAACATGATATAACAATAAATAATAATATAAATATATATATATATATATATATATATATATATATATATATATATATATATATATATATATATATATATATATATACACACACACACACACACACACACACAGGTCCTTCTAAAAAATTAGCATATTGTGATAAAGTTCATTATTTTCCATAATGTAATGACAAAAATGAAACTTTCATATATTTTAGATTCATGTCACACTAACTGAAATATTTCAGGTCTTTTATTGTTTTAATACTGATGATTTTGGCACACAGCTCATGAAAACCCAAAATTCCTGTCTCAAAAAATTTGCATATTTCATCCGACCAATAAAAGAAAAGAGTTTTTAATAGAAAAAAAGTCCACCTTCACATAATTATGTTCAGTTATGCACTCAACACTTGGTCATGAATCTTTTTGCAGAAATGACTGCTTCAATGCGGCGTGGCATGGAGGCGATCAGCCTGTGGCACTGCTGAGGTGTTATGGAGGCCCAGGATGCTTCGATAGCGGCTTTAAGCTCATCCAGAGTGTTGGGTCTTTCTTGAGTCTCTCAACTTTCTCTTCACAATATCCCACAGATTCTCTATAAGGGTTCAGGTCAGGAGAGTTGGCAGGCCAACTGAGCACAGTAATACCATGGTCAGTAAACCATTTACCAGTGGTTTTGGCACTGTGAGCAGGTGCCAGGTCGTGCTGAAAAAACAAATCTTCATCTCCATAAAGCTTTTCAGCAGATGGAAGCATGAAGTGCTCCAAAATCTCCTGATAGCGAGCTGTATTGACCCTGCCCTTGATAAAACACAGTGGACCAACACCAGCAGCTGACATGGCACCCCAGACCATCACTGACTGTGGGTACTTGACACTGGACTTCAGGCATTTTGGCATTTCCTTCTCCCCAGTCTTCCTCCAGACTCTGGCACCTTGATTTCCGAATGACATGCTAAATTTGCTTTCATCCGAAAAAAGTTCTTTGGACCACTGAGCAACAGTCCAGTGCTGCTTTCCTGTTGCCCAAAAGTGTCTTGACCTGGGGAATGCGGCTCCTGTAGCTCATTTCCTGCACACGCCTGTGCACGGTGGCTCTGGATGTTTCTACTCCAGACTCAGTCCACTGCTTCCGCAGGTCCCCCAACGTCTGGAACCGGTCCTTCTCCACAATCTTCCTCAGGGTCCGGTCACCTCTTCTCGTTGTGCAGCGTTTTTTGCCACACTTTTTCCTTCCCACAGACTTCCCACTGAGGTGCCTTGATACAGCACTCTGGGAACAGCCTACTCGTTCAGAAATTTCCTTCTGTGTCTTACCCTCTCGCTTGAGGATGTCAGTGATGGCCTTCTGGACAGCAGTCAGGTCGGCAGTCTTACCCATGATTGCGGTTTTGAGTAATGAACCAGGCTGGGAGTTTTTAAAAGCCTCAGGAATCTTTTGCAGGTGTTTAGAGTTAATTAGTTGATTCAGATGATTAGGTTAATGGCTCGTTTAGAGAACCTTTTCATGATATGCTAATTTTTTGAGACAGGAATTTTGGGTTTTAATGAGCTGCATGCCAAAATCATCAGTATTAAAACAATAAAAGACCTGAAATATTTCAGTTGGTGTGCAATGAATCTAAAATATATGAAAGTTAAATTTTCATCATTACATTATGGAAAATAATGAACTTTATCACAATATGCTAATTTTTTGAGAAGGACCTGTATAGGCTTTTCGCCCCTGACCCTGTCGCTGGTTCACCACTGTTCCTTCTTTGGACCACTTTTGATAGATACTGACCACTGCAGATAGGGAACCCCCCACAAGAGATGCAGCTTTGAAGATGATCTGACCCAGTCATCTAGCCATCACAATTTGGCCCTTGTCAAACTCAAGAAATCCTTACACTTGCCCATTTTTTCCTGCTTCTAACACATCAACTTTGAGGACAAAATGTACACTTGCTGCCTAATATATCCCACCCACTACCCGGTGTCATTTAGAAGAGATGATCAGTGTTATTCAATTCACCTGTCAGTGGTCATAACGCTAATGTTATAATTTTTCTGGATAATTAATTAATTGAATAATTAATCAACATTATAGATAATTACAGTAATTGCATTAAAATTTTTGATGAACTGATAAACGTTTTGCCCATTTACTTCAGTACTGTCACCGTTGAGTTATATCCACAGAAATGGCACATAATTCAAGTTTTTTTTGAGGAATATAGTGTTTTGAGGGTGTTGAGGGCAAAGATTAATCCATTCAATCTTACTTACGTCTCCGGCTCCTTTTGAGGCTCAGTTTGCAGTTGGTTTTGGGACTTTGTTTGGGGCTGGAGAACGTTATTAACCAGATCAGTGATTCCGCTAAAGGGAAACCACCTGTATGAACAAGCAGACAGCGCAACTCAATATCAGGTCAACAAGCCTCCTTCGACATATGCGCCAATATCACGACAACAACTGGAATGCAGCTACATTCATGGGGAACATATAAAGGGTACAGCTACAAGAAGTAGAAGGACAGAGAGAAAGAAAGACAGAGAGAGAAAGACAGGGACAAACTAGTCTCGGCCCATGGACTGTCTCACGCATATTGCACACAAAAATGGCCACTTTTTTACCCTTCCTGGGAACATAATAGTGTTGAGAATGTACCAGGCTGCTATAAACCTTTTTGTCATCACAACTATCTGAGTGTTTGGCATGGTAATGGATATGACAATGTTGATTTATTTGGTCTTGGTGTAATAGATGTGCTAGACTGCTGCTACTGCAGAGCAAGTACGAGTCTTGCTCCTGCCAATACATACACGACACGCTGCTGTGAGCAAGTAAGACATGCTGCTGCTGTACAATAAAGCATACTTGAATTACCTGTAGCCAGTGTTGGGGGTCACGCATTACTCAAGTAACTTGAGTTACATAATCAGATTACTTTTCCGAGTAACTAGTAAAGTAATTAATTACTTTTAAAATTTATAACAAAATACCAGAGTTACTTTTTTTAAAATAAATAACGCAAGTTACTTTGTTTTGCCATTTATTGACTGACAGCTCTCTTGTCACAATGCTGAGAAAAATAAGCGTAAGGAGGCGTAAGCGCAGGAGAATTGTGTGTGCTGTGTGAACGTGATGTTTTTGTATTTTTGTAGTGCATTTACTAATCTCACTTTCACAAAAAAGATTAAATATTCCACAAAATAAATAAGCCAAATCAGCAAAAATGTAAAATCAGAATAGTATGCAAACCTCCAATAATTAAATATGTTAGATAAGACAAATATTTATATGCATTTAATCTCTTATTATTGACCAATGTACTTGCTGCTGACCTTCGATTATTCAGTTAGACCATACACAAAAATTACTTTAGAATCTTTGTTTTTATTGGTGAAGTAAGTGTTAAACATTATCTTTATTTACTTTTGGGTCTTTACTTTTGCCCAAAAGTAGTACTTTGTATTACATATACATGTAATATTATTTTACAACACATAATTTTTCGTAAAAAGTAACAAAGTAATGCAATAAGCTACTTTTTAAAGGAGTAACATAATATTGTAATACATTACTTTTCAAAGTAACTTTTCCCAGCACTACCTGTAGCAGATCTATACAGGTGGAGCTGGGGAGGGTGGAGGGTTTCTAAAGGTGTGCTGCAACTGCTACAGATGCTAACCAAATATTTGAAGAATGAGCATGCAAGCTACTGATTGGCTACTAATACAGCAGGAACCAATCAGCTGTGTCCTATATAGAATGATGTGATTGTAAGCAGATTGAGTTAAGGACCTGTCAGCCTGTGCCAGCTATAATTTCATGTGGACCAGTTTAGTGGCATTATTATTTTTATTTTTTGTTCTAGGCACTTAGCAGCAAGTATACTAGATGTGCATGAGCAAAACCTTTTTTAGTTATATCTATAAAATAATCAATATTTATTACTTTTGGACAGAGATCATTTCAAAATGCAAAAACAATTCCACTTTTTCAGCAACATTATGGCTTTCACTGGATGCAAACTGAACCAAGCAGGGTGATGACATCACTGTTTTTTTACAAAGCTGCTTTATAGCTGAATTTAACTGTTTGCTCCACTAGCTATGTTTTCATCCACTAATTTTTAGGTGTATTTTGAGATATAGCATGGGATGGAAAGGCAAGAAGCGTATAAATTCTAAACATTTGCATAAAAAAACATGCTCTTAATTGAGCCAGATAAATTATCCCATAAGAAAATGTGTATAAACTATAATGGAAACACATTTACAGAATAAATTCCTCCATGAGCATCAAAAAAGTAATGTGACTTTGCATAACTGGACAGACCAGTGGACCAATCTGAAATGCTGTTTTGGTCATTCTGAAATGGGGTTTTTAAAGTGCAGCATCTTCCATTTTTTATAGTGATATTTAGCACCAGTTCATCAGAAAGTGACAATTTTGTTCTCTTCGACTCTTTATTCACAAAAGTTTTATGCGAAATTACAATTTTGCAATTCGCAACTCAGGATGGAAACATACTACTGATACTGAATACTACTACTGCATTATTTTCCTGTTTATCCCTGTAAAGCTGCTTTAAACCAATATGAATTTTATCATTTTATTAAAGCTGCTTTAAACTAATCTGAATTTTATAAAGTGCTATAAAATGACTCTCTCATACAGTTGGTCGATGACAGGAAATGTTGAGCAATTTTTTCACAGTTTTTTTTTTTTAAGTGGTAAAAATCTCTAATCTTATAGAAACCCGCCCTTAAAGGGAATGTTTGTTGAGCTGCGTTTGGTCACTTTACATGTCAGTCAAAACCCCTCTTCCAGTCTCGAGTGGGCGTTTTGTCACTGGAATAAGAACAAGTGGACTTTGCTGAAAGTAAAAAATCTGGCTATGTGAGACAAGAGAAAGAAGAAAAAGAGAAATACAAGAGGAGGAGAGGAGATACACTCAGCCAGTAAAGGAAGCAAATAAGCCAGCAAGTGAAATGAATTTTGCATCCATCAGCCCGGGATACAGTAAAAAATCCACAGATACAGAGAAAGAGATCAAACAGTGTCCATGTGCAACTCACAGAGTCGACACAAACAAGCAAAATAAAGCAGGACTGGTGCATCCAGCCTACATGTGGATGAAGCTGCCAAAAGCTTTTCGAATAGCGCCATAACAGACTGCAGGCAGCCAATCACTAGAGAGAGGAGGGGAAAAGAGCCGCCAATCACAGAGGAAGCCACAACAAACGCACACGCCACTAACCAGCCAGGCGGGAATAAGCCTTGAGGTCTCTAGCTAAGAGAAGCCCACACAGAATCATTGCCTAGAGAAAAACTGCAGAATTTGAACAGCTGACAAAGTTCTGCCACTTTATTGTTTGTTTACTAAATGCTTTGGCCAATCTGATTATAATTTTAGCTACCAATAAGAATATTCTGCAGCTTTTGCCCCAAAATCAATGTGGAAAATGCGGGAAAAGACCACAGAATCAGTCTAGGCCTCGCTGAGTGTTACTTACTGGGCTGGCTGAGACTTTGCATCTTCTTTGTCCCTAAAAATAAAAGAAATAAGTCAACAAATGTGCAGGATGACAACAGAAATAAAAGACAACAAAAGACTAGCATAATAAAGAAATAATAATAAATAATAATAAAAAAACATAAAAACATGGAAACACAGTCAAACTAATTATTAACATATGTGACCCCAGACCACAAAACCAGTCATATGGGTTATCTTTTTATGTTATACATCATCTGAAAGCTGAAAAAATAAGCTGTCCATCAATGTATGGTTTGTTAGGATTTATAATATTTGGCATACAACTATTTGAAAATCTGAAATCTGAGGGTGCAAAAATCTAAATATTGTGAAAATTACCTTTAAAGTTGTCCAAAATAAGTACTTAGCAAAGGATATTACTAATAATATATATATATATATATATATATATATATATATATATATATATATATATATATATATATATATATATATATATATATATATATATATATATATATATATATATATATATATATATATATATAGTAGGAAATCACTTAATATCCTAATGATTTTGGCATAAAAGAAGCATTGATAATTTAGACCCATACAATTTATTGTTGGCTTTTGCCACAATTTAAATATACCCATTCAACTTATGAGTGGTTTTGTGGTCCAGGGTCACATATATGATGTACTGGGTGGTATGACAGCATAATTATATTTTGTCATATATTTTTTATTATTTTAGGTTTACAGTTAGGTTTACAACCTAATATAATTTGTTGTGAATATAATATTCATATATATTCAGCTTTATTAAGATTTTGGTCATACCAACCATCCGCCCATACATGTGAAACAAACTATATATGCAAGTAAATATGAACATGATCATTTTAAACATATACACAAAAAGGAAACATGCAAAGACATGGAATACTTAAATATTTTAAACAAAAAGAAACAAATAATAAATAACAGGTAAACAGAAATAAAACATGGGAATTTATCTTTCTGCCCTCCACAGACAAGTCGACTACACAAAGAAACACACCGTCCACAACATACAGTACATCAGATTCAATGTGTTGAGCTTAAAATTATAAACGCATAAATAAAATGTCACAGCATTACCCTGTAAGAACTTCAGAGGATATATACAAACTACAAGGAAAGAGGGTTAATGAACCCCATAAAATCAGAGATTCTCAGAAAAATGCTATGAAGGCATGAGATTCAGAGGTTTAGTGTCATGATCCAAGCATGTTTTCCCCTGACTTGTGAGGACTTTTATTATGGGCTGGAGCTTTCAGCCTTCAAATAGATTCAGATCAATTTGAGGTAAATCTGGACCCCTTTTAATACTTGTCTGAGATCATTTGTGCATTTGTATGTGTGAGTTTCAGGGGGAGAACCAAAATCTAACAAGTTAAATATTGTTAGATTTTCTCCTGAAACATTTTGTGCAAAATGGTAAAACAGTTTGGCACTGCCCTCTAATGGTCAAATATTTTGACTCTTGAAAAAAAAAAAAAAAAAAAACTACCAGCAAAGCGACCTGAAAAACTATGTGCAAGTGTACCTGGACAAAAGCTGTTTTAAACACAAAGGGTTGTCACACCAACTATTGATTTGATTAAGTTATTATAAGTTAATTGATTGATATACATCAGCGGCCTTTGGTTTTAGTCACACACAAACACACTACTTACACATTATTACATTATTACACATTAGTTTGAAACTAATACCACAATAACTTGCAAGAAACCTGCACTAATAAAGCCGTAACTCGTAAGTATTGTGTGTGATGTTCTAACCAAATTAGCCCTCTTTCTGAGCTGTTCTCAGACTGTTAATTTAACCTCAAATGACTCTCCTCGCTCCTCCTCATCCATCTATTCTCTCTGTATCTCGGCGCTCGAGTGGAGGTGGAGACAGTGGCCTCATTGATGTGACAGCTATAGAATGAGAGCTGACTCATCACTTTAAATAATACACCCCACATCTCACCATCAGAATCTCAGCACAGTCCTCTTAAAGGAGTATTCCCGCTTATTTTCAACTTAACGTCTACCAGCTCCATCTGTAGCCTTGCGTCTGAACCGGCTTTGTAGAAACAAATTGGGAAATGCATCGACAACAATTACAGTACTATTTGTAATATTCAATGGAGGTTAAATTAACATTCATCAAGTACAAATAACATCAAGATGTTCCAAAAATGTTGTTCTCTGAATGTCAGTGTTTTTCACGCTATGCAGTTAGACAGACGTCAGTCAATGAGCACCGCAACCGAGACAGCAGCCACCTTATACAGTTCCTCCTGAACCAAAACAACCAGCTTATGCTGCGTTCACACCATAGCTACTGTAATTTGGAAGGTATGGAAAGATTGGAAACCTGTGACATTTTACTCAGAGCAGTTTGTGACTCAAATTTATGCGTTTCAATGGTAACATTATCAATGCCGAACTGAGTCTGTAGCAGTCAGGTGGTATATATTTATGTGTGTTATATATTTTGTTCAGCTGAGTACCTACAATATCCCAAATGTTTCCAACTATTTGTAAATTTGAGAAAAATGCTATTTTACTTAAGGACCAGGATGTTTCAGCATAGCGTCTGAGGAAGTCGCCTGTCAATTGCGTCATATCTGCGCTACCCTCGGTTTCGGGTTTTATTTGGCAGGAGCGCTTTACTCTTAGCAGTGTGAACAAGTGAACGCACAGAGTAACGTCATAACGTCATTTAGTGTGCAAGTCAGCACACTTAAATTTATCTAATATGATAAACAGAGCTGCATTACCTCATAATCATAACCGGAAGAACGGAAATAGTGCAGGTGCCCGGCGACTGTGTCCCGTCCTGTCATAATAAAAGTCCCGGTGCCCGCGAGGCGGGTATTTGTAATTCTTTACATTTTTATAGCGCTTTTCTAGGCACTCAAAGCGCTTTACATAGAAGGGGGAATCTCCTCAACCACCACCAATGTGCAGCATCCACCTGGATGATGCGACGGCAGCCATATTGAGCCAGAACGCTCACCACACACCAGCTGATTGGTGGAGAGGAGACCGAGTGATGAAGCCAGTTAGGATATGGGGATGATTAGGAGGCCATGATGGACAGGGACCAATGGACAAATTTGGCCCCTTACTCTATATCGAAGGACATCCTGGGATTTTTAACGACCACAGAGAGTCGGGACCTCGGTTTAAGGTCTCATCCGAAAGACGGATTTGCGATTTGTGTAACAATCGCTCCAGCAGCCGTGCTCAGCTCCACAACACTCAGTCCTGCTCTGCTTCACACTACAGTAACGTTAATAACCGCATCCATGAACATGATTTCTGCCCGAGTCCTATTTTCCACCGGCTGTGAGGTGAAGACCACATGTCCCAAGATGCTGCGCTCAAACTTTGCGTCATCAAACTACGCATTTGTTTTGAATAGGCGCCCTCTAGAGGATGGAAAGTTGCATAGTGCACCTTTAAGCTGTTTATGTTCATTATTCTTGTACTGTTATGTGCTTTGAGACATGAGGTAGTTTAACGCTGTCTCACGTGACACTTTCTTTGCTCCCTGCTGTACATGTTTAGCCTGGGAATACCCGAGGCAACTTCCGGCAAATTTAGATTTGCTCTGCAAGTACCCTATTCGTACCCATGCTATTTGGTTTTCCCAAATTTTGCATTAAATGTTGATGGAGTGGTGGTGGACACCAGCTTTTATCATATTTCTTTTACAATAATGGCAAAAGTTGTCAGAAGCCAATGCAACAACTTCCACCGACTACTTTGATGAGGAGGATGGGGAGTGTGATCATGTAAAGAATCACGAGCACGCGCAGCTTTCCTTAAAAGTGGAGAAGAAAACTTTATCCTAAATAAACCATAGAGAGATCAATCAGATTTAGCCATACATATATGATCAGATCTAGAGGCTGAAATTGAACAGGAGAAGAAGCAACAGAGGGATGTCTCTATCAGGTATGTAACTTACCGTAACTGCATTTGCACGAGTTTTTCAATGTGTGTGTGTTTACTCATGGTTTATGAGGACATCATTTAGTTTATGGACTATTGTATGCGATTTAATGTTAGCAGTAGCAAGCGGAACGGTTCTGCACGTCAGACTACTGCGTGTTTACATAGAAAAACAATGGAATAGTAGCGCATTTGAAAGAATGAGTCGATAACTAACAACACAAAGACATTTGAAGCGGTTTTACTCACCGCCTGCTTCCAACATACAAACGTGAACATTAATCATCAGAACCGCTCCATCTTTCAGCAGTAGATGAGCTACACATCATGAGTTGAACTAGTCCTCGTTTATTAATCACCGTCGCCATAATGCAGGGAACAAACAAAAACACTTGCACAACTCTGTTGCTGCTCCAGAAAAACAAACTTCATCCACTGCCCCATTAGCGCTGGGTTCTTTGGGAAGCTGTGCAGGGTTGTCTTGCCCTGACAACTAAAACACACTTCACACTTTTGGTGATGTCGGTTTCATGAAGTCCTGTGAGCGTTTGCTCTCTCGCTAGTCTAGTCATGCACTCGTCCTTCTGGGAGAAAAGCCCGCACAGCCCGTACAAGGACACTCCGCCTTATCTGACGTCAGACAGACCCATTGGCCCTGTCCCAAATGGCACCCTAAATCCTCACAATCTTCCTCTGAGTCTGCACTTTTACAACGTAATGCGTAATCCGGGTAGAAAAAACGCGGGTAGAAGTCCTCTGCATAGCTCGCAAACTTGCGGGCTCAGCTGAAGTGCGCATCGAGGGTGCCACCCTTCTTTAAGCTTAATGACGAATGGGACACCCTACGGTCTTGTGGACTTAACGGACACACGCCCGCAATGGCCATTTTAAGTCCACAAGACCGAAAGTGCACATGAAGTGTGCCATTTGGGACAGGGCCATACTCGAAAAAACTTTCCGAAACTTGTCAGAAACCGGAAGGAGTATTTTTGGCTCACAAATACACCATCAAACATCACTTTTTTTTTTGACACTTTGGCCCTGTCCCAAATGTCACCCCCCTAAGCCCTCACGGTCTTCCTCTGAGTCTGCACTTTCACACCGTAATGCCGCTTTGTCTGCCGGGAAGAAGTCCGCTGCGGAACCCGCACCAGTGCAGACGCGGCAGAAGTGTGCATCGAGGGCGCATAACGGCCACAAAGTAGCACCCTTCTGAGACCTAAAATGATGAATGGGACACACTTCGGTCTCATGGACTCATGCAGCGGCCATTGTAAGTCCACAAGACCGAAAGTGCATATAAAGTGTGCCATTTGTCCATGTTTAGTCTATTTTTTGTTTTATTTTTATTACAAATAAGTTGCAAATTACAACAAAAAATGTTATGGAAGTGAAAACTGAAAATATAAAAATAAAAGTTAATATTAATATGAAATACAATAGTGCATAAATAACAGCCCACAGCCCTTGAAAGAGCTGGTGCTCATTAATATGCAACGCATAACAAAATAAAGCTTTTACATAAAAAAATTAAAGGCACAGCAGGAAAAAAAAAGTGTCAGACAGAAGGTGGAAAATAGTCATGTGGGGAAAAAAAACATAAATGGACTACAAAGACAAAATAAGATGAAATCCATTTGACCTCTTTTTCAGCTAGCACTACTAAAACGCTGTTCTGTATGAAGCGTGTGTGTATATGTGTGGACACACTGGCTCTCCTTCTGTCAGCGATCCACAGAAGAGGAAAGTCCTGTTACATAACACAGAGCTGAATCTCTGCATGGGGCATAATTACTCCACAATTACAGCTGCCAGTGTGCCAGTCTGAGCTGATCAGTGGGGCTGGCAGTGCCCGCGCTCTCCTCTCTGCCATCACAACCAAAACACAGCAGCACCCACAGCCTTCAGCCTGAGGTTAGATGAAGAATATTGGCACATTGTAACGTTTTCTCTTTCTCTAAGTTTGTAAAAGCCTTAAGAAAACATACTTCATAAAGTGGTATACGTTTTCACAGCATTTGTAAAGTATGCAAATTTCCCATTTGCAGAGTTGTTGGACAACATAACGTTCTCATAATGTTGAAAGAAAACGCTCTGAGAGTCATTGTGTGTTGACTCTCGTACAATGCGATGAGGTCATGCGTAGCATCTCATGTATGATGCCTCAAGCGACATGCACAGTTTAAAAAATTAAAAAACTATGCTAAATACAGTTTCATGGCCAGTATGTATGCTTAACATTGGGTAAAGTAAAATTTTCACCTAGGGTAGACATGAAATGTACACTACTAAACAAACGTTTGGTACTTTTTTTTTCAGAAAGGACACATTAAATTAGATTTTTTTTTTAAATATTTGTACAATATTATTTAAATTAATGCTGTTCTTTTTAAATTTCTATAAATCAAAAAATAAATAATATATAAAAGAAAAAAAAGTCTTCAACATTGATAAAAATGTTTCTTGAGCAGCAAATATATATTAGAATGATTTCTGAAGGATCATTTGACACTAAAGACTGAAGTAATAATGCTGAAATTTCAGCTTTCCATCACAGGAATATAATACATTTTAAATAATATATTCAAATATAACAGTTATTTTAAATTGTAATATTTCACAATATTTTTGGAATTGCAGCCTTGATGAGGATGATTAACTATTAAACAGTAATGTATGTATGTGCAAAAAGGTGTAAATAACCTGTTTCTTTAAAGCTGGAAACATGGTCTAAACAAAGTTTTAAGATTGCAGAATTGTGTGAATGAGTGTGAGACAGGTGTGGACAGTGTGAGACCACTTCATTTTTATGAATGTGGAAATCTGTGTGTGTGCTTTGTGTTTAACAGGTGGAAGAATCACTGCAGGAGTTTAGCAGAAATGGTGTAATCCCATGCCAGAAAGAGCCAGGTCATCATGACCTGCACTGTACCATCTGAGAGTGCCTCTGAATAAACACACACTTGAGTAAAGCTAAGTGCACAAGATGCCTTAAAGGAAAAGTTTAGCTTTCACCTAAAAAAGAAAATTGTCCAATAATTTACTCAACACTCAAGCCATTCTAGGTATATATGAGATTGCTGAACAAAATCAAAAAACGCTAAGTAAAAACATAATTTGATGTTGTTTTTTTCAGTTATATTAAATAATATCCCAGTTCTTCCCAGCTTACGCAAAGATTACAATATACATCCTACCTCATACAGTCTTGTTCAAAATAATAGCAGTACAATGTGACTAACCAGAATAATCAAGGTTTTTAGTATATTTTTTATTGCTACGTGGCAAACAAGTTACCAGTAGGTTCAGTAGATTCTCAGAAAACAAACAAGACCCAGCATTCATGATATGCACGCTCTTAAGGCTGTGCAATTGGGCAATTAGTTGAAAGGGGTGTGTTCAAAAAAATAGCAGTGTCTACCTTTGACTGTACAAACTCAAAACTATTTTGTACAAACTTTTTTTTTTCTGGGATTTAGCAATCCTGTGAATCACTAAACTAATATTTAGTTGTATGACCACAGTTTTTTAAAACTGCTTGACATCTGTGTGGCATGGAGTCAACCAACTTGTGGCACCTCTCAGCTGTTATTCCACTCCATGATTCTTTAACAACATTCCACAATTCATTCACATTTCTTGGTTTTGCTTCAGAAACAGCATTTTTGATATCACCCCACAAGTTCTCAATTGGATTAAGGTCTGGAGATTGGGCTGGCCACTCCATAACATTAATTTTGTTGGTTTGGAACCAAGACTTTGCCCGTTTACTAGTGTGTTTTGGGTCATTGTCTTGTTGAAACAACCGTTTCAAGGGCATGTCCTCTTCAGCATAGGGCAACATGACCTCTTCAAGTATTCTAACATATGCAAACTGATCCATGATCCCTGGTATGCGATAAATAGGCCCAACACCATAGTAGGAGAAACATGCCCATATCATGATGCTTGCACCTCCATGCTTCACTGTCTTCACTGTGTACTGTGCCTTGAATTCAGAGTTTGGGGGTAGTCTCACAAACTGCCTGTGGCCCTTGGACCCAAAAAGAACAATTTTACTCTCATCAGTCCACAAAATGTTCCTCCATTTCTCTTTAGGCCAGTTGATGTGTTCTTTGGCAAATTGTAACCTCTTCTGCACATGCCTTTTTTTTAACAGAGGGACTTTGCGGGGGATTCTTGAAAATAGATTAGCTTCACACAGACGTCTTCTAACTGTCACAGTACTTACAGGTAACTCCAGACTGTCTTTGATCATCCTGGAGGTGATCATTGGCTGAGCCTTTGCCATTCTGGTTATTCTTCTATCCATTTTGATGGTTGTCTTCCGTTTTCTTCCACGTCTCTCTGGTTTTGCTCTCCATTTTAAGGCATTGGAGATCATTTTAGCTGAACAGCCTATCATTTTTGCACCTCTTTATAGGTTTTCCCCTCTCTAATCAACTTTTTAATCAAAGTACGCTGTTCTTCTGAATAATGTCTTGAACGACCCATTTTCCTCAGCTTTCAAATGCATGTTCAACAAGTGTTGGCTTCATCCTTAAATAGGGGCCACCTGATTCACACCTGTTTCTTCACAAAATTGATGAGCTCAGTGATTGAATGCCACACTGCTATTTTTTTGAACACACCCCTTTCAACTAATTCAACTAATTGCCCAATTGCACAGCCTTAAGAGCGTGCATATCATGAATGCTGGGTCTCATTTGTTTTCTGAGAATCTACTGAACCTACTGGTAACTTGTTTGCCACGTAGCAATAAAAAAAAAATACGAAAAACCTTGATTATTCTGGTTAGTCACATTGTACTGCTATTATTTTGAACAATACTGTACGTCTGATCAGAGGTCACCCTTCCGCAGGAACTCGACTCTCTCGTGAATGCACGTATGGCCGCTGCCAGAAGCCAGTGATTATGTGTTTATACAAGTTTAAATATGGATATTTTTCTTACAAAATCCCATCGCTTCGCTTTAGAAGGCCTTTATTAACCCACTGGAGTAGTATGGATTACTTTTATGATGGATGGATGCGTTTCGAATACTCTGTCACCATTCAATGCCAAGGAATATTATTATATGGATATTATTTAATATAACTCTGATTGTGTTAGGCTGAAAAACAACATCAGATTATGTTTTCAATAAGTATTTTTGTCTTTTCCAGTACAAATATCAAAACTTTCTTAAATCAAGATATTTTAAAATGAGATGCAAAATTACTTTACGTTTTATTTTCCATAGAGAAAAATAAATCTAAATAAGTGACTTTTTGCTTAAAAAAAAGAAAAAATCTGTCTAAAATTTAAAATTTAAAGCTCAAAAAAGTGCATCCATCCATTATAAAAGAACTACATACGGCTCCGGGGGTTAATAAAGGCTTTTGTAAAATAAAATATATAAAATATCTTCCGCCAGACTGTTTTCAAAAAGTGCAAATTACTAGATGTATTGATGTAGTACGTAGCGCAAGCTTTTACAGTTTAATATATGATTATATATTTATATTTTATATTTATTTAATATATATCCAATGGTATTCGTCTGAAAGAAAAAAGTCATATACATCTAGGATTGGTGAGGGTAAGTAAATCATGGGGTAACTTTCATTTTTAGGTGAACTGTCCCTTAAATTTGATGTATTTAAAAAAAAAAAAACAAGATTTAGGGCCAGATTTACTAACAGCTTGCACCAGCGCAAACTTTCTTTTGGCATTAAAAAACTACCGTATTTTCCAGACTGTAAGTCGCAGGACCAGCCAAACTATGATAAAAAGTGCGACTTATAGTCAAGGGAGACTTATACATCAAATTTAATTCATACTGACTGACAAGAATAAACATATAGCCGCAAGAGGGCGCTCTATGCTGCTCCTGTAGCCTAACCCAGAAAAAAATAACTGAAAACAGAAAAAAACTTAAAGACAACAACTTAGAAAGACTGAACACAAACAAAATGCCCCAATAAAGAAAATCTTATTCTGCAAATTACAAACTGCATGTAGTAAAATATGCAGCGGAGAACGATTCACACAGCGTTCGTCTCGCTGCAGAGAGTTCAAGCATCTGTGGACTCGTTCCTTCAGCTCTGGCCATCTTGCTTACAGTACACGATTAGCTCTCTTTGTTTTTTTCATTACAGTTAAAGTAACGTCTGCTTTTTTCTCACTCACTTCAAACTTTCTTTCTTCTGCTTGATTATGCACAGTGAGCGGGCGCGAGCGGGTACATGTATGTGCGCGCTGCTCCTGCTCTGCCCTAATGCGACTTATAGTCCAGTGCGACTTATATATGTTTTTTTCCTCTTCATGACGCATTTTTTGACTGATGCGACTTATACTCCAGAGCGACTTATAGTCCGGAAAATACGGTACTGTCAGGATTTACTAAACACATGCAGTGAAGAATGAGAGCTGAATTTTGCATCAGACCTTATTGCATATGCATTTGCAGGCGTTTCCCTTTCAGATGTGAAATTTATGAGAGGAATGTATTCAAATGAATCACACAAGGTGATTTACTAAGGTTTGTGCTAGTCAAATTACTGGTATTTACCACCCAAAAAAAGCATGTCTTAAACCAGACGCTAATTGGTCATTATGGATATGATCAAGCTGCGTTGAAGTCTTTAATTTGCACATCGTCAGTAGATCACGCACAGAACTTTCCACTCCCATCAGCGCTTTTTTGGAATTGCGCTCTTACTGTAATTTGCCCTGTTTAGTAAATCTGGCCTATTATATCAAGTCATTCTGCATCTGCATCTTCCATTCTGCTTGATTTAAGAATGTTTAGATATTTGTACAGGAAAACAAAACAAAAATACTGTGAACATTCTTTTTTTTCTAATTCTATTTTACATTCCCATTTGCTCCAGTAACAAATGAAGAAAGAAAAAAAGCATTTCGATGACTTTTAAAAAGATAAAAAATATCGAAAGACTCATTAGAAGACTACAAAGAGACGTTGGTCAGAAGAGAGTAAGGTGTCAAATTTTCCATCACTCCCTCAGCTGTATTACAAACTCTCACGTAGCAACATTAACTAGTTTTATGTATTTGAATGCCAACACAGAATATAATGTATATAAATACAAGAAAATGTGCTAGATTTGCAATGTTAATAACTGTGAAAACATGCCATAACAGTCTGTGAAAAGGTCAGATTCCAATCAGAGGGAACTAATCGATGAATATTTAATAAATTATACTTATGATTGACATTTCACCAGCCATCTTCTTTATCGTGCCCCTTAAACATTTTCATCAAAAGGCCGCCGCATAATTAAGTTGCCAAGTTTTGGAACCTTAAAACACTCCCTATGTTGGGTTTTATATCACAGTATGACCGCATGCAAGCACAAAGGCTGTTCTTGAGCCAAAAGCAAGCTAAATTTACAGCTCGTCCTGCCCTCACACAGAGATGCCTGAAATAGCAGCCGGGTTCAAGGCGGTCCATCATAGCGACAGACACCTGTTCATTAGGACCATTCAGCAGGGTGGCAGGGGAAGTGCCTCCCTTGAACACATTTCCCTTTAAAAGAGGATTAGCGCTGAGGGAGCTCTCGATTCCAGCTGTCATCGGTTCCGCAGTGGCATCTGGATCAAAAAGCAATCTCATTTGAGCTGGGAGGGCCGTGATTGGTCGCCGCAGACCCCGGTTAACCTTTGAGTGACAGCTTTAAATCCCTCCTCACATTTAGCACCACCCCATACATCCAGATTTCAGAAACGCACGTTCACTTTTTCAGATCCGTAAGCAGATGCTGAACATGAACCTAAACACAAACAATCAAGATGATGCGCACGTAAATGCTAAATGAAAATGGGGCAAACATAAAACCCTGTTACGGTACAGCACTACTTAGTGCTGTTTTTAAGCATACGTTTTCTGTAAATTCTATCCAGATAATGTATATTCAGGGCAAGAATAACTTGTACAATATACAATTCATTTTAAACAAACCCCACACCATAATTAGCCTACTAAAGGGGGGTTTAATGCTATTTCAGGAATTCTGACTTATATACACTGTTAAATAGTTGGATTCTCATGCTAAACATGGGCAAAATGTGAAGAAGAAAAAAACGTTGGACGTATGACGGAGTATTTCTGTAGCAAATACACTCCATGGATTTGAACTCGTATTTACGATAACTATGAGAGCACATGAGTGTGTGTGTGTGAGTGTAATAGGTTTGTTTGTGCTCCTGACTAGCTCCACCCACTGGACGCCACCACATGCTTGGCTGTTTTCGGGAAAGAATCGGTACCGTGCATCTGTCTTTTAAACATGATAAAACTATAGACTCTTTGGAGAAATAAAGGATGCAATATAACTCTACAGGTATTGAGATGAGTAAATGCCTGCTTGCGTTTAGTCTAGAACTTCAATACCCATCATGGTCACACGTCGCCCACAACGCTTTCCAGGATTTATTGATGAAAAGAACACTTAAAGGTGCTCTAGAATGAAAAAATGTAATTAACCTTGCCATAGTGAAATAATAAGAGTTCAATACATGGACATCACATACTGTGAGTCTCAAACACCATTTCCTCCTACTTCTAATGTAAATCTCGTAAATCAAAAACACCACGGAAAAAGAAGTGCTTCTCAACATAAACTCAACCGTGATGCAGGCATTGGGGATCATTTATATGTACGCCCCCAACATTTGCATCGTTCCAAACATGTGCATTGCCAGGCGGAAATGGAGCGAATCATCCAAACAAGCTGCTCATGGACACACTTCATGTTCCAGGCTGTTCAGGAGATGAGAGGACTTTTCTACCCTTCCCACAGATAAATAATTTCAACAGTAATGGTTGATGTTTATTAGGGATGTCAACGATTAATCGATGATCGATTAATTGTCGATAAGACATTTGATCGATAAGACTTATCGATCATCGATTAAGCAGGGTCATGCGCGTGCGTGAGGAAACGGGAGGAAAAATGATGCAAGCGCGCCCGAGTTCTATTTGGAACCATTTTACTGCTGGAGTTTACACCTTCATCATGACTGCAAGCTTGCATGTGCATTCGCAGCCTTTTATTTTGTGCAAATGTAAGTTGTAATATTGTGTTTATATTGTGCAGGCCTATCTATAGCTGATTTATCTCGTAAGGATGCATTTGGTTAATAATTAACGTTAGAGGTGAGCGGTAGTAAAAGCGTGGCGGTGATCAGCTTCAGCGTGCAGCTCCAACAGCACTAATAATGACTATGATTGGGACCGTCATATTACACAGCATTAATGAGAACACTATTGTAATAAAACATTGTGATTGTTAAGTATTTGGGTTTATTTGCCGTGTGTTTCATTGCGTTGATCCAGGAAGAGCGCGTGCACAACATGAGTCACGCATTCTGACTCGCGCATGTAACTTAGTTCAAGTTCACTTGTGCATTCGCATCAGATTGTGCTGAAGTAATTTGTAATATTACATTTATTTTGTGACGTTATACATGTGATCAATCATATAGGATGCGTTTCTTTCAGCGAAATAAAACGCACTAACAAATGGCTTCAGTCAGTGATGGCTACCAGTTTTCATTCAGTGCTTCGGCTTTAGCGCATACAGAGCAATGCATAATAACGATGATTGGGACAGTCATATTATATAACAGAAATGAGAACACTTTTAATAAATGGTTGTAGTCATTGGGTTTAGGTGCCGTGTTCAGAGTGTTGTTCCTAGAGCGCGTGAACATCACGCATCTCCCATTCTGAAGATGAATATCAGCAACTCAATTCAAGTTCACTTGTCCATTCGCATCATTTTGTGAAGATATATAATTTGTAATATTTTGTTAACTTTATATAAATCTGATTAATCTCATATAGGAAGCTTTTTGTTGAGTTAAATAATGCGCTAACAAAGAGATTCAGTGCCTTGCCTAACTTACCAGTGTTGATTCAGCGCATCAGCTTCAGCTCGTGCAGTTCAAACAGCAACGTGCGACTAATAATAACTATGATTGGGACTGTCACATTACATAACATTAATGAAAACAATATTTTAATAAATCGTTTTGAATTAACTGGGTTTAGGTGACGTTTCAGCACGTTGCTCTTGCAAGTGCGTCCACAAATTATATATAACAGATCTGAGGCGGCGTTCGTGTTGTATTACATGTTATATTTGGGTATTAAATAAGTAATTAAATTAAATTATAAATAACATCGACTAATTTTACAATCCCATAGCCCTTTGTTTAGATAAAAAAATCCTTCTCATTCATTTGGTGAAGAACATGGCGTTTTGAGCAGCATTGCACATCCAGTCATGCTGTCGGCTATAAGCCACTGCTGTAGACGCATATTTCAGTATTATGGTTAACGATTAATCGATTAATTGATCGTTAATTTAAACGACGATCGATCATGGGAATTTGTGAAAATTGACATCCCTAATGTTTATAATCCGATACCACAACAATTTAATTCAAGACCGTACATTTGTTTTCGCCCCATTTCAAGCAAGCTTCGCTCAGTGTCTTAAACTGAAAAAAGTGGCAATTAGGCTAAATGACACTTTAAGCAGAACATCTCAAATGGAGATTGATAAAATGCAGCCTACTTGTTTATTGGTGTTTTCAGATCATCCGTGCGCGAGAGAGAGAGAGCTCGCGTGCATATGGTTGCCAGATTGGACATGTTTAGGTAAAACACAGGATAGTATATGGGTTTCTTTTCACAGATAAGCTCTGTTTGGGGGATTTGAAATCTGGCAACCGCACAAACGCGAACACCAATAAACAAGTAAGCAGCATTTTATCAATCTCCATTTGAGATGTTCTGCTTAAAGTGTCATTCAGTCGGTCTGTGTTCTGTCAGGACTCACGAGCCGCTTCGCTGAACAACTGAACTGCTGCGAGTTGCTGAAATAAGCCAATCAGAGCAGAGCTCAACATTAATATTCATGATCCTTCCAAATAAGGCAAAAACAGAGCATTACATCCTAGGGACAATTTATAGGGCTGTAAATGGACCTGTAAAACTGTATCTGGACAATTTTTGCCCTTAAATAAGCCACATACCCTCTACGTAGACATCAGCAAACAATTTAACATAGTTTCAAATCATTCTTGGGCACCTTTAAAAACAGCATTTGTTTCAAAACAATACCTGTACACTTTGTGGTTGCCAAAGGTTAGTGGAATGTTAGAGGTAATAAACTAAACCCATGGTTACTCTGCTGTGTGAAAGTGAGGTAAACAGACTTGATTATATGCCCGCTAAAAAGCTTTTTTTGTAAGACAAGTGTCAAGGACATTTAGATATTTTTAAACAAGACTTAAGTGTCCAAACCCTTCTGAGCTCACTGTATGTGAAGCCACATGCGTATGCATGTTTGAACCTGAAAATGCTCTAGTGGGTCACACACGTGGCTGTGCTGTTGTCGTGCCTGTGGGTGGGGGGTGGGTGCGGGAACATCTCTTAAGAGTAAGTTACAATAATAGCCTACATGACTAACAATAGAGCGGTAATGGATACTCCTAGCATTGTTGGAGAGCACAGTTTCCTGTCCACCAGTAAGTTAAACGCTGTCAGTGTGCTTAACACATGTATTAATGTGGCCACTCACAAACACACACACACACACACACACACACACACACACACAACTGTGCCAAAATGTCATTAGTGTGGTTACTAAATCCGATTGGATCGGGTCAGACATAGGACACCTATCGTTTCTCAAATAAATTATATCCAAAGTAGCATCCATCCTACATAAGCAGTCGACCGCCACAGCATCATGAAGCACGCAAATAAACATGAGCCATGGCATTAAAAGAAAAGATCAACCAAAAATAAAAATGAAAAGTCTGTCATCATTTTAACATGGCATTCAATTAGCCGACCATTCAAGCTTATGGAAGAAGAATGGAAGAAGACCGTAAAATGTAAAGAAATATGGACATAGTGTCCATGATGCCACCCAAAGGATTCTGAAGAGCAGTTTTGAAGCTTAAAGTAGGAACAAGCTGGCCTTTGCCATCTTGTCAGTGTCACACCCGGATAATAGAAAATGGGCAAAGAGGCGGGACGTGGGTGGAGTTGAGGTGAAGTGATGACTAACAGACAGCAGACAAACAGCTATCCATCTGTCACTCAAAGTGGCCACGGCCTTAATTATGCAGAACTTTAAGTAAGGGATAATGTACACCCAGTCGGTTGTTATCGCAGAATAAACCCGACAGAGTGATCAGGACCCAGACGCGAAGTGGAGGTAGCCGCTTATTACACTGCTACTTGTCTCAAGTAAATTAGACACAAAATATTGCCTTGAGTTAAAAGGTCCTGTTCTTCGCGATTCCATCTTTCAAACTTTAGTTAGTGTGTAATGTTGCTGTTAGAGCATAAATAATACCTGTAAAATGATAAAGCTCAAAGTTCAATGCCAAGCGAGATATTTTATTTAACAGAAGTTCCCTTTCAAAGCCTACAGCGAACGGCCGGTTTGGACTACACCCCTGCACTTCCTTCAGGAATGACGGCACTAGAACCGTTTGTTGACTAACCCTCCGCCCACAAGAACACGCAAAATAGGGGGCGTGGTCTTGTTGCTCTCCCACGTGGAGAAGAGCACGCATTCAGCGCTTGCATCTCCCCGTTATGGTAAGAGGCGGGACCTTTCCGGGCAAAGTGCGCTAAGCTGCTGTCCAATCACAACACGGGAAGCGCTGGCCCAATCAGAACTCATTACGTGTTTCTGAAGGAGGGACTTCATAGAACAAGGAAATCATCAGGCCGTTTTTAGGACAGAGAAAACAGCGGTGTACAGATAAGTCAATTGTGTGAAAAATACTGTGTTTTTTTACACGGGAAACATAAACTCATGTTATATCGCACACTGTAAACATTAGTGTTGTCAAAAATATCGATATTTCGATATATATCGATACTGGAATATCTGAAACGATACGATTCTCAGTTTTTACAGTATCGATATCAGCTGCGCTCTCCTCTCTGACCGTCAGCGAGTTGACACACACACCGGCATATTCTCACTCAGCCCGGTTAACCTCTGAGCACGGCGAACCCGCGTTCTGCTGGACTTTTTCCTCATGACAGTGTGTTAGTGTTAGTGAGTGATCGGTCTGAATTTCGCGCGGGATTGCACATAAATTAATTCTACTAATCCCCGCAGATTTCATGCTCCACATCTGAAGCGCACACACACATAGCCTACCGTAATAAAGCCGCCTCTGACATGATACAAGTGCAAACATTTGCTTCCTTTTCCAGCTTATTATTGGTCAAATACACTCAAAGAATTATCAGTGCACATCTGGAAGAGTATTAACGTAAACACAGTCGCAAACAGTTCAGGAAGAACGAGTAACAGGAACAGTGTTTAGGATCCATGCGTCTGTTAGTCTTAAAGGGACCGCAGTCATTTGCTATTCAAACTACAAAAAGACAAACGATCACACTGCTCTTGACTGATCAACTTGTGTAACTTTAATAGTTTCATCTGTACGCTATTGATTTTTTTACAAAGAACATTATCCAATGTTGTTTTAAATGTAATTGCTATGCATTTTTTTAATTCAGTTTCTTATCTGAATGTTAGACCTACCTGAAAAAATAAAGCAGTCTATTTAATTTGTATCTTCTATTCTATTGCATTTATTTGTGCTATTGTTTGTAATCTGTTTATTTGTTCTTATTTTATTACTGTTTACCCGTCTTTTTAATTCAATTTACCATTCAAAATCAAGCTTTCTTGTGCTGTGTGTAAGCTATTGCAACACAATTACCCCATTGTAAAAAATACATTGAGATAGCAAACATTTGTGAGATAATTTTAATAGTAATTGATCAATAATTGTTCAAATCAAAACGATGCCCAACCCTAAGGAACATGCTGGCCACATGATTTTTTATTAAAAAATAACAATGAATAATAACAAGTTCTGTTGTCATATTAAGCATCTTATTTATTTTTTTATTTTTTTATTTTTTTACTGTGGTATCGATTTAGTATCGATATATCGATATTTTAGTCTGATATCGTATCGAAGTCATAATTTTGGTATCGTGACAACACTAGTAAACATAATCAAAGCTTCGAAAACACGCGAAGAACGGGACCTTTAAATTTACATTTACATTTAATCATTTAGCAGACGCTTTTACCCAAAGCGACTTACAAAAGAGGGGAGAGTAATAGAAGCAACGAAACAGACAAGGCCAACAACCTGTAAGAGCTGTAAGAAATCTCAATTAATTAGCACAGTACACAATTTTTTATTTTATTTTTATTTTTTTAAATAGACATCTACAATAAATATTTTATTAGCTCTATACGCAAAGCTTCCGCAAAGAAAAACTGTTCCAAACTGCTTTAAATTAAATGTATGTCATTAATGACTTACACTAATGTTGTTCCACACACGTAAGACCTCCGTTCATCTTCATAACTCAGTTTAAGATATTTTATATTTAGTCCGAGAGCTTATGCAAGTATGCACTATACTGTCCATGTCCAGAAAGCTAATCAAAACATCATCAAAGTAGTCCATATGAGACATCAGTTAGTTCATTTGAATCTCATGAAGCATCGAAAATACATTTTGGTCCAAAAAAAACAAAAACTACGACTTTATTCAGCATTGTCTTCTCTTCCGCGTTTGTGTTCAGTCCTCAAATAAAGATTCAAACGGTCATGAATCAGCGTATTGATTCATGATTCGGAACGCAAGTGTCACGTGATTTCAGCAGTTTGGCAGTTTGACACGCGATCCAAATCACTGTAGTTCAATTGTAAATCAATTGGTTGTAGATCTTTCCAATTGATGTCTTTCCTGGTTCGGTTGAAACACGCCCCATAATCACAGCCCAATGGAGCAGTATCAGACTATTCTGACTAGAATTGAGTATGACCACGTCAGGCTAGTAGAAAGCAGTGGTCATTCCTAAACTTTATCTTTCTTGTAAAAAAAAAAAAAAAGCACATATTTAAGCTTTATTTTTTAAAAGCTCTTTATTTATCTCTCTGCTGTTAAAAAACATTTACTCACTCATGTTGTTCCAAACCTGCATGTCTTCCTTTTGCGGAATACAAAAGAAGATATCTTGAAGAGTGTTGGGAACCAAACAGCCCACTGACTTTAATTGTACAAACAGTTTTCAGACATTTATGAAAATATGCTCATTCATGTTCTACAGAAGACAGAAAACCATACAGGTTTGGGAAGGACATGAGGGTAAGTGACGACAGAATTTCGACGTTTGGTGAACTATCCCTTTAAAGGAGGATCAGGCATCAGCTCTCGGTGCTGCTGTCCAGGGTGCAGAATCTGATCTTACAGAGTCACAGACCAGCACAATCTAATCTCAGACTGACCGCACACTGACCATCTGATACACACACACCAAAATAGCAAGAGCTGCTGAAATAACAGTTACGTTTCAATTGTCCAGTTTTTGTGCAAAATGCACAGGTTTATATGCACAGGTATTCTCTGAAGAATTTAGTAGAATAAAGTGGCCGTTTCATTGGCTGTTTGTAAAAACCGCTGTTTTTTCAACACCGCGTCATATTACAGGAGTCGTGTGCCAAGCTCTGCGTTGGCTCAGTGCAGAATAGGTTGGTATTCTGTAGGAATCAGTGTATTTTCGGTAGTTTTTCTAGTTCAGTTCATCATTGTCATGAAAAAGTATTGTGTCCAGCCTGTCAGGACATCGAGTCCACAGGTTTCCTAAAAAAAACAGTTAGAAAAGCTGCACGGTGGCATTTTGTTCAGGTGAAGAGACGGGACTTCACTTCTGCATCTGCTTCGACACACGCGGTGGTGTGTGTTCACTTGCTGATTATCATCCCGGCGATATGATGGAGTTCAACATTGCAATACTCATGTATTGTTAAAGGATAATATTGTTCTGTCTAATCCTGGGCTTTCCCTTATTGAGTGCCATAATTGTATGGCTGTGGTCTGCCATATGAGTATTAATAAACATTAATAATTTCCTCAACATCCGAACTGTCATTGCGATCCATTGTTTTCCTCTCGTTGAAATTCACCGCACTCCCTCTCATTATGTCACTTCCGGTTTGGGCATTTTTAGATGCGAAAGTATTCTCTCACAAAAACGACTCAAAAACCCTTATTAGCGTATTTATAAGAAAATCTAGTTCCTACATTATTTTTCCTCACTGGAGTCTCTAACCTGCAATATGCTCTTTAAAACATTAACTGACTGTGTTTACATGAATACTCACCAAGACTGGCATTTCAACATTATTTTGTGTGCATTTGCAGCAATAAACAGCAAAAAATAACTCAATTTAGCACTGAGGCAGCTTTATGTGCACGCACTTTGGGTGTGAGCAAAAAATCTGCCGGCATGAGTAAAATCATGCACGCCAAAATTCAAGCACCAACAATATTCATCTGGAGCAAATGAAATGACTGAGTGTGGGGAGGCAGGTTTGTGTGTAAACTCACTGTCGGAGAGATGAGTGTGTGAGAAAGCACAGCTGGTATTGTGTATCTTTTCTGCAGGAAATGATATTGGATGCGCTTGAGTTATTTCAGTATTAATATGTATCGAAAGATCAGTATTTTTGACCACTACATTGAACTTAGTTTATTCATTTAGATGCCTTTTTAAAATACTCCAATTGAAAACTGTATACATTATATATAAAATTCAACCCGCCAAAGTGTCTAGTGGGATGAAAAAAACAAAGGGTCAATCGGGCAGCTTATTTAAATTATTCCTAAGTGTAAATTCCTTGGCTAGAATGAACTGCAAACTGAACTAGATTTTGATAGCTAAAAATCTGTCTAAATATTTAAAAGTAAAGATTCCAAAAGGGTGTTTACACAGCAATGTCATTTAATAAATACTTCTGCTCCCACCCCCCCCCAAAAAAAAAAAAAAAAATTCAGTCAGCAGTTCTTAAAATAACCGTTGTTTTTTTCTTCTTTTTCTTAGTGTGAAGATTTATTTATTTTTTATATCTAAAAAACCTTTTTACACTTTAAAGAGCTTTTAATGAAATGGAAAGTTTCCATGATGTTAAAGGTCCTTCAGGGAACCATCAGCTTAACTTTTATATTTTTTTAAGCATCTCCAGCACTCAAAGCCCAGCACATTGTGTGCCAAAGCATTGCACAATGAATTAGCCCATAAAGATCAGCTCTAATGTTCTGATTACATTAGAGATTTCCACTATAGGCTGACGGTTGCACAAGGACAATAGCGTCCCGTTGATTCAGCTTTCATTCTATACACCCATCAATCAAGCAGATGAGATCCGCTCAAAAAGAAGAATCACTGGAGCAAAACAAACTAACCACAGGAATGAGCCAACGGACTAGAAACCAACTTTTAATGGACAGACCGGTATTATCCAGCCTGCACCTGAGAAACAGCACGTGTGATGAGAGCCCTCTCTTGGCCCCTGACATCCTGAATGGTCCGGTAGGCATCAATACATAATGATTCCCCAGAGAGAACGCACTGCCTAATGGCTCACACAGTTACGGTTCTGCTTATGGCCGGATGATCTGGTTGATCCTACAGTCAGAGGTTTGTAGTGACTCAGACAAGATAAACAATTAAGACTAGAATCAAGAAACACCACGTGATTAAATCTATACTGGATCCCATTAAAATACACTACGGTTCTGGGGTCAGTAAGACTTTTAAACAGTTTTAGCAGAAGTCTCTTATGCTCATTAATGCTGCATTTATTTGATCAAAAATACAGTAAAACATTATAACAATTTAAAACACCTTTTGTATTTTAATATATTTTAAAGTGTAATTTATTCCTGTGATCAAAGCTGAATTTTCAGCATTATAACTCCAGTCTTCAGTGTCACATGATCATTCAGAAATTATTTTAATACGCTGGTTTGCTGCTCAAGAAACATTTCTGATTATTATCAATGTTGAAAGCCGTTGTGCTGATCATTTTTTTGTATGTGGAAAGAGTTATATATTCTTCAGAATTTACTGAAGAATAAAAAAGTTAAATAGAACAGCATGTATTTAAAATGTGCTTTTGTTAAATAAAAGTATTAATTTCTTAATTTATATTACTGCCACCAAACCTTTGAATATCAGAGTTTTTTTTCTTTCTTTCAATATTGAAAAAAAACTTCAGGTTACACACTTTAAAGTTTGTTTAATAAAAAGTTCGTCCAAAAAAGATTTTTGGTGGAAGTTTATTCGTCACCCTGTCATTCCAAACCTGTATGACAGCAAACATACAAGAACAGTGACATCTTATATTAATTATAGTTTCTAATATGTGCAAACATGAATGACAGGAATGTTATATGCAAGATAAAGAGTTTCAGAACAACTGAGGGTGAGTAAATGATGAAAGAAAGTTAAGGTGAACTGTTCCTTTAAGAACATGCAAAAACTCATTTTAATACTTCCCAGATGGAGTACAGAGATTAGATTAGGAAAATGGGACAGACACAACTCAGAAACCCACTGCTTGACAAAAACAATATCCTTAAATGGATAATTCCCCCCCAAAATAAAGCTCTGTCATCATTTACTCATCCAGTTGTTCCATGTGAGCTTTTTTCTTCTGTTGAACTAGGGAAGTCAAAGTTGCACTACTTATTTCCCACCATAATTTGCAGATACATTCTTTAAAATCAGACAATGTGATTTTCTGGAAAAAAAATGTAAGTATACCTATGATGGAAATTACAGGCCTCTCCATTATTTATAATTGAACTGTGTTTATCTGTATTCTTATGTTGACTGTTAGAGTCTAGTGTTAACTGTACGCTCCAAGGGTCAGAGAGTAATGGCATTTCTTTTTTGATAAAAAAAAATACTTTTTTGCCCCACTGTATTGATTCATGTATGCCTATTGATTTGATTCATGATTGTCCATTTCACAGGAAAATTACAATGTTTTAATAAACTTGAAACTAAAGTTCAAGTAAATGTTTGTCTATCTGACAGTAAAAATAAAATAAAAAAAAATTTTTTTTTAGTAAAATAAATGTATGATTCTGCAAATCAATTAAAATAATTTACAACAACTGCAAACAATGAATTGTTATTTTTAATCGCAGCATGTTGTTTATTATGATGCATGAATCTCAATTTTAACCAAGGCAAGTTATACAACAATAACGTGCATAGTTCTGATCTACGGTCTTAACATAATCTTATTCTTAATCATAATATAGTTAGTTTCGAAGGCTATATGCTTAATATGTAGCTCTTTTAGACATTTGATTGTGTATCTGCTCCATGTCTCTAATGAGTAAGGGGTTCTTGCCCTGAAAAACATTATAGAAACCTGAATTAGTTTATATACAAATCAACCTTTCCAGACAGAACAGATTCTAAACTTCAACAGCACGACCTCTAAAGCGAGCTTGCATGTGGGTCACACACTGATATTCCATGCACCCATTTGTTTTTACTACAGACAAGCAAATTTCCATCCTATTACTTTAGAGAGATCGTAATCCCCTGCACAGCCATTGCAGGAACATGAAAACTAAAATGCATGTCAAATCTGAATGCCAAGCAGAGCTGGAGATGTGTGTGTGATTATGTATATGATCTGATTATTTATTGCATTAACAATGGCAGGGGGTTTCCCCAAGCAAACACTTTAAACAGCATCATGTTTCTTCTGTTCATGAGGTCCACACCAGCCATCGGTATCATGCGTCAGATAAATGTTGGTTTATTAGGGGATTTGGAAAATAAGCTAAACACTGTAAACAGCTATGCCGTTCGAAGCTTGACGACCATACTTTTATTCAGCAAAGATGCTTTAACTTGATCAAAAGGGACAATAAACACATTTACAATGTTACAAAATATTTCTATATTCAAATACATCCTAAGAAAAGTTTCCCACAAAAATATTAAGCATTAACTTTTAAGTGTTAACTGTTTTCAACATTGATAATAATTAGAAATGTTTCTTGAGCAGCAAAACAGTATATTAGACTGTTTTATGAAAGATCATGTGACTGAAGACTGGAGTAACGATGCTGAATATTCACAGGAATCAATTACATTTTTTTAATATAATAAAATATAAAACAGACAATTGTATCACAATATTACAGTTTTGCAAATAAATGCAGCATTTGAAAATCATTAAAAATGTCATACCGACCCAAACTTTTAAACTTTTAAAGCTCCCACTGAGAATCAGTTGCTCACTGTACACTTACATTAAGCGTCATAAGAACCAAACATTAAACCTGACTCTAAAAAGGCAAACTGTTCTGTCTAAAGTGATGTTTAAAGTACACTGAGTGTGTTTGGCATCTCTTTATTAAACAGTCATTCAATGGAATCATGGGAGGTGAATGTTGCCTAATGCAACGTGATCTGACTGCTAGTTCTTTTACTACCCCAACAGAGCAAAGCGAGCGACTTCAGTCCAAAGCTATTTATAGTCGCCCCTTAATAATGCGAGGCTCTCCAGGATTTGCATGCAATCAGCTTCAGATGAACCGGTGCCACGTCACATTCTCACATGTCTGCACTCATTTTGACTTAAAAGAGGGGTCTAATGCTATTTCATGCATGCGTTTATGAGTTTTTACACAGTTGAAGAGTTGGATTTTCATGCTAAACATGACCAAAGCTAAAAAAAAAAAAAAAATGAGTTGGGCGTATGACAAAGTATTTCTGTGCCAAAAACACTCGGTTTCTCAGAAGTTCCGTTAAGGTTTTTTTTTTCAGAGTATGGTCTTGTATGAAGTCCCAGAAAATCCTTGTATGTACATTTCTCCCGGAAAATTCTGCACTCAGAGCAGGAGCGAGAGCACGCCCATCATTCAGGTAACGCAAGTCGACAAGGTGTATCTTAAAAGTGTCACCAAAAGAAGAAACTTTGGTTGTGAGGGAAAGATAACCATATTCAGCTTCCCAAAGAACCCAGTGTTAAGGAAACAGTGGATGCAGTTTGTTTTTCAAATTTGTTCCTGGCATTTTCGGTGACGAATGGTTTATAAGCAAGGCCCGTTGGATTTGCATATCATTACAGGTGGTCAGTGAAATTGCGTTGATTGTTTTGTTGGCAATAATTTTGTTTGCATAAGTGCATATAATGTAAACAACACAGACATATAGTGAATCAAAAGTTATCCATAATGTGATGAAGTGGCGTAACTTTGTTTTAAAAAGTGGGTAGGTGGGGGAAGCCATGCAGGGTTGCCAACTCTCACGCATTTGGCGTGACACACACGCTTTCAGGCTCTGTGTCACGCTCTCACGCTGCCCAACTTCATCTCACGCCAAATTGCCAAACCTGCTTTTTATATTAGACAAAGCTAGGCCTATAGCTTTTATCATTATTATTATTAAGTTCTAATGCGAAATTCAAACAATGAATAGCATTTTGGCGACAATGTTAAAGCCAGAGGCGTTGAAAAGCGGAGTTGCGACATGCTCTCGTCTCCCGGCGGCGCGCGCAGTCACGGGGTATATGGAGCGCTCAATAATTCTAGCGTGGTGTCAATGCATTTGAAGGGCTTAAGCGGATACACAACAGCTTCACTATGCAGGTGTTTTCAGCAAGTTTTAGTAAACAGTAGATTGATTAGTATTGATTATTAAGTTAGCCATATCCACAGGATTGTTTTGTTATGGAGAGTGATAGAGATGCATTGTTAACATTAATTTTATTCTTGTATTTAGCCCTCAGGTATTCCTTACTAATTGGTCACACTCATAGATGACAAATGTGACCATACAGCGTTATTATTTTTCAATTAAATAAGTGTTCTATATTTTAGTTTAATAATGTTTATTGAATATTTTGAAGAGATCTATAGGCTACTAAATAGGCTACTACTACATAAGTAATGACCACTTAAAATATATTTATTTTAATATTTTTTATTATTTATATTTCAATTTGTGTAGTAATTAAGGTTAAAATAGAGAATTCCGATTCAAAGAGGTAAATTAGAGTCATTTTGTTGCTTAAAAAACAATAATGTTAGTTTGTAATGCCATTATAGTTGCCTTATGGCGTTTTAATAAATGTATCTAATCTAGTTGCTCAAAACCAGTCTTCCATTTGAATAAATATTTAGATATGATCAAACACTAGATTTCTTTAAATGTGAAATTTTAAAATGTTAATAACTTATTCATCATATTAGGACTTAGCATCCTAATATTTTAATGAATAATGATACATATAAGCATACAAGTGAATATTAATTAGTTAAAGCACATAATTTGACCCAAGAAATGTTTAAAATAGTGCTAAAATAGTGCTAAGACAAACTAATTGTTTCTTATTATGTACAGTAAGCTATATACTACATATGAATTGATACTAAATTAAAATCGAAATAAATTCTCACTCCAACCTGAACTGAAAAGTTGGCAACCCTGGTACTATCAATGTACTAGAAGTATATAGTGTTTCAATCGGCATTTTGGAAGCATGAATCCGTATATTTTGTGAAACGGTGATGTCATCCCACTACGTTGAAATACTAAAGGGGTACAGCTATGGGCACTGGGCATGCGCACATCAATATTGCATCATTTAATTACCATATTTGCATTATTGTAAGGACAGGTTTAGGGTTGGGGTAGGTGTAGGCGTTAATAAAACACATCTGTTAAGTAGCAAATGTATTTATTGTTATTTTATCATACGATTTTGCCTCACCTCTACCACTGCTATTCCCCTTCTAGCCACAACTCTTCTTCTCTGTTTTTGGTGTATTTGTGTGGCATAATTACAGCGCCACCCACTGGCCTGGCATGTATACCACATCGTTTTGAGTCGGTTTCTGTGATCTCGTGTGGACGCAGATTTCTTGAAAGGAGGATTAAAAAAAAGATGGGATTGGGAAAGCTCTGGCTTTGTGTGGACAGGGCCTTAGTAAAGTGTAACTGTAGTAAACATTGACTACACAACTAGTTTACAACAGTTTTTAGTTTGTACTGCAACTTCTACAAGTAAAGATCATACTAATAGGTATACTAAGAATTTACTAGTCACATTTTTAGTTTATGAAAGTTCACTTTGACTCTGTCTTGGGTGTGCTGCAGTTTTAACATTCTCAGCAATGGTGTGGACTGACTGTATTTTTACAGTTGACTGAATTTGCACATGGTTTATCTGAAAGCATATAAAAAACACAACATAGACAAGTAAACAACATTAAAAAGTTGTTTTTTACCACAGGGGTCTTTAAATGTTGTCGGTATTATTTTATTTTGTTAACTATCACTTTAGGGAACCTGTCTGTAATCACTATGAGGTTTTACATTAACACAAACACTCCACATACCCATAAAGGTAAAGCAAACTGAGAAACATCAAGGCGGATTGCATTTGTGCCAGAACTCTTCTGAACGCTGCACAGTGATCAGCATGTTCTCTCTTTCTCCGTGTTTCCCAGCATGCCGGGTCAGCCTTATGCAATAGCAGGACAGAACTATACAACAGGAGTGTTGGGTTTCTCAGCGCTGTGACGTACCGCTCTGTGTACTATACTCATGCTGGGCGCTTCCGCTGCACCGGAAACTGGCTGAGTTCTGTTTTACTCATACACTGCATATCACAGCATGTTAGTTTGAGGTCATTTATTCTGCTTTACTGATGAGTCAACAAATGTACTGCACAACATACGCCATTTTCTGTATAGAGGAAACATGTCTTCTCACATGTTTAATTCAGTGGAAGCTGGTTTTGAATTTTTTTAAATCAGCTTTTGTTAAAAAAATAATAATTTGACAGTCCAATTATAAAAATAACAGTTTCAGGTTCATTTACTACATGGAAATGTAAAATCAGGTCAACCACATTGCATTGTGGGACATACAGTAGGTAATTTCAGTAGGATTTAGTTCTAATATACTAGCTATTTTTACATACTAGAGAATTTATAAATATTTTAAATTAGCTTTCATTTTTAAATTCAAATTTTAGCTTAAGTTTTAGTAATTTTGATAACGCAAACAAACAGAAGCTGATCGGCCATCATACACACACAACACAATGCACTTTTCGAAACTTAATTATGTAAATTTCTTGACATGCAATACCAAATTGCAGTGCAACAAGTTAAAATATATTCAATATGGTGGACAAGAAAGAGATTTCACTTACAATTCATTCTGTACTAAAACACGTTGCAAATATGCATCTAAAAACTGGCTATTTTATTAGGCTGGGATGAATTATTGATTTCTTTGTTTTAACCGAATCTCATTTTGATGAACCAAGACTTTAGTTAGATTTTAGTTTCCGCAAACAAAACTTCATTAAAAATTATTTGTAGCATGCTTGCCATTCAATATATTACAATAAGCTTTGTGATGTGAAGCTGTTTTGAAACAATCTGCATTGTGAATGTGCTATATAAATAAAGGTGATGATTTTCAAATTCTGTTCATTTTAATATGAAATGAATAAGTACATTTAGACATAAAATAGTTATTGCTAATAAATACCAAAAAATACAGTTTTGGTGCTTTAATGTTGCAGCTTAAGCAACGCAATTTACATTCGTCTGCAAATCAGTTAACATAGTTTCATGAATAGTTTACAGCATTAGTTATTTTTTGTACTATTATCAATATATATTGTATATATACATATATAATCATGCTGCTCCCATAAAGCAATAATGCAAATTTTGATTCACAAACTTGTGATCAGATCTTGGTTCAATTCGATATTGATCTATTTGTAGCTAAATATATATGTGTGTGCGTGTGTGCGTGTGTGTGTGTGTGTGTGTGTGTGTGTGTGTGTGTGTGTGTGTGTGTGTGATTTGCATGCAGCACATGTAGAACGTTCCAAATCAGTCACATTGGGGATTTCCTTTTAGAATGCCGTCTTAGAAGACAGATACCTACTGTATCTAGGCCATAAGGCAGCTCCCTAGGTTTTGGAATAGAGCTAAAAGACACACCCTTAACTTTTGGTTAACCAACACCCGGTGATTTTACAAACCAACCCATTAACGTCCCACATGCCAGCTAGCATGCTGATGGAAGACGCTAATGAGCAGGATGGAGCCATTTGGCGTGTTCTGCAGTGTGGATTGAGCCTCGCTGCGGCTCGTCCCCCCGGGGGCGACAAGATGTGTGTGGGGGGAGGGGGGTCTCACAGAGGTTCTTTACATGGTAGCAGGGGATGCCATGTGCACTACAATTCAGGTCACAGCGTTCCTCAACTTCTCACTATCAGAATCTACAGACGGATTTGAAGAGGAATTTCTGTGATTACTAACGGAAATGATTTCAGCCTATGAACAAATGCCAGTCTCAGCCTCAGACAGCACACCCACAGTCCAATTACTGACCGGTTGATGCATAAAACTGGCAAACACTAGAAGCAAATTTCAAATGAAATAAACAAATGAAGCAAATGAAATAAACTTTCATATATTTTAGATTCATTGCACACCAACTGAAATATTTCAGGTCTTTTATTGTTTTAATACTGATGATTTTTGCACACAGCTCATTAAAACCCAAAATTCCTGTCTCAAAAAATTAGCATATTTCATCCGACCAATAAAAGAAAAGTGTTTTTAATACAAAAAAGTCAACCTTCAAATAATTATGTTTAGTTGTGCACCCAATACTTGGTCGGGAATCCTTTTGCAGAAATGACTGCTTCAATGCGGCGTGGCATGGAGGCGATCAGCCTGTGGCACTGCTGAGGTGCTGGAGGCCCAGGATGCTTCGATAGCGGCCTTAAGCTCATCCAGAGTGTTGGGTCTTGAGTCTCTCAACTTTCTCTTCACAATATCCCACAGATTCTCTATGGGGTTCAGGTCAGGAGAGTTGGCAGGCCAATTGAGCACAGTAATACCATGGTCAGTAAACCATTTATCAGTGGTTTTGGCATTGTGAGCAGGTGCCAGGTCGTGCTGAAAAAACGAAATCTTCATCTCCATAAAGCTTTTCAGCAGATGGAAGCATTAAGTGCTCCAAAATCTCCTGATAGCGAGCTGTATTGACCCTGCCCTTGATAAAACACAGTGGACCAACACCAGCAGCTGACATGGCACCCCAGACCATCACTGACTGTGGGCACTTGACACTGGACTTCAGGCATTTTGGCATTTCCTTCTCCCCAGTCTTCCTCCAGACTCTGGCACCTTGATTTCCGAATGACATGCAAAATTTGCTTTCATCCGACAAAAAGTTCTTTAGACCACTGAGCAACAGTCCAGTGCTGCTTTCCTGTTGCCCAAAAGTGTCTTGACCTGGGGAATGCGGCTCCTGTAGCTCATTTCCTGCACACGCCTGTTCACGGTGGCTCTGGATGTTTCTACTCCAGACTCAGTCCACTACTTCCGCAGGTCCCCCAAGGTCTGGAATCGGTCCTTCTCCACAATCTTCCTCAGGTTCCGGTCACCTCTTCTCGTTGTGCAGCGTTTTTTGCCACACTTTTTCCTTCCCACAGACTTCCCACTGAGGTGCCTTGATACAGCACTCTGGGAACAGCCTACTCGTTCAGAAATTTCTTTCTGTGTCTTACCCTCTCGCTTGAGGGTGTCAATGATGGCCTTCTGGACAGCAGTCAGGTCGGCAGTCTTACCCATGATTGTGAGTAATGAACCAGGCTGGGAGTTTTTAAAAGCCTCAGGAATCTTTTGCAGGTGTTTAGAGTTAATTAGTTGATTCAGATGATTAGGGCCCGTATTTATCAAGCTTCTCAAAGTGCTATTTTAGTCTTAAGTGCTGAGAATTCATGACATTTACTCCTACTTTCAAACTTAAGTATAAAAGCAAGTTATCAAATTTCTTAAAGCTAAGAATCACTCTTACTCTCCCAGTTATTTAAGACAGCTCGAGAGGTCTCTCAAGTGGTTAGGAGTTGCCAGTAGGGGCTTGTGATGGCGCTATGGAGACAGAGACGTGCGCAAATCTTTCACTAGAGGGAGAATGTGTTCTAAATGTTTGACGACAAATAGTTAATCAAACAGTATCGTTTAGACAGAGCAGACATCATCTTTTTCAGCACTGGTTAATGTTGGGTTTTATAAAAAAAAAAATAAAAAAATAAAAAAAACACTGTTCGAGTAATTCAGCAAGCAGTAGCGATCGTTTCTCTCTCCTGCCATGTCGGTTTTCTTTTGGAATCCATGGTGGCTGATTATATGTATAAAAAAATCTAGGCTATATATAGGCAATTTAACAACAAACCAGTTTTAAAAAAAATAATTACATGGATGAAAACATTTTATCTTTCATTTAAAATGTGTATATTATAATGTATTCTCTTGAAAACTCTTTATTGTCAAATGTGTATTGAATATAAAATCCTCTTAGGAATTTCACCATTCAATGTGAATTTATCTTTATATTCTTAAATAAGGACATCTATTCAGTGATTGGTTCATGCCTATGACATCATCCAAAATTCCATTTGTGGCACAGCAAAGTGTCGTAAATCCACTCTAAGACTAGCACTTAAGATTTAGTCCTACACGTTACTTAAAGTATGATTGGGATGCTTGATAACTAACTTTTAAGCGCAGCTTTGAGCCAAGAATTTTTTTACTCTTAAGTCAATTCTTAGCAGTGTTCTTGTGAGTAATTCTAAGATGTTTGATAAATACGGGCCTAGGTTAATACCTAGTTTAGAGAACCTTTTCATGATATGCTATTTTTTTGAGACAGGAATTCATGAGCTGTATGCCAAAATCATCAGTATTAAAACAATAAAAGACCTGAAATATTTCAGTTGGTGTGCAGTGAATCTAAAATATATGAAAGTTTAATTTTTATCATTACATTATGGAAAATAATGAACTTTATCACAACATGCAAATTTTTTGAAAAGGACCTGTAATTGTTTTTAACTGTATTAAAGCAAAAAAATTCTAAGGCTGCACGATTAATCAAACCACATATGATTTGGCAAGGGCTGCAATTTTTTTTTTTTTGCGCAGCTTGTTAGTGAAGCATGGCTCTGGGATCAGCAGTAAATGGTGCTCCATCTGAAAGCTAGCGGGCACTCTTGGCCAGAAACTCTAAATATACCCCGCAGAAGTAGAATAACGCACGTCCAAGCGGCAACCTCCCGCAGTATCTCTTAAAGACAGATTTTTCATCGACTGGCCACTAGGGACAGGCTCCAGAAAGGAGCAGAGTATCACTTTACAGCAGGAAAAAAACATGTTTACAGCCTGGTACAAATTTTGGTTTTGGTCTTTACAGCTAATTCTGCCCTTCATGTCAACTGTGGGGGAAGTGATTTTTATTTAAAACTCAATAATTTACTTTATACAAAACCATAAAGTTCTGCATAATTAAGGGCGTGGCCACTTTAAGTGACAGGTGGATAGCTGTTTGTCTGCTGTCTGTTATTCATCACGTCACCTCAACTCTGCCCACGTCCTGCCTCTGCTCATTTTCTATTATCCGGGAGTGACGCATGATAACGTGCTGCTAATATGGCAACGGCCAGCTCGATCCTACTTTACGTTTCAGAACTGTTCTTCAGAATCCTTTGGGTGATAAGACACTAAAAAAAAGTGGACGTGTGTCTGTGACCTATAGTCCATGCACACGTCACTCCAGGAAATTTCTATAGGCAGATCTCTGTAGCTGAACAAAAACACAAGGTTAAAATGCTTTGATTGATTAAACATGACTAATAAACACCTGACTACAACAATATATGGTTTATCCTTCTTAAACTATCTTTATTTTAATGTTAATAAAGTTTATTAATACTTAATAAATAAATACTTAATACTTCAATGCTAATTGACGTAGCCTTTATCCCTGTATAAAATACTATGTTGTGTCCAATTAGCCAAATCTGGTTTAAAGGGGTGATGAAATGAGAAATCAACTTCCCCTTGAGCTTTTGATATATAAATAAGGTCATGGCCATATAAGATTATCCTGTGAATTCCAAAGCTGAAACCTTCCTTGTTAGTCAAAGACAAGCTTTTATAGACACCAGGCCCAGAAAACGATCATGTGCTTCATCCTGACGTCATCTAGTGGTCAAAACACTGTCTCTACAGAATCATAAGCACGTGTAATAAAGTAGCCACTCCCCCGACTCATCGGATCATGCTAGCCAGCAGCAATAAATACGTCGAAGAAGATAGCAAGATATTGTGGAAGAACAGTCCCTGCATAAGATTCCTTTGGAACATAATATTAGGAATGTTTGATACTACATTATTTTTAATGAAGTTCCAGCTGACGTGGGGAAGAACGTTTGTGTGTTCGCTTCATTTCACTACGGAATCGTTTGTAAACAAGTTGACTATCAGGGGCGGGGTTTGCAGACACAATGTTGTGCCTTCTTCTATATTGGTTCTGACAGGAATGGTGCAACAAACTTATGTGAGCAACATGTCTTTTTTATATGTAGGCTTATAGTAGTCCTGTGTGTGTGCGTGTGTGTGTGTGTGTGTGTGTGTGTACACGCTTATATTCACAGATTGTGTGGGTCATGTAATACAGAAATAATATTCCAATCAATCGTGGGTGGATGAGAAATAAATCATTGTGCTTGTTAAATAAAGACGTTTACGAGCCCGTTTTACAACGGTTACAAATCATCCCGGTTGCCGCTTTCAAAACAATCACTCCCTAATGTGAACTCAACTGAGAACATTTACATTTAATCATTTAGCAGACGCTTTTATCCAAAGCGACTTAACAAAAAAAGGGGAGAGCAATAGAAGCAACGAAACAATGGCCAACAACCTGTAAGAGCTGTAAGTGAAATAACACTGGAGTGGAGCTGAAGCTCATTAAATATGCAAATCTTATCCAATCCTAGCCGTGGGCGTTTACTTCCAAGTCTCCAGTGCGGCACGCCCATCAAAACCCAGCGTTTTGGAAAGAGCCTCAAAACCACTGTAGAAAATAGCCTATTACTTATTAGCTATGATGTTTTTGGATATAAAAACCACACAAACGTATTCCAGACAAGAATACTTTTTGTGTGCAAAAAACAAACAAAATCGACATGTCAGTGTTATTTCACTTTGGTCTAGTTTATTCTTGGTTTTGTGACTGTGTGTTCTGTGTGATCCCGCCCACTGCTAATTTACCCAATAGTATTTTGACTCTTGGCAAAAAACAGCGTATTGCAGCAGCCATGGAAGCCAGCAAACAAAGAGTCTCATTCTCTCAAAAAGAGAGTCTCACTCTACTCAACCTAAAAAGCCTCAGCGTTAATCTAAAATTCTCTGTGACCAGAGGCGTATTAAAACGCAGATACACTAGCTGACCAACTTACACTCACCTAAAGGATTATTAGGAACACCTGTTAAATTTCTCATTAATGCAATTATCTAATCAACCAATCACATGGCAGTTGCATCAATGCATTTAGGAGTGTGGTCCTGGTCAAGACAATCTCCTGAACTCCAAACTGAATGTCAGAATGGGAAAGAAAGATGATTTAAGCAATTTAGAGCATGGCATGGTTGTTGGTCCCAGACGAGCCGGTCTGAGTATTTCACAGTCTGCTCAATTACTGGGATTTTCATGCACAACCATTTCTAGGGTTTACAAAGAATGGTGAAAAGGGAAAAACATCCAGTATGCGGCAGTCCTGTGGGCTAAAATGCCTTGTTAATGCTAGAGGTCAGAGGAGAATGGGCCGACTGATTCAAGCTGATAGAAGAGCAACTTTGACTCAAATAACCACTCGTTACAACCGAGGTATGCAGCAAAGTATTTGTCATGCCCCAACACGAACAACCTTGAGGCGGATGAGCTACAACAGCAGAAGACCCCACCGGGTACCACTCATCTCCACTACAAATAGGAAAAAACAGGATACAATTTGCACAATTTCACCAAAATTGGACAGTTAAAGACTGGAAAAATGTTGCCTGTTCTGATGAGTCTCGATTTCTGTTGAGACATTCAGATGGTAAGGTCAGAATTTGGCGTAAACAGAATGAGAACATGGATCCATCATGCTTTGTTACCACTGTGCAGGCTGGTGGTGGTGGTGTAATGGTGTGGGGGATGTTTTCTTGGCACACTTTAGGCCACTTAGTGCCAATTTGTCATTGTTTAAATACCACTGCCTACCTGAGCATTGTTTCTGACCATGTCCATCCCTTTATGATCACCATATACTCATCCTCTGATGGCTACGTCCAGGAGGATAATGCACCATGTCACAAAGCTCAAATCATTTCAAATTGGTTTCTTGAACATGACAATGAGTTCACTGTACTAAAATGGCCCCCACAGTCACCAGATCTCAACCCAATAGAGCATCTTTGGGATGTGGTGGAACGGGAGCTTCGTGCCCTGGATGTGCATCCAACAAATCTCCATCAACTGCAAGATGCTATCCTATCAATATGGGCCAACATTTCTAAAGCTTTCAGCACCTTGTTGAATCAATGCCACGTAGAATTAAGACAGTTCTGAAGTTGAAAGGGGTCAAACACAGTATCAGTATGGTGTTCTAATAATCTTTTAGGTGAGTGTATAGTGTAAGGCTGGCCGCTTTCTACTGTCAATCATCCTCATTTCAAAAGTCTGGAGACAGTGAGAAAAAGACAGAAAGAATATACATAGGCAAATATAGATGATTGTGGGAAGTATTCACCAACTTGAGTGCACTTACTTTCACAGTGTGATACAGGCCTCGTTCTTACCCATAGGCCTCTGCGATCCCAGGGCAACCCCCTGGATAATAACACAACAAATCTGCAACAACTGCTCTCTCCATGCAATCTATCTCCAGTCAAATCTCTTCAACATCCTGTCTCTCATTCTTTCAGCCTCTTTCATACCCTATGAACACATCCCTTGGCACACTCTCACTTTCAGCTACTAAAACTCTCCCTTGCTCTCCATCTCTCTCTTTCTGGATTTGTTTCAATTTCTTTGTGGCTCATCCAGTGAGATGACAGGAAGTTGGCAAACACTTCTACAAAGGACTTTTTCCATCTCTTCATTCTCCCAGGATTCCCTTATCTGGCTTACAGCCACTGTTGTGTATTTGCGTTTATGCCTCTTTAAAAAAGGAACATCCCGTGGCCTGACCGCCATGGTTATGCTGAGATTTATGGTGCAACAACCAGAGTTAAAAATCTCATTTATGTCCAGTCAACCAGTTAACCTGCTTGTTCTCCATCACCACCTTTTACTAGACTAAGTCTAGTTCCAGAACCATCATGCTAAAAACTTTGTAACCAATGCAAAAAGAGTTTTTTTATTGAAATTGAGCAGCAGAAATTGCTCATTAAGAACGTCCACAAAATCAGAAACCACATCAACAACACCAAAAACTTTTCCCAGCCATCGTGGCAAGGAGGAAGTATGACGGATAAGCTATTGTTAATCCTAAAGACCAGAAGAACTAATGAAAAAGGTATAATGTGGTAAAGTCAAATCGTGTGCTATTACTGTCTGAGAGTAGCACCTTCTGCTCTGCAGAACCTTCAGAACCTTGCAGATCGTACCTGATCCAGCTAATCAAAGATTATCTGAGAACTACAGGTATGTGTGTTGGATCAGGGATCGTGGCCCTCGAGAAACGGAGTTTCATACCCCTGGTCTAGAAAAAAAAAAAACAATGCATATTATGATGATATGACCCCTTTAAATAACACAAACGAAGGCATGGCCTTGTGGACCAGCAATGAGAATGTGATCAGGCTTTGAGTCACATGACACGGGCAGCAGCTCTGCACATTCACTGTTCAGTATAAGTAACAGTCAGGGGCCAACAAGCCGCCGTGTTGTTGTGTAACTCTACACCGGCCGTTTGCACACTACTCTAGAAAAGATCAGAGGCCTCGTGACTGCATCCACACTGATACTACCCAACCATCACCCTCCCTTACATGACATCAGCACTCCGCATCTCTGTCGCTCTCTCGAAACTATGAATGGTGGATGTGTGTGTTTAAGAGGGAGGGATCAAGTGACTCACCTAAAACACACACACACACCAGCACCGAGGTGGCAGTCCGCTTTACGTCTGTGACTCATGTTTACTTCACTTATTGCACGGAATCGGCCCTATTTCCATGCTGCAGTGTTAATATTTACCTAATGATAGAAGCCTGTCTCCACGCCATAACAAAAAGAAATCCAGGGGCTAAAGATGCTACACGCTCGCTCATGTTTCCTGTTTGAATCATAGAGTTTGTGCATACATTCATTGCATAATGCTAGCAAATCACTAGCTGGGAGAAATCTGAGAAGTCCTGAGCCATAATAAGCCTTTGAAAACATTAGCTTGTTTTAAGAGGCGTTAAGAAATTGCAAATAGAAACAAAAATTTTCAACTATTCACAGACTTAAAGCTGATCAACTTTCCCCTGGTTTCACAGACAAGGCTTAAACCTAGTGTAACGCATTACAAGTAATTAATTGACATAATCAGGTTACTTTTTCAAGTAACTAGTAAAGTAAAATTACTTTTAAATTTACAACAAAATATTTAACAAAGTAAATATACTTACTTTAAAAAAAAATGTAATGGAAGTAACTTTATTTTACCAATTATTGACACAAATATACTTTAAATACTTAATCTCAATCTATTAAGCATTGACTTTGCTACCGACCTTCAATGATCCAATAAGCAAAACATGACTTTGATAAACATCACATTGAACTTTCCTGCATCTTATTCTTCTGTAATTCAGAATCGCACCACTGCGAGGTTTGTTTGAGCTGCACCCTTTACTGTACAGGTGTGAATTTGGATTTCCTTTAGCCTGAGGCTTATTTATTTCACTTATGGTGTGAAAATGCCTTTACATTAGCCAAAAATAAACTTTTTGTTATTAAAAACAAACAAGAAAGCCCAGCCCATGCAGCCCAGAGGAGAAAAGTAATGTAATGCATTAGCCTACTTTACATAAAAAGTAACTAAAGTCCAGCACTGGTCATACAAATCAAAAAATACTATTACAAATGCTTGACTCTCCTCTTTTTTGTTTCCTATTTATTTGAACTATTTAGTTTATATATGCATCATAAAATAATACAAAACCATATTGGCTTGCCTGCTGAAAGCCAAACATTCTATAAACATGAAACCAGACCTTTCTAAACATAAAACAAGAGACATGAAACAATACAATCCCAGAGCTAAGAATGAAGCAGTTTTGGTTGCACAGCAGGTTTTCAAACAGAACATTTTGAGAACAATAGTGGTTACTGGTTGTAAATCATGATTTTTATTCTATTGACACAACATTTTTAGTGAAAAGATGTACACATCTAATGTTACTCTGACAAAAGGTAGGAGAAGAAGATACAAAAGCCAATAATTTAATTTTGCAATGTTATTTATATATATATATATATATATATATATATATATATATATATATATATATATATATATATATATATATATGCTATATCTGTGAATGTTGTTACTAAACTATTACTCATGCAGTCTAAATGGGCCTTTATACATTATTATATTTATTTTAGTCCCTTACAAGGTCGTCAAAATATCCCTGGCATCAAGAAGTTTGAACCCCATGCTGTACTGAACCATTTCCTCACTTCCAGGAGCTAAACATCAGCAAATGTGAGCGAGAACACATTTCCGACAAAATCCAACCACTAAAGGAATATAATAGTATTTCACTATTGCAATTATAGTGTAAACAACTTTAAATGATCCATGTTTCACAACTGAGAACGGCATTCGATGGGTTTGTAAGTCAGTGGACAGCGCCGTCGTGCTGAAATCTCTGGCGCCGCAGCTTCAACGCTCGGGTCAAAACAACATTAGATATTCACATCGATTAAACCGCAATAGCGTGCTATTGTAGCCTACCATGAAGCTGTCATTATGAAGTGTACACTTGTATAAGGCAAAATGGCGCATAATACAATCCCAGAGCTGAGAATGAAGCAGAGGCCTGATCTCCACATGACTAATAAACACAAGTGTGATTCTGACTGAAAATTACCACCAAATTTGCTCTGTGTGTTAAATCAAACGAATATCGTTCATTCCTTCAGCTCGAGCTAGATTTCCCTCTCGCATATAGGATCCATAAAGCTCTTACTTCAACATGGACTGCTCCTTCTCCTCCTCTTTCTTCTGCCTGTCCATGACACCGAGGATGATCTTCCTCTCCTCCTCGGTGAGGTGGCTCAGGTCCGGCATCTCCGGCAGGACAGGCCCGCTGCGGAGCCCGGCTGGAGCAGACATCTTTACACGCCGATGCTGGAGAAGATCAATAACCAGACTTAATCCATGATGAATGCAAGGTCTGTTTGATCAATCATCATCATTTTGGTTGCTCAGGAATCAAAGCATTATAACCCGCCAAAGCAGCATCTCTGATGGCCGTTATGATGTTTTACAACACTATAAAAGAGGTTAAGTTATTATACAACTATTGAAATGATAACAATGCAAGCTCATGGACTAGATATAAGGTGGATTCTACAGCATTAGATCAATCAATGCAGGAATGGATAACCTACAGATGGTCCTTTTAAAATGACTATTGAAATGAACAATCCTGATTAATATCCTCCTCTTGCTCAATACAGAAATGAATAAAGCAACGATGCATTGTGAATAAAATAGCCAATCTCAGATGTTATTCCAGATCTGTGAGGATGTGAAAGCGCCTCTTGCCTTTTATTTGGCCATCATCCTGTTCAATCCTGTCTAGCCCATCGCTGTCATCGTCCTGGAAAAGTTCTTTTGCATCTCATAATAAATGTTTTTTTCCCTTTGGTGTCCCTCTGCTCCGGTGCCTCGCTTTCCTCCAGGTTTGGTAATTCTTGAAGATATCTTAAATACACAAAAATGGATGCAGCGACAGAGGATCCCAATTGGAAGAGTGTGGGCGGAGCAAAGCCGCCCGGCAAGGAGGAGAATCCACCAATCGTGCTATGGCGAAGGCTTCCGTGTTAATATTCATGAGGCGGCGTTCGCTTTTGGAATTAAACGACTCGACGTCAGCACGGACTATTTGATTTTTTTTTTTTTTAAATTCGCCATTGGAACGGATGCACTAAACGTCAGCGTTACATAGCCTAATTAATATTCAGGATCCAAGCCTTTTTCTAATTCAATGCTAGGAAAACAGGCAGGCTATTTGTAGATTATCAAGTTTCCCATGATAAATAATGAACACTACAACTTTCCCTGGGATTTAATAAACCTTCTAGAATACCCTTGAATATAGAGTGAAAAAAAAACAAATAAAGCGTTTCATTTCCCATGTAGGCCTACAAACTGCCATGTGTAAAATGCATTAAAATGAAATCCACCAAAATATGTTTATCCAGATAAATCCTTTCCCAGCATTTTGTTATTCGGGAAACAAAACAACACCATTGGAAGATAAGGACTCATCGTCCGCATGACCCAATGAATATTGAAGTATCGAGACTTGACCACTGGAAGGTCATGACGACACAACGTCAGTATGACATAATGAATATTCATGCAACCTTTGCCATAGTAGGACTCGCAATTTCATTGACAGCCAGTCGAAAATCATAGTGAAAAAACGGACTGGAATCTTCATTCGAGCAGGATTAGCCATGAGTTCTAAAAAATAACCTCAGAGGTGCTCCTTGCAATATGTGCAATAAATTCGCATATTATTGTTGTATACTTGTAAGCTGTAACCTACTACAAGTATAGACTAATAATGTGGGAATTTATTACAACATTCATTTATTAATACTACGTCCTTTTAAGAGCTGATAATGCTTAATTACATTTTTAGCAAAAAAATATACTACTTCAATTTAGAGGCAAATAAAACACCAATTCCTTTCATCTTAATATTTATGTTTTAATTATTAAATTAAAAATTAAATATAAATGTTATTAATTAAATATTAATGAGGTGATTCCTGATTCCAAATGAGATGATACATGTTTTACTACAGCAAAATTTAGCATGGCCATCAATATCATATCAAAATTTACTAGATTAATTATTGAATGTTTAGATCATTAGTCAACATTTAAACATAAACATTTTGATTTAAAAAAAAAAAGTGTCTGATGAAGAACCACTTGGCTCGAAACATCACCTGTGGTGATACCACAAAATAAATATTTTTTCTATTTTTGGAGATTTATTTATTTTTTGTGGTTGATCATAATTTAACTTTTTTGCACATGAATCTTTGTGAAGCATAAAATTGATACATCAGGTATGGATTTGTTCAACATTTTATAATGTTAATGAGTTATAACCCATTACCCAGTTCATCATTCAGACTGTATATTATTCCATAGCCTCTATTTCTCAGATCCTTTGGCTTGCACTGACTGTAAAGGTTTTTAAATGACAGTAGATTGAGATAATAGGATTATAGACTAAAAAGGTGAAGAGTATCCTATATCTCATTAGAGCATTAAGTGTTTTAGCCCAGGATGAGAAAAACAGCACTGGTTTACATTGGCAAACAATTGTACATGACACAAACACCATAAAACATCAGGATTGCATTTAAAGGCATTATGTAAACTTGTGCGAACTGAACTGACACACAAGTGATTCTTAACAATACTCACCAATCTTACCTTAGCAACTACTGAAGTACACCATCAGATTTCTGCTTCTTTCAAAGGCATTTCAAATCAATAAGAACACCAAGAAGGTAACTTTGCTCCAAGGTAAATTTATGTTCATTAATATACATACTGATAATAGTAGAACGTGATGTAAACACATTTAAAACAGTCCTGTTCTCATTTACACCAATGCAAACTGAAAAAATGAATATTCACAGATGAAGACATTTTATTGTTCATATTCAACCAATTATAAAGAGCAATTCTAGTATGATTTCCATGCTCAGGGTGCCCATGTAAAATTCTTAAGAAATATACAGCAGTATGCTGAAAGTTCTTTTACATACCAAAAAAAAGTTTTAGTATGGAAGTAAAAGAGTGGAAAAAGAATGGAATATTCTGGATCATGTCCATGTGTGAAGAACAGAAACCCCTCCATCTACAGCACCTCTTGAATTCGTCTCTTACTCCACAACAGCCACCACATGTTTCGCCTTTTCTGTCGGCTGAGGAACAGATCCTGGCTTGCTGTGTTTGAGGACATTTTGTTCCCTAAAAACAAACACACAGAAGCAAAAGACAATCAGAATGCTGATCGAACTTAAACATAAGCTAATTTCTTTTCGCTGACAGTACTATGGAGAGAAACGGCAAAATATTTAAGTTGAAGTGTTATTTTTTTCTATGTTTTTCCAAACAAGCGACAGTGAATATGTTGAATTTGTTATGCAATGTATTGCAAATGAGTTTACGGTTGCTGCAAATGACAAAATGTTTGTTTTTGAGTGAATTATACCTTTAACTCGGTTCTCTCAAAACCTGGATCAATGATTGTTCAAGATAATCATCAGCACTGAAAATGTCTTAACATTTGGTGAAGGAAACTTACTTCCTGCGCCGGGCTTCTTTCATTTCCCGCTGCTCTCTCTTCTGTTTCAGGACGTCTCTGGGTAGGTGGCGGTGACGGGCGATGCGTCTCACCTGTGGGTGGTGCTGAAATTTCTCTATCAGCTTCTTGCTGTAGTTTGCGGCAGCTTTTTCTCGGGCGGAGAGCTGTGAACAATGAGACTTGTGTCAATGGTCAAGCCTAGCGTCTTTGTGTATTAAAGGGTTAGTTCACCCAAAAATGAAATTGATGTTATTAACGACTACCCTATTTTAGTCGCAGAGCATATGCAGTCAATGCCCACTTTACTGTCCATGTCCAGAAAGGGAATAAAAACATCATCAGATTAGTCCATATGAGACATCAGTTGGTTGATTAGAATCTCTTGAAGCATCGAAAATACATTTGGGTCCAAAAATATCAAAAACTATGAATTTATTCAACATTGTCCTCTCTTCCGTGCTGCTCCAAAAAGATTCAAACGGTTAATGAATCAGTGAATCGATCAATGCTTCGGGTCGCCAATGTCACGTGATTTCAGCAGTTTGGCGGTTTGACGTGATCCGAACTGCTGAAATCACGTGACATTGGCGACCCGAATCATTGATCGATTCACACCGTTTGAATCTTTTTGGAGGAACGCGGAAGAGAAGACAATGCTGAATAAAATCATAGTTTTTTATATTTTTGATGCTTCAAGAGATTCTAATCAACCAACTGATGTCACATATGGACTACTCTGATGATGTTTTCATTCCCTTTCTGGACATGGACAGTAAAGTGGGCATTGACTGCATATGCTCTGGGACTTAAATATAAAATATCTTAAACTGTGTTCCGATGATGAACGGCGTTCTTACAGGTGTGGAACGACATTAGGGTGAGTCATTAATGACATCAATTTCATTTTTGGGTGAACTAAGCCTTTAATGTATACATTTCTTAGGAATACACTTCATTAACAACTTTAAAGGGTAATTTTGCCCAAAAATGTAAATACTGTTATGAATTACTCACCCTCATGTTGTTCCAAACCTGTAAGAGTTTTCTGTCTCTCCATTGACAACTACACAACTACCATTTTGACCCTTCAAAGCGTTAATAAAGATACGTAAAACAAATCCATATGAATTGAGCGGGTTAGTCCAAATTTTCTGAAGAGACTCAATCGTTTTATATAATTAACAGATTTAATTTAGCAAGAACAAACCTAATTTGCTCTTGCAGAAGCTCAAACATGATGCATACCAAGAATGAACCTCATTAGTTCTTGCTGAAGCTCAAACGTGATGCCTAACATGAGAACGAACGTCATTGGTTCTTGCTGAAGCTCAAACGTGATCCGTAACATGAGAAATAACCTCATTGGTTCTTGCTGAAGCTCAAACGTGATGCGTAACATGAGAAAGAACCTCATTGGTTCTTGCTGAAGCTCAAACGTGATGCGTAACATGAGAACGAACTTCATTGGTTCTTGCTGAAGCTCAAACGTGATGCGTAACATGAGAACGAACCTCATTGGTTCTTGCACGTCAAGTGAACATGCTTAAGCCTCCGTTTACCACAACTGATGTGCGAGTTGATGAATGTTTATATGTTAATAAAAGCCTAAAATAAATATGTTCATCATATAACGCAATCGAGTCTCTTCAGAAAATTTGGTTCAGTTCATATGGATTAGTTTTACGATCTCTCTATGAAGTGTTAAAGAGTTGCGTAGATGTCAATGGAGGGACAAAAAGCATTCAGATTTCATCATAAAGATCTTCATTTGTGTTGCGAAGATGAATGCAAGTATTATGGGTTTGGAACGACATGAGGGCAAGTAATGATGACAGAATTTCCTTTTTGGGTGAACTATCCCAATAGTAGTGGCAGCAGAAACATGCAACATCTTGAAAAGGCTTTTTTATTTGGTAATCAACATAACGCAGCACATTTTTCAGTAGAAGAAATGAACTGAAGCGCTCATCTATCTCTCTATCATAAAATTTCCATGGCTCGCGGGCTTTGGCGCGTCTCACTCCACACCCCTCCGAGGGCTTTTATTCTAATTAAAAGCAATGATTTTCTCAAATTCAATTTGTTTAGGGCAATCTAATAGCTGCTGATGCCATCAGAGCACTCGGGGGGGAAATCTGAAGGCCTGTTAACTCTTATTTACGAACTTCTTGACAGTGCTCACATGAGAGGGAAAAAACAAACATGACTCTGCTGTTTCCATGGAGACATCCCATAATGGAGCTATTGTGTTTGCAGTCGTAAAAACCAAGAAGGTAATTTGCATTTAAGCCATCAGGTCCCTCAGGAATTTCTATGAGAATATTTTGATTCATTAGTAAAATAACATTACTTGAAGAGACAGACATTAATTACACCCATTCAAACATGTGAAATTTAAATAAGTTGTTTCTAAAATTGCTAACAAGTTGCAACCCAAGGACTGAACACTTATCCAACAACTTTTAATGCAATGCAGTGTTATCGCTACCTAAACACTATTAAAAACATTTTTGTTCATTAAAATATTTTTTTTTAAATAGACAATTATTTCAGTTTGTTGAAGTTTAAAGGTGCACTATGTAACTTTTCCGTCCGCTAATGATCTTCTATTCAAAACAAAGGTGTAGCTTGATGACACCAAGTTTGAGTGCAGAATCTTTAGACATGTGGTATTTTCCTCGCAGTCGGTGGAAAATATTCGGGATAGGACTCTGGCAGTTATCATGTTCATGGATGCGGTTATTAACGTGAATGTAGTGTGAAGCAGAGCAGGACTGAGCGTTGTGGAGCTGAGCACGGCTGCCGGAGAGATTGTTACACAACACACGGCTCGCAAGCAGCGGGACTTCTATTGTGAAGGGACACAGTCGCCGGTGCCATTTCCATTTTTCCGGTCATGAGTATAAGGTAGTGCAGCTCTGTTTATCATATCAGATACATTTAAGTGTCTAAAATGATGTTATGATGTTACTCTGTGTGTTCACTCAGCAGCTGCTGTGACACGTGTTTCTTTGTGACACAAAGAAAACCGAGGGTAACGCGGATCTGATGCCACTGACAGGCGACTCCCTCAGACATCCCGGTTCCTTGGTTAAAATAGCAATTTTCTCACGATTTACAAATAGTTGGAAACATTTGGGATTGTAAGACTTCACCTGAACAAAATATACATCATTGGCCTGGTTGTTTTTGGATATTTTACTGCACAAATCCTAAAAAGTGCACCTTAAAGTACTAAATTTACTAACCGAAATAAAACTAAACTAGAAAAAAAAAGACTAACTCAAGAAAAAAAACGAATAGAAAATATAAACGATAATCCAATTACTAAAAATTATAATAGTGTATAAATATTACTAAAATAATCTGATTTTTTTCACATTATAATAAGAATTTAGAGCTAAACAAGTAATTAACTGTTATGTTAAGCCACACTAGAAAAATTCCAATGATCCTGAAAATGTGCTTCACTATTTTATATAAATTGCATAAATTATATAAAATGCAACACTTGTTTTTCCCCCATTTCCATGAGCTGAACTCAAAGATCTAAGACTTTCTATGTACACAAAAGGCCTATTTCTCTCAAAGATCGTTCACAAATCTGTCTAAATCTGTGTTAGTGAGCACTTCTCCTTTGCCGAAATAATCCATCCACCTCACAGTTGTGGCTCATCAAGATGCTGATTAGACAGCATGATTATTGCACAGGTGTGCCTTAGACTGGCCACAATAAAAGGCCACTCTCATAAAAATATATAATTAAACGTATGTATTTGGCAGACACTTATCCTAAGTGACTTATGCTGCATTCAAGGTATACATTTTATCCTACATTTTATCAGTTAATGCATTCCCTGGGAATCAAACCCATGACCTCGGCATAGCTGGAGCTATACTCTACCGTTTCAGCTACATGAATGCTTAATTAATTAAAAATGAAAAGCAATTCAGCAGAAGCTTTCATATAAAATATATAACATTACAAGTGGATTTAAGAGATTAAATAAAAGGCAGTAAAACATGGCCCCTTTAATTGAAACAACAGGCATAAGTGTGCAAAAATATGATGCTGTGAATGTAAAAAGCCACTTATAGAGGGTCTACCTCACGTACAGTGAATTTATATTAATATAGTAAAACAGGCACTCGATCAGATGGCAAAGAGAAACAAAAACAAACTAAACCCAGCTCCAAAGAGCTTCTTCCAGACAGCAGAGTCTTGATTCAGCATCTGTTCCTTTAATTAAATACTCTCATGTGTCTGATAGTTTAATGTCTTCATTATTTTTCCTGCATTAAGTGATTGGCTGATTCAAACTGCTGATAACTGCATTGAGTGTCTGATCTCTTTAAGTGAAACGCATCATGATAAATCTCTCTCTTAAAGTCCGGTGGGAGCCAAAAACTTGCCAACGCTGGACTGCATGAGGGAATCAGATGAACTAGAGCTGATAGGAGATGATGGGGAGAAGAAACTATGTTCACCTGGAGCAAAACCAACCTCTGCCTCAGCAGATCAAAAGCCTTGCTTCCAAGCTAAGGTTATTTAAAGGGATTTGATTTTGACCACATTTCTAACAATTATTTCCTCCCTGACTTGAATTGGAGCTCCTTAACACAGTGTCTTATTTTAAAGCAACTTTCAAGATCAGATACCATTAAAAGGTTAAAAAAAATGTTTCAGTCAAACAGCCTAGCACTAATCTATAGTATTTTTTTGACAGAGAGGAAGTGTTAAATGTCTCAATCAAACCAACATCTATGAACATGTGCGGATTTCCTTGTAAGCAGACTTCACTTTATGAAATAGGTGTAGGCACTTTGGGGCACTCTATTACAAGAGTTGCTTTGACAAGAGACATAAAACTCTAGAGCTTTTTCCTGGCCAGGTTTCAGACCGTGGCAACACTGCCATAGAAGTGCTTAATGAAAGTGATTTGTGGGTGTAATTCATTTTAAGTGCTTTGTGGGGTGACCACAGGGCCAAATGTGGCCCATATGAACCACCTGAGTGCATTTGCAACAAGTTAACACACTCACAAAGCTCTACAATCAAGGATGGAACCTGAAGTCAGCGAGTTAAAACTCATTTTGGATGGGTAATGCATATAAAATGGGATCAGGCACTCACCAATCCGAGTTTCTCTGAGGCGTTGGCCTTCCACAGCCGAATGTTCATTTCGTCAGAACCACTCATGATGTATTTGTTGTCAGCCGACCACCTCACACTGATGACATGCTGCATACGTTTGGTGTGGTACACCTCCCTGAGGATTGTGGGAAATTACACAATGCCAGAATATACAATAATAATAATAATAATAAATAAATTATAATATATATACATATATATTTTTTTTTTAATCGTTTGACAGCCCATATTTTATTTATTTATATATATATATATATATATATATATATATATATATATATATATATATATATATATATATATATATATATATATAAGGGCTGTCAAGCGATTTAAAGAAAATCAAATTAATTACAAATGATTCACACATCAAATTTGGCTAAAAATTACTCCCAAAAGATAATTTAAAGTAGCCTAGAAATCTAGATGGACCCTAGTGGCAGCAAATGTATTTTGCAGCCAGGGTTGTCTAGCAACTCTCCATTGGCTTGCAAGCTGGAAAAAACAAACTCTAGCCAATCACATCGTGTATAGACTCGGTGGGTGGGCTTAACATAATGATGGCAAATTTGTGAATTCCACATGAAATCCCTGCTACTTCCCTGCTAACAAAGAACGGCACTTAAGTCATTCTTAAAAAAGGAAGATGCGTTCTGAGTTTTGCAAACCTATCAACTAGCGCAGCTGATGGGAAAACGTATGGGACTCCGCCACAATCCGCTTGTGATTGTTGTCTCACCACTGATAGCACTCTGGCTGTTTATAGCACACTAGCGCTATCCTACTGCGTGCAGAGGGAGTTTGAAAGACAACCGTTTATCCTGCCCTCAGATTGAGCCCTGCCAATGGCCTGTTCCCAGACACAACATCTTGATATGGCTCTGGCTTATTTCAAGTCATTATTGTACAAAAAAACTAAAATAGACATTTATAAAAGTAGATTCAGAAAGATATATTTTTGGCTGACCTATACCTTTATTGTTTGTTTTTATTAATATGGACATATTCAATTATTTTTGGATGAAATAATACAGTCAATAAGTAACAAAAACTGCCATTTGGTGGCGGTAAATGTCTAAGGGAGTAAGTAATTCGGTCTATTCATTCAAATGGCTAATTAATTCAGGACATGAGTGAAGTAAATGGCAATATATCCATAAAGACAACACAATATTAAAGGTGCACCATGTAACTATTCTGTTCGCTTTTAAAGAAATCAATTTCTAAACACTTGATGAGCAAACAGCAAGTTGGGAACTACAGCCATTTCCTCCAGACTTGCTGACATCAGCAGCTCCGATATTTACATAAACCCCTCCTCCGAGAATATTAAATAAGGGGGGCGTGGCCATTTTTTATTGCTGTGGAGAATAGTAGGCTGCAGTGCGCTAGGCTGTTAGCGAATCACAACACAGCTGGGCTAGCTAACCAATCTGAGCCAATTGCGTATTCTTGAGGGACTGGCTTCATAAAACCAGGAAACTATCAGACCGTTTTTACAAGCAGAGAGTACAATAAAGTTAAAATGTATGAAAAATAATGCAATTTTTTAAAAACGAAGGATGAACATGTTATAGTGCACCCCACAAACACAGTCAGCCTTTGAAAGAATGTGTTTTACTACACCTTTAAAATAGCAATTTTCTCACAATTAACAAATTGTTGGAAACATTTGGGATATTGTAAATACTCAATTGAACAAAATATATGACACTGGCCTGGTGGTTTTTGTGTATTTTACAGCAAATATGTTGCATAGTGCACCTTTAACTTATTTATTTTATTAAACTGGTGTATAAGATCAGTATCGTATTTGCACTCATCGTGCTATTCTGGACTGAGATTTTTTTTTAAAATAAATTCACACTAGCAGTTTAGTTTCAAACGGGGCACGGTTTATTCTTTTTTTGGGGTGGCGCAAACACCAGTAAATAGACAAGCACAACTTTAGTAAATCACCTTGCATGATTTATTTAAATACCCTCACTCCATAAATGCTGCGCCTGAAAGGGAACTCCTACAAATACATATGCAATAAGGTCAGCTGCAAAAATATATATATTTTTTTTAATGACAAAAGTGGGTTTGCGTTGGCACAAGCTGTTAGAAAATCTGGCCCATATTTTTTTGCTCACCAGCCACTGGGGCTAGTGGTTTTCCAAATTTACTAGCCACTCAGCATTTTCACTGGTCACAATTTTGACATCAACACCATAAGAGAAAACTGACATATATATTTTAAATATCATCTCATAGTTGATGAGCATTAGATATTTCAGTAAGAAATTTTTGCAGTGTTGTTGTTGAAAAGCTCAATTTTGTTCAACTACAAAATACAAAACTATGTCATTTTGCATCATAAGCAAATGTATATTGATTTAAGGATGTTCAGATATTTTACGGGGAAATAAAAACACGCATTGGATTTTTTTTTGCCACTTGAATTTAAGACTTTCTGCTGTGATTTAGGAATTTTTAAGGCGATAATTTGAGGAACACTGAAGAATCTGTGACTATATTTTGACATGAAAGTAAATACTACTAGATCACTTTCTCCAGACATTAAAGATCTCCTTGGCCTTTCCACACCACACTCACCTACTGTGGCCTTTCTCTTTCTGAAAGATGCGGACAGTTTTGTCAAAGCTTGCTGATACAAACTCCCTTCCTGTAGGTGAAAAGTCCACATCCAGCACAGCCGATACATGATCCATGTGCACAGTCACAGGATTATCCAGATGCCTTATGTCATAAGTATAAAGGCTGTGGAAGAAACAGAAAAAGGTGACATGATTTATTTACTCTGACTGAATTTTTCATGTAAAGGTTTACGCTAAAATGAACTCACTTGTAATCTTCATTGGCACATGTAAAATAATACGCTTCCATTGGGTTCCAGCAAAGTGTGTTACTTCTCAATTGCATGATAACCTGAAACAGTGGAATTTCATTGCAGTCAAATGAAACTATTCAGACACGCGGGTAAAAAAAGTAAAGGCCATTACAAACCGCAAGCTTGAGTGGCACGCGAGCAGCGCATATTTTCAGCATCCATGTTAATAAATGAGTGCATTAACAATGGGAACAGGAGCGCTGCGTGAGCATCAAACATGAGCGTCACGTGAGCAACAGTGAAACGGGAATTTCGGTGCAGATTCTATATTTGCTGCGTTGCTCACACTCAATTAAAATGAAAGCACATTTTTTAAGGACAAAATAAATATGATTTTTCACATAAAGTGCTCAATGCACAGAATAAGCATGTCTAGTGTGTTTTAACAAGAACTGGAGTATGTCAGAAAAGAAAATGAAAAAGAAAATCTTTATAGAACACTTACTCATTTAAACTTGTTTTTAATTATTCTGTTTGGGTGAAAGTATGGTGTATTATAAAAAACTAAATGTAAACTAGCCAGAAATTATGATATATAAACTTTCTTTTAGTTTATCATGTAATACACAGAGCGGTATATAGGCTCTAGCACTACCCAAATCAACCCAGAGTTTGCGTGGTTCTTTTCCTGCTGAGTTTGCGGCCTTTTAAACAGATGACAAAAACACACTGTTTACCCCATTCATGTGCAGCAATGGATGACACGAGGCTGAACATGGAGGTTGAGAAACACAAAATGCTTTATGATCCTAAAAATAAATGCTATAAGGATATATATTTCAAGGTATAAGCCGGGGTTGCTTCTATTTCTGCAGATGGCAAGTCATCAAATTTATTTTTAACTATAATCCATTTCATTGGACTTTAGGACAACTTTAGGAAAGTTGACTACTAAATATTTTTTTCTGGCATCTCCTCAAAACATATCATCATTCACCACATATAACAATGTATTGAGTATTTTATGAAGCTCTGAATAGCTTTGGAGTCGCTGCTGTGACGCTGTACAAATGCTTCCAGTGTGAATACTCTCGCAAGTTTGCAGCTGCAGTGACGATGTCGTTCTGCTGATGCGAAGCTCAAGCTTGTGGTGTGAAATGGCCCTAAAAGCTGCGGTTGAAAACGAAAAATATTGCAGACCTTTCTGAGTGGTGCAGATTCTCTGGTGTCATACAAGACGATACTTCTGTCTGATGCACAGCTGGCAAGAAGTTCGGTCTGCAAAGGACAACAGGACAATTTACTAGTGACAAAACTATAAGTTAAAGAAGTGACATTTAGTGTTTAAACTACTCAATTACTTCCTTAACCCCCACTTGGATAGATTCTTGGGATTAAGGGAATCGACATTGGTTCATAAAAATGAGAATCGATTAAAGAAATCAATATTTTGTACCCAAAATACTCTGGACCTAGTAAAAAAATAAAAGCTCCCTATTTTGCCTCATATAACAGAGAGCTTGAGATTATAGTGGTACTCATCAACCCCATGGTGGTCACCACCATTGTAAAGCTGCTTTGAAACAGTACATTATGAATTTCCACAGATTTAAACTGAAATTTGAATTTGTTGATCACCTCCACAGGGTTATAGCGTACGCAGTTGAAGCTGTCCACACCCCAGCTGAAGGAGCGGATGGGACTGCTTCTCTGCTCATCCCAGATATCCACAGTCTGCCCGCAGGTTGCAAACGTGCCCTCCCTATGATGGTGGTCAATGCCAGTGAACACCGCCTGCGAAACACATCAGGCATGTTAGTAGCTGAAAACATGAGCTGGCCACCTAAAGTAAAGAACTCTAAAAGAATGAGCATATGAAAAAGTATGACTAAAACAATTTTATTTAGTGGAAAACATTGAGAGAAATCATATCTTAACTATCTACTGATAATATCTTGTATACATTATATAAGCCTTTCTGCATAGTAACATACACATAATTAGGGATGCAAATATAAAGTATTATCGGTATCAGCAAAAAAAAATTATCGGTGCATCTATTATTATTTTTTTAAATAAATTATAGTCATACACTTATAGCCCATGAGATATGCAAGCTGAAACTGTACCTTCCCCAGTATTGTGTTTATCGGTTCCTCCCGAACTCCATATCCTGGTGCTTCCATGTTCCACTGTTTGATGGTCTTGTCATCTCCTACCTATTTCACAGAATAACATAACTACACATTCATTTACTAACTGGATTGTCGTCATCTATATTAATTCCTCAACAGGAAGAATATGGAGCCTGCAGGGTTAAAATACCGTGAAAAAGGAGGTGCCACAAAAGCGGGAGCACATTCCTCGTACAAATCCTTCATGAGCCTGGACTGTCCTCAAACACTCCCGCTTAGGAAGGTTCCACACTTTCACCTATCAGAAAAGAATCATAAATCCACACTGATTCATTCATCCTGAATCTAAACGGTCATTTGCACACTTTTGATTTACTGGGCAAAGTAACTGCAAAATGTAAGCTCATTTACGTGCTCCTGGTCTTGTTGTTTACTGTATTATTGAATGTTGGGCTGTTCTTGTATGGTAAATGGAAACATCTTGATAGAACATGCTCAATAAAAGAGCTCCAGAAAGAGTCTTAATACTTAAATACCCAGGTAAAAGCCTTACCTCCCCATCACATGCACCAGACAGGACTGTTGAAAGGCTTTTGGCGTGTTTGACGATGCAGCTGATGCCATCTCTGTGCCCATCTAGTGAAGCCACAAAAGGTTTGGCAAACACCCTCTCAAGTTTAGTGGCATTCAGTGCTCTGGTATATTCCCTGGGCACCTCAAAAGGATGCAGAGTCGGGTCATAGTTCCTAGGCACTAGATAGGGAATACTACAGTTAGTTGACTTCCTAATACGCCAGCTTCATATAATTACTTCATGTTTACATACCTTTCTGTATATCTCTGGTTGTCTCGCGAACATAATCGTCCGGGTTTCTACAAAGCACTTTAACTTTCATCCCACCGGATTATAAAATTAAACACCCAAAATCTTGATCAAATCGCGTTCAGAGAAAAGTAGGACCATGTGTTTGTATGACGTAGCGCGCATTAATGTGACGCATTAAACATCCGGGTACTGCGAAAATAGAAAGATACTTTTTTTTAAAGTACTTTTGTAATTTTTTTTAAATAAACATTTGATTTTCATTATTGTTTATTGATGCACTATAGTAAATAAAAATAATTACACATTTATTATTAAAAAATATCGGTCACCCAAACGGCGTGTCACGTGGAACACGTTGTTTTTCTAAGCGCTGTTACATGATTGACCAAACACAGCCGTTATATATATATATATAACATGCGTTTTTAAGAGTCAGTTTTACATTTGTTTGTATCTGAAATAACTCATTTTGAAAGGTAATGAATGATTACGCTTAGCAAAATGAAACGAATCGTTCTGCGACTCAAATGAGGGATGGCCTTTTTGCCAGTAGTATATTTTTGAGTCACCATGCGCCCTCTAGAGGCAAATAGCTTATGTCTCATTGGGTTCAGTAGAGCTCCCTTCTCATTAAAGGATATTACGTTTTGATATATGAATTAACAAATAAACGAAGTTATCGCCTTTTCGTTGGATTCCTGCATATTACTGTAATGTTTGCGCAGTTGCTGAGGCGATCACGTGTTCCATCCATAGGTTATATCACGCGTTTCATGAGTGTGTGAGGAGAGTCTGACGCGTGTTTTCATCATGGAGATTCTGGGCAGCACTTTTGATGATTCTGTGTTTGAGGAATCACGGAATAGGGTCTCAGCTGCTCTGCCCACATACGAGCCCAAACTCTGCGAACCTCTGGTGGGTATCACACTGAACAAATTTAGGAGACTGTTGATAGCATGGTACAGAAATGGGACATATAAGTTACCCCGCTGTTTACATGGCATGCTACTTTCACTTCAAGTTACTTGAGTTGAAACTAAGTATTGGTAACGTTACCATGTTAGTATAGTATTAGACACAAAGAATTTTGGTCACCGTATTCCTAAATTAAAGATGTGCTGATGTTAATGTAACGTACTATATAACATTAGTTATAATTATATATGATTTATCATGATAATTACCGTATCATTATACCATATAATTATGCAGGTGTTTTTGCGGGGTTCACACGGTCATGGAGTACCTGGGAATGCCAGGAAATGCAAGGTGTGTGTGTGTATTATATATATATATAATGTATATGTGGAAAAATTAAGAGACCATATTCATTTTTATTTATAGTACCAGTCAAAGGTTTGGAAAGGCCTTATGCTATTCAAGTCTGCATTTATTTGATTAAAAATACGGGGGGGGGGGGGGCATAATATTGTCAAATATTACAATTCAAAATAATTGTTTTCTATTTTAATATATTTTATTTCTGTGTTGCAAAGCTGAATTTTCATTACTCTAGTGTCACATGATCCTTCAGAAATCATTTGCTGATTTATTATAAAATGTTGGAAACAGTTGTGATGCTTTTTCTTTTATAACCTATGATACTTTTTTAGGATTCTTTGATGAATAAAACATTTTAAAAAAAAGAACAGCATTTATTTAAAATAGAAATCTTTTGTAACAATATACACTACCGTTGAAAAGTTTGGGGTCAGTGATTGTTTTCTTTCTTTTTTGAAAGAAAATAATACTTTCATTCAGCAAGGATGTGTTAAATTGATAAAAAGTGACAGTAAAGATGTATATTGTTAGAAAATATATCTATTTTGAATAAATGCTGTTCTTTTTAACTTTTTATTCATCAATGAATCCTAAAAAAATATCACATTCAAGCATTGATTATAACTTGGTAATAACAGATCATATTAGAAAGATTTCTGAAGGGTCATTTGACACTGAAAATAAATTTTGCATCACAGAAATAAATAAATCATATTTTAAAGCTCATTAAAATATTATATTGTAATAATGTTTCACAGTATTGCTGTTTTTTTCTATATTTTTGATCAAATAAATGCAGGCTTGAAGAGACTTCTTTCAAAATCATAAAAAGTAGTAATATTTCCAAACTTTTGACCGGTACTGTATATATCCTAGCATTTCCTAGCCTTCCCATACCCCTTACATCATAAATAAAATCCTTATCAGATAATCAGAAAGTTCCTTTTCAGGTATTAAATAAAAAACAACTTCTGGTAGGTCACGTTTTTCTTTGTTTTATTGTATCTAGTGGTTTTGTGCAAATGGAAATGTTGAGGATGCATTAGAAGAACAAAAATCTCTCAAGTTTCGAGGTGATCTGGCCTACAGGAGGAAACAGTACCAGGTATAAAGAGCTAAATTCAGCATTTTCTTTCAATGTTATCTGATTCATAAGTTCATTTGTCAGCTGTGTCAATGACAGGCGGCTCTGGATGAGTATGTGTCCTGCCTCTCTCTGGTACCTGAAGGAAACACGTCAGTGAAGAGAGATGTGCTGGAAGGGATCGCACGATGCTGCTGTCATCTGGGGAAAAAAGAAGAGGCTCTAAATGCCTGCGAGAAATTGGTAAATATATTCTATCACTAACTCCAATTTCTGTTTATCCCTTTGCTGATTTAGGATGTTCACACTTCCCTGTCTTTTTTTAAGCTGCCAGCGTCTCTGTTTTATATTATAATCCTACGGAGTAAACTTTTTTGGCAACGTCTTTTTCAGAAACTCAGAGCATCTTTAAGTTGAATAAGTTCAACTTTTTTTTTGGGCTGGGGAACGGCCTATGTCAAAGCACCTTTACAGCTGACCAATGATAAGCCAGTAGCGAGACCAGTCGTTTCCATAAAAAAGAAAATAAATGGACAAGGTTCCTGTAGAATGACTTTTATTTAGTCTAAATATGCCGCAAACTGATCATCATCTAACCGGAGCTCCTTGACTAAATTATTGCAAGCACCATACCCCTTTCCTTCCCCATATAATGTTGTGCACCCATAAACACTGTTGTGAATGACATTCTCCTCCGTTAACTTCACTTGACATTGATCTCCGCACATCTTCCTCTTTTATTGACAGAGGTCAGAAGTATCCAACACCTGTCACCTCACCTGCGTCCTTCAGCTGGAACGGAGTATTCATGATCACTACAGGGAGCTGAAGAACAGCATCTCCAGCCTGCAGCAGCTGGTCTGCCTTCATCCGTATCATCCGTGGCACTGGCTGAATCTGGCCATGAGCTTTCAGAGACTCCTGGAGTCTGATAGCGGTCCAGAGAAATCCAGCACTGAGGAAGAACACAAACAGCAACGGGGGAAAAAGAGCATTTTAGCACTAAAGACCATCATGTGCTTGATTAGAACAAGGTATGTCAACCACTAGAGAACTGGCTATTTATTTATTAACTTTGATGATAACAGATGAACGAATTCACTGCTGAGATTGTTCATCTTGTGATTTGCTTCAGGCTGCTAATTGAAATCCTGCGGATTCAGCAGTTCTCATTCGTACTGGAGAACAGCCAGAAGGCTCTACAAGACATTGAGGAAGCTCTACATGCTCTGCAGCCAACGGAGAAAATGATTCAAACAATCTCTGAGGTCAGGCAACTATGCAACTATAACCACTTTAAAGGGCAATTCCGGCAAATTTTTAAGTTGATCTTGATCATTTTATCTTTGCGAGTAGGGCTGGGTTTCGATTCAAATTTCAAGAATCGATTCGATTACGATTCTCAAGATCTTGATCGATTATCATTATTCGATCCGATCCGATCTTTGAGCTTGAGCATTTTTTTCAGCTGTTACCTGAATGTTACAGGACTGTAGTTATGCAACCTATAGATACTATTATTATAGACATTCAACTGCAAATTAATGGAGTATTGATGGTTGTAAAGAACAACTGTGCGCTGTCCAGCAGCCCGAGTTTACTTGTCTACCTTACTCTAGTATTCTCTGTCCGCCGCGGTAACGAGAGAAGAGGAAGAGTGAGGGAAAACTCGGTCTGTCCGCGGCGCTTCTTCAGCATGGCGGCGCGGTATAGTGACGAGAGCTTTGGCTTGAGTTTGTTTACCTACTCTAGTATTCTCTGTCCGCGGCGGTTCTGGAGTTTTCAAAGCTGCCATGTTCATTGTTTTAATGCCCTTCCACCTCACGCGCATGCGTGAATTCAATGACGCGGCAAATTAATATTCACGGAGAAAATGTAGGCCTATTAAATCGATCCTCTGAGTTACGGATCGATCTTTAGAAATGAATCACTTCACTTTATTAATTAATCACATCACTTTAGAAAATCGATTCAGAATTGGTGAATCGATTTTTTTCAACACAGCCCTATTTGTGAGTACATTCTATAGAACCGGATTGGTCCTTGCAACACGGAGTTATTACAGTTAATGCCCAGAGCCCCCCCTCAGCTAAAACGGCAGCTTTGGGGGCATACACGTAAAGGGTGTCTTTGTGCCTCTTAACAGACACCAAATGCAATATAAATGTCTGTCCAACATGAACAGGACCTTTACATGACAACGAGATGCGTTTAGCCACTTAGCCATTGTTTAAATTCACCTAAACAGTGTGTTAGACGGCTGGCTGTCTCGTGCTGAAGTCCAGTGGGAACTCAGTGGTAGCTGGAAAAAAGGCACATAGTCCAGTTGGGAAGAGCGTCGTGTGTATGAAGAGAGCTCTGCTCATCTGCTCGGCGGTTCTCTGTATCGAACGTTTCCCAAAGAAACGGTTTTCGATTCTGTAGTGCTGATCCGAGAACTGCTGCTCGTTCAGTTACACACACGTGCTCAGTATGTTCATCAGATCTCTCAGCAAAACGTGTCTCAGTTCAGTGAACGGTTGGAGTTATAACATCTACTTCAAGACATTCGTTTATTTATATTCGGAGGGACTGTCACTCATGTCAGAAAGTGAGTAACTAAAGTAACTTGTGTTATCAGCCCTGATCATGAATGAATCATGAATTATTCAGTCCGATTTGGTGAACTGGTTCAACCGGTTCACTAAAAAGAACCGATTAAAAAGAATGATTCGTTCGTGAACCGGACATCACTAGAGTGATGATCCGATCGGGCTCACAAGTGAAGAAGAAATGGTTCACGTTTGTGCCTTTCCGAATTGTGGCAACAGAATGCGAAAATTAGCAGCGAACACTTTAACAAGGATGACTAACTTATACAGACACAACACAGCGGGGCCGAATGAAGAAAAATACCATTCTGTGGTTGAAGACGGGTGCAACCACTGTGGAGGTAATGTAAACTTTATTTATCCTTCCATTTGGGCACACACAGCTTGAGGAAAGATGTACAGTAATGAAACAATCATGCTTTACACACAAGACTCTCTTCCCAACTGGACTGCCTTTTTTTCCGGCTACCACTGAGTTCCCACAGGACTTCAGCGCGAGACACAGCTAGCCATCTAACACACTGTTTAGGTGAATTTAAACAAAGGCTAAGCGGCTAAACGCATGTCGTTGTCATGTAAAGGCCCTGTTCATGTTGGACAGACATTTTAATTGCATTTTGTGTCTGTTAAGAGGCACAAAGACATCCTTTACATCTATGCCCCCATAACTGCCATTTTAGCTGAGTGGGGGCTCTGGGCATTAAAGGGTCATGAAACCCCCCTGCTGCAGCTGTGTTTTTTCACACCTTCGATTTGAAAAAGCTTGTTAAAAGGGGAGTGGTCGACTGTGAAAAGGTGGGATGGTATTGTGTGGAAAGAGGGAATGTTTGCATAAATAGGGGAGTGTCTGTCAGTAGGTGCTGAGCGGTTCTGAGACATGTTCTTGGTTCACGTTGGCATTGTTTACCACAGAGAGATTAAAGGGTCATGAAACCCCCCTGCTGCAGCTGTGTTTTTTCACACCTTCGATTTGAAAAAGCTTGTTAAAAGGGGAGTGGTCGACTGTGAAAAGGTGGGATGGTATTGTGTGGAAAGAGGGAATGTTTGCATAAATAGGGGAGTGTCTGTCAGTAGGTGCTGAGCGGTTCTGAGACATGTTCTTGGTTCACGTTGGCATTGTTTACCACAGAGAGATTAAATGAGGATGTACAGCGAATGAGAGAGCTATGAGTGGCGTGCAGCAGAGATCGCAAATCATTCAGCTCTTCAAAGTTCAAACCAGCATAATTCAGTGAGAAATGAAAACAAATGTTATTCTGCATGACGAAATATTTTGCAAACGTGATAAAACTATATTTGTCCAAATATGCACGCTGTTTGGCAAGATGAACAACGCGCCGACTTGATAAGAGAACGTGAACCACCCAACATGCGATGTGATAAGAGATGTGTAATTCTAGATCGGGGTAAAAGCGAAGAGGTTTGAGACTAGTCTCGACCGCGCATTGCCGTGACGATCCGCGCTGTCTATCACTCGGCAGCTAAATCTATATTTGTCCAAATATGCATCACACTGTTTCACTAAGAGCCCGAACAAATGCGGTTTAGTGCATGGCTGTGACGACAAATAAAACGGAGAGGACGTGGCTTTTGTTTATTAGCCTACAGATTACAGATTGGTTATTTTGCACTCCTGACATAGATAATCAACGCTTGCAGGTTCGGCGTGCGATTCCTCAGGTGAATTTTACTTTACCGAGCCTTTGTAGCAAAGGCTTCCACAGACGGCGCCGGTTACAGCTCGCTCGGCGCCCTTTACGTTACTTCGTATCAGCACAACGCCTAGCTTTCCTCCGTGACTTTTCCGCACGCTGCTTTCAAAACTTCCCCACCATATCTCTACAATAATGATGTAAGACGAGCCTGACAGAAGTGACTGTCTCATGCATATTAACTAAATTATCTTGTATGCATACTACAGCGCAGGGATTGGACTGAATGAGCTTTATGTCATGAATATATATCGAGAATTCCTCAGAGCGGTCGACGTCAGCATGTGCCCAGCTGCCCATACTTGGGCCGAAAAGGCCGTGCCGACGTCAGCATTTGTGACGTTGCTCCGACTAAACTTTTCAAACCGGAAGACAGAAATCGCTCTGAAAAATGCAAAAATAACTATTTTCACATATGCATACCATTAATGAGTACCCTTAGTGTTTTCAATGATGTGCAGCCTATACATATCTGTTTACATCTCAAAAAAAGTGTTTTGGGGTTTCATGACCCTTTAACTGTAATAACTCCGTGTTGCAAGCACCAATCCGGTTCGTTTTTTTTTTTTTCTATAGACTGTACTCACAAAGGTATAATGATCGAGATAAACTTAAAAATTCCCCGGAGTTGTCCTTTAAAAGGTAGGGTAGGCAATTGCTGAAAGGCTAGCATTAGCAAGTTAGCTTTAAAAACATAAGATCCCACCATCACTTCAGAGCATCTCCAAAGCCACGCATGAAGGCACTCAGCAGTTTGCAATGCATCATATGAGACCGGTTAAATGTCCTCATGTCCTAAAAGCACATAACATTGTAATAATAATGAACATAAACAACTTAGAGCTCTTACTAGTACCAGCTGACTGCTGCAGATTCAGTTTGGCATTGATAGTGTTGCCAGAGAAATGCATAAATCAGCTTAGAGTAGAGCGTTATGTTTTTTCTGTATCTTAATTACAGTTACAACATGGCGTGAACGCAGCATAAGCTGGTTGTTTTGGTTCGGGAGCTAGTGTAAAAGGTGGTTGCTGTTTCAGTCGCAGTGCTTGTCTGTGCAAAGGTATGGAAATACATAAGTTGACAGGCAGGTATGACATTTGTATGGAATTTGGTCCTCAGACTTCCACAGAAGATGTATGGACATGTTTTAATATTTAGACCACTTCTATTAGGCTATTGATTGCTATCAGGATGGGAAAAGAGTTAAAAGAAGTATAACAAGAAGTGTTTACGAGTACCTATAGATTAGTATTGCATCCTTCATATCTCCGAAAAGTATTTAGTTTTATCATATTTATAAAAGAAATATAGGCTGTACCGAGTCTTTCTGGAAAAAAACGAGCGCCTGGAGGCGTATCGTGTGGGCGGAGCTAAAGAATGATGAGCGCGCACAAAGCAGTGACGTCCTCAAGCGTGGAGAAACCCATGGCTATCGATCTCAGCTAATACAGATATGATCCAGAATCAGATCCGGAGGCTGAAATAAATTGAACAGGAGAAACGGCAACAGCAGGACGTCCGTCTCTGTGGTATGTACTGTATTTAGAGGCCTGTCAACATTTGTGTGTGTTTACTCGCAGTTTATGAGGACATGATTCGGTTTATGGACTATTATATGCGACTAAACCTTCGCAGTAGCAAGCAAAACGGTTTTGCACGTCAGACTAGTGTAACGTTATACATAGAATAACAATGGAGTCCGTTAGCGCATCTGAATGATGAAGCACGCGATCGTGTCGTTCACTGATGTTTACTCACGCGACGATAGCCAACAGACATTTGAAGCCGTTTTACTCACCGACTGCTTCCAAAGCAGGACCGAACCTTCATCGCTGGGACCGCTCCATCAAAAACACACTTCTTTGGTATGATTTCATGAAGTCCTGTGACAGCAGTGAACGGTGGAGATCCACTTTGCGACGCGACTGAAGCGATGCTTTGAAGCTTCCCGTCATTTCTGCGTTTAAATCGGTTCAAATGCAGCGCTGCCTTCCCGGAATGCTGTGCTGAAGCGTTGAAGTCGCTTGATGTCACCCATAGGAATAAAGTGGAGCGCGGCGCGGACTATAACCGACATAAGTGTTCACGGACGACTGGATCTGCAGCTGAGAGCAGTGTTTACGGCCGTGCATTTCCTCTCTCGCTCTAGTCACGCGCGCACCCTACCGGGAGAAGAGCCCGTACGGCCCATACAAGGACCTTCCGCTCTATCGACGTCAAGCCGACCCATACTCGAAAAAAACTCTCCGAAACTTGTGAGAAACCGGAAGGAGTATTTTTGACACAGAAATACTCCATCAAACGCCCAACATTAGTTTTTGAAACTTTGTCTATGTTTAGGATGGGAATCCAAGTCTTTAACAGTGTAAAAAGCTCAGTATGCATGAAACAGCATTTCACCCCCCTTTAAACATTTTAGTGACAGTGACAATATAAAAGTCAAATATTTAACCTTTTTTATTCAGTTATTTAATTTACCAAGCAATATGATGTATACATAATGTAAGATTTTAAGAAGGTGTTACTTATTCCTAAAATCTTTGTTTTGAACATCCACATTAGAACTGATTTTATTTGTTCTGATTAATAACTAGGTGATGGCAGAAGACCTCAATCCGGAGAGAATGAGGGAGGAAAGCCAAGATGGAGAGAGTTTATCGGGCCTTTATATTAAAGACTTTGATGACAGGTGGTGGAACAAACTCCACACTAAACTGCAGGAGGAGACGGCAGCTTGATCCACACACAGAAAGCTGGAGGAGAAATATGAATTATATGGATATTGTGACTGTACTTGTATAAATGTCTTTTATTGCAGTTGAATGCTTTTACAGTTACAAAGAACAATAAAGTTGAAATTCTTTAAATAAAGTTGCTACATCTGCTCATTCAAGGAATAAGCATATATTTATTTACAGCATCACTGTTTACTAAAACTAAGCATCACTATAACCTTCTCTAGCTCCAGTGGGAAGCTTCAGGAACATCTCTGTTGATGTGATTGCCCTGTTTTGGGCACCAGTGTTGGCTTCTCATATTATAATCTTTGAAGAGGTGGGGCTGACAAGCAATGGGATGATGGATTGTGTTCCTCCGGGGAAGCCATTGAAATCTTTTTGGTCCAGTGACGCCTGGATAGCTGATCTGTTTGACCAGGACAGGAGGTGTCTGGAAACTTGGCATACCCGGCTTGCACCACTTCTGTTGGTGGTGGTCGGCAGCATTCCTGTGAAACCCTGCTGGCCACGTTGGGATCTGGAGTCTCTCAAAGGGTAGGTGGAGATCAGCAGGATTTGATGTGTGCCAGAAATATCCTGGCACTGGCTTAGAAAGTGCGTAGAGTCTGCGAAACTCCAGGTCGAAAGGTTTAACCCCGCTGCCTTTGAAGAGTACGGCCAAGCTTCTGTGCACCTGCCAGGACAGCCAGGTGAGACTGTCACAGGGTTAAAGAGGAATCAGTGAAAGAACTCACAACCAAGAGAGGTAAAGGTGAAGTTTCTGCATCACTAGCAGCACTAAATGGAGGGGCAATCGAGATAAATGCTGGTTTACACCTGGTAGGCTGATATTAAGAAGTGTTTCGGTCAGTCGGATTACAAGTGGACAATGCTAAATACAGGTGTAAACGGGGCCTAAAACGTTTTGCGCTTGTCCACTTTTGTCCGTAGGCAGTCAAAATGCATTTGACCGGATGGTTTTCATAGTGTTAACACTCATGTGATCGAATGCATTCAAAACAGCCACAAAAGACTGCCTACTGACCTAATGTATAATAATTGTGGGAAGCTCGCTAAATAGCTATAATACACATTGTTGGCTGGAGACCCAATTTTGGTTTGAATATGAAACGCGTACCAAGCACACAATTCTCTCACCATTCCTGATTTATAACACACACACACACACACACACACAGCGTTCGGCTAGTTTTGCGGATTAAAGCGTGAGGTGTAAACGGCCCAACCCAAGTTTGAGGTAGCCTACACGCTATTTGGCAGACGTGAGTATTTGCAATTATTATTTTTATTTTATTTTTGCATTATTTTTTTCATTTGTGTTTGATGCTGCTTGTGGTGCAGAAATTGACCACGTCTAGCTGTAACTCTAAATGTTGTGATTGGAAAGTTAAGAGCTGCTACTCAAAAGAAAAAAAAATCTATATTGTATCATAATTCAAGGGAACGTGTTTATGCTATGAAGGACTCGTCATTTTATTTCACTTATAATGTTTTGGACTAATGAATTTCTAAAAGTACAAATATTACTGTATTATTCTCTCAATTATAAAAAAAAAAAACAGCATGTAATTATAACTAGATTAAAGTTGCAAACTAATCTAGATGATACCTGTACGAGCCGACCAGCACTTTTGTGCAGTCCACAATGATGAACTTCTCTCTCATCTGTCCAGTGAACTTTCTGCCCGATTTGGCACAATATGTCTCACCTTGAACGCTTCGAATAGACATTCTCTGTATGAGGAGATGAAGACAAAGAGTTAAAAATACATGCAAACACACTAAATACAAGGAACTCATCCACTTGTTTATTTTCGCAGAACTGATAGAAATGTTGCGTATTTTCAAATAACATTTTGTGGTATATACAACAGCAAATATAAGGGCTCTGAATAGAATATAATCACTTACAGAAAGGTGTGACTTGTTGATTTTTACAGTTTCACACATGTCCTGAAACAGCTGAATATTGGTGTGGTCCAGGAGGAGATAGACGTACACATTGCGCTTTCTTGTTGCCTCCAGTATGTCACAGAAAATCTCCACATCGCTGAATGTGTCCATAACGATCGCCAAAACCTTAAATAGGCGTAATTTAGGCAGCATATATTACATTGTAATAGTGTGTTTTTAGACTTTTGCATAGTAAACAAAAAAAAAAAAGATATAACATAGGGCCTGAAAAAAGGATACAACATAGGGCCTGTTTTTTCCTTTTTCTTCAACAGATTAAAAGTGGTGCTCTAGCTTTAGAATTTATGTCAGCTTAAAAACTTTCAAGGGTTCTAACAATTGAACAGTTACAAATGCATTATTATTAACAATTTAACAAACTAATTAACATTTATTTGAAAAGTCTCATTTGTGTTAAAAGAAAATTGTGCCATTTTCTACAGATAAAAACAACCATCAAGATTAGATCATTTATAATACATTTATTAAAGGGTTTAGGTCACCCCAAAAAAGAAAATTGTCATTAATTACATACCCTCATTTCTTTCCAAAGCCATAAGAATTTTTTTCATATTTGTAACACAAAGAAAGATTTTTTATTTTTTTTATTTTTGTGAAATCTGAGAGCAGTCCTCAGTCCTTCTATTGACAGCTGCCACTTTCAAGACATCATTAAAGTAATTAATGTTACTTCAGTGGTTAAACCTCTATTTTATTAAGTGCTTTTGCACAAAGAAAGAAAATGAATTTAACAATATGTACAAAATATCAATCTCAAACGCACGTTCACGCAAAGTCTGCTCTCATGTCATCACAACATGCATGAACGCGCTGTGCTCTTCTTGTGAATGCGCGTTAGAGATAGTGGTAAATTATATAATTTTTTTGCACAAAGCACACGGCATTTCATAAAACTAAGGATAAACCATTAGAGTCACATGGATAACTTTAATGATGTCTTTCAGGGCTTGAAAGTGGTTGTTGCATAGCTGTCAAAGGAGGGACAGAAAGCTCTCAGATTTCATCAAAAAGATCTTCATTTGTGTTCTGAAAATAAATGAAAGTCCTACGAGTTTGTAACAACATGAAGGTGAGCAAATTGTGACAATTTTCAGTGTTGGGGGAACTAACTCTTTAATAAAAACCTTAATATGATGGAGAATAGTCAGTGAAACATGGAAACAAAAAAACATGCAGTTTGTGCCATTAATACACAAAAATAAAAGGTTTTTAAGTGTTTGCACTGTGCCTCTTCCTTGCATCACAAAATTAATATTTAAAACAATAATGGCAGTATACAATCTAAAAATGTTGCTATCAAATGATAGGTTCTTACGGTAGTTGCTTGCCTGATGAGTTCCCGCAGCAGGTCTTTCATGGATGAGGATTTCGCTGACTGGAAGAACACTTCCACACTAGGAATCCCTTGCAGATGGTAACTCCAGTCAGCCACCGGCCAGCCGTAATCAAGAACTGGAGGTTCACTCTCTGTGACTGCAGGAAAGTATGTCTCAGAAGAAACCGATGGAGAACTGGACATCTCTTCATCCCTGTCTGCCTCTTCGTCATCATTGAGAGGCTTTGTAATGTTGTTTAAGATGTACGTTTTCTCCTCCGCAGACAGGAAGTTTGCTTCATTCTCTTTGATCAGCACTTCCTGGTATCCCTCAAGCCCTTTGTCCAGGAGAGCATCCATAGCCAGTCGTGTGCTTTCATTGTGACTCAGATCCAGTGAAGACACCTGAGCGTTTGGGTTTCTCATCTCCTGAACTCTTCTTCTCATTTTTCCCATCAGCTTCGACTTCAGGTAGCACCGCACAGACAATCCATTACTTTCAAGGTTCATGTTGATCGCATACGAGTCCTCGACTGACAGTTGACTGGTTGACTCTTGCCCACTCAGCTTTACTTTTCATTGTCATCGACTTTTTCACTTCTAGTCATCATTCATGCTTCGCAAAGCCAGGCGTTCGTCCATTCAGGTGATCATCAAATGTTCACAAAATATTCTGCGAGACATTCATGCACAGTGCGTCTTTTTATCAGCAGTGTAGGCATTTCATGGCACAATGAGCGTTTCTGAACCAATTTGTCATGTTTTCATGATCTGTGAGCTTAAATGTGAACGTTAGTGCTGCCCTAAGGCTCTGTGGAAAATAGTTTGTGGCTCCTCCTCAGATTAAAGGGAGCAGGTAGCCGCATTCACAGATGGCTTTACCCGCCGGCATTAGTGGGTGGGGTCGTGTGGTTAGCAGGTGAGTTGTTGAGTGAATAATGAGAATGAAGTTCCTGTTTCCCATCACAGAAATGAAATGGCGTGAGTGGCAGGGATGGAGATACGTCTGTCAAATTCACTTCACCCTTGCTTCACTAGACTTGAGGAACCAACAGTCCTGTTCTTGTTTTCTTGACTCACCTTGTTTTCATGTAACTGCGTAATGGCTTTGTAGAGCACTTGTTATATTGAAAATTCAGTTTTGGTTATTTAAGAGGTAATTCTAAACCTCAAACACCAAGTATAAAACTTCAGCATACATTTTCCCGCAATATTTGTGCTACATACATAAATAAATGATACCGCAAAACATTGTGGCTTATTGAAGAAAGAGGCATTATTACTTTCTGATCACAATTGCAGTTAAATGGATAGTTCACCCAAAAATGAAAATGTGATGTTTATCTGCTTACCCCCAGGGTATCCAAGATGTAGGTGTGTTTGTTTCTTCAGTAGAACACAAATGAAGATTTTTAACTCCAACCGTTGCCGTATAATGCATATCAGTGAGGTGCTTTCTCATTGCCACTATGAGATTAAAAAACACATAGACACACGAATCTATATTAAGCCCTGTTGCGACACATTGAGGTCTTAAATGCTGTTGCTGTTTCATGCATACTGAGCTTTTTACACTGTTAAAGACTTGGATTCCCATCCTAAACATAGACAAAGTTTCAAAAACTAATGTTGGACGTTTGATGGAGTATTTCTGTGTCAAAAATACTCCTTCCGGTTTCTCACAAGTTTCGGAGAGTTTTTTTCGAGTATGGGTCGGCTTGACGTCCACCGGGCGGAATGTCCTTGTATGGGCCGTACGGGCTCTTCTCCCGGAAGGGTGCGCGCAACTGAGGCGAGAGAGCAAATGCACGCCCCATAAACACTGCTCTCAGCTGCAGATCCAGTCGTCCGTGAACACTTCTGTCACGCCGTGCTTCACTTTATTCCTATGGGTGACATCAAGCGACTTCAACGCTACAGCACTGCATTCCGGGAAGGCAGCGCTGCATTTGAACCGATTTGAACGCAGAAATGACGGGAAGCTTCACAACATCACGCTTCAGTCGCGTCACAAAAGTGGATCTCCAGTGAACTGCTGTCACTGGACTTCACGAAATCAACAGTTACCAAAGAAGTGTGTTTTTGACGGAGTGGTCCCAGTGATAAAGGTTCACGGTCGTGCTTTGGAAACAGGCGGTGAGTAAAACTGCTTCAAATGTCTGTGTTGTTGGCTATCATCGCGTAAGTAAACATCAGTAACGACACGATCGTGTATAACGTTAGTTAATTTATCAATAGAGCATGCGATCTATGGTGTGTGTTTAAATCCATTTGTTTAGCTGACCACTATAGGTGTCAGTTTGATTATTGTAAAACCACCCAAACATAAACCTAGCGTTCTCACAAAGCGTGCTTCGTCATTCAGATGCGCTTACGGTTACTCCATTGTTGTTCTATATATAACGTTACACTATTCTGACGTGCAAAACCGTTTTGCTTGCTACTTCTAAGGTTTAGTTGCATACAATAGTCCATAAACCGAATCATGTCCTCATAAACTGCGAGTAAACACACAAATGTTGTCAGGCCACTAAATACAGTACATACCACAGAGACGGACGTCCTGCTGTTGTTGCTTCTCCTGTTCAATTTATTTCAGCCTCCGGATCTGATTCTGGATCATATCTGTATTAGTTGAAACGCTGATTGATAGCGTTTTCTTCTCCACGCTTGAGGATGTCACCGCTTTGTGCGCACTCGTCATCCTTTAGCTCCGCCCACACGATACGCCTCCAGCCGCTCGTTTTTTTCCGGAAAGACTCGGTACAGCCTATCTTTCTTTTATAAATATAATAAAACTAAAGACTTTTCGGAGATATGAAGGATGCAATACTACTCTATTGGTACTCAAGATTGACATGAGATTGAGTGTTTTTTTACCTCATATCAGACGAATCTCATCCAGTATTGCCAATGCCATTACTTTTGCTGAAGGTCAAAATAATGGCACGATCATGGATATGTGTACATAGATGCCTCATTCGACCGATCTGTGCATGCACTAATGAGGAGTCTATATAAATATATATCTATGATTGTGCCTGGTTTTTGACCTTCTTCGGCGGAAGTAATAGTGTTGGGAATCTCTATTATATGAGATTTGTCTGATATGAGGTAAAAAAACATAAATACTGTTCAGTATAAACATAAATATGGATTCATATGTACAGGTGCTGGTAATATAATTAAAATATCATCAAAAAGTTGATTTATTTCACTAATTCCATTCCAAAAGTAACATTTTCTATATTATAATCATTTATTACACACAGACTGATATATTTCAAATGTTTATTTCTTTTAATTTTGATGATTATAACTGACAACTAAGAAAAATCCCAAATTCAGTATCTCAGAAAATTAGAATATTAAGACCAATACAAAGAAAGGATTTTTAGAAATATTGGCCAACTGAAAACTATGAACATGAAAAGTATGAGCATGTCAATACTCAGTTGGGGCTCCTTTTGCCTGAATTACTGTCGCAATGCGGTGTGGCATGGAGTCGATCAGTCTGTGGCTCTGCTCAGGTGTTATGAGAGCCCAGGTTGCTCTGAAAGTGGCCATCAGCTTTTCTGCATTGTTGGGTCTGGCATATCGCATCTTCCTCTACACAATGTCGATAGATTTTCTATGGGGTTAAGGTCCGGCAAGTTTGCTGGCCAATTAAGAACAGGGATACCATGGTCCTTAAACCAGGTACTGGTTGCTTTGGCACAGTGTGTAGGTGCCAAGTCCTGTTGGAAAATGAAATCTGCATCTCCATAAAGTGGGTCAGCAGCAGGAAGCATGAAGTGCTCTAAAACTTCCTGGTATACAGCTGTGTTGACCTTGGACCTCAGAAAACACAGTGGACCAACACTAGCAGATGACATGGCACCCCAAACCATCACTGACTGTGGAAACTTTACACTGGACCTCAAGCAATGTGGATTATGTGCCTCTCCCATGTTCCTCCAGTCTCTGGGACCTTGAGTTCCAAAGGAAATGCAAAAGTTACTTTCATCAGAGAACATAACTTTGGACCATTCATCAGCAGTCCAGTCCTGCATCCAAGCCTTACATCACCAAGTACAACTCATAGTGTCAGATGCAGTGGTGTAAAGCATACTCTGGTTTCGGCGGTTGCCAGGAGAACGGTACTTGCCTGCATTGTGCAAGTGTAAAGTTTGGTGGAGGGGTTATGGTGTGGGGTTGTTTTTCAGGAGTTGGGCTTGCCCCCTTAGTTCCAGTGAAAGTAACTCTTAATGCTTCAGCATACCAAGACATTTTGGAATATTTCATGCTCCCAACATTGTGGGAACAGTTTGGGGATGGCCCCTTCCTGTCCAACATGATTTCACACAAGTGCAAAAAGCAAGGTCCATAAAGACATGGGTGAGCGAGTTTGGTGTGGAGGAACTTGACTGGCCTGACATAAACCCAATAGAACACCTTTGGGATCAGGATCATCTCAGAGCTGAGACTGTGAGCCAGGCCTTCTTGTCCAACATCAGTACCTGACCTCACCAATGTGCTCCTAGAAGAATGGCCAAAAATTCTTCCATAAAGAAATTTAACCATAAACACACTCCTAAACCTTGTGAAAAGCCTTCTTAGAAGAGTTGAAGCTGTTATAGCTTCAAAGAGTGGGCAAACTCCATATTAAACCCTACAGATTAAGAATGGGATGTCATTAAAGTTCATGCGCATGTAAAGGGAAGTGTCCCAAAACTTCTGCCAATATTGTGTATCTATTGTCCAGAATATCAGAGACAGGTTTTAAGTGGGCTTTTACATGGTTCTACAAAACTGAACATTTAAAACCAATGTCATAAATAGGGAAGAAAAGAAAATCCCATACAATATAAAAGCTTGCAAAAAGTTACAATATTTACAACCTCACCTAAATGCATAAAATAGTGCATTTTTTTTTGCAAATCTGGTAGTGTGCAGGATTTTGTTGATAAAAAATATATAAATTAATACATGTAAATATATATATTTAAAATATATTCCTAAATAAAAAAATTTGGAAGATATGACAAGCCCGAAAATTAAAAAGTAAAAAATATAAAAATATTAATTAACAGCACATGCAAAAAAACAAACAAAAAAACACTTTAGTTGCATCTGACAATGGTGGTTCTCAAATAGGGTTTAAATATGTGATGAGTAGTTAAACAAAAAGAAAAACCTCCCTAATAATATATTCCTGAGTATAGAAATATATATATAGAGCTCTTTTTTAATCTTTTTTTTAAAATTATTATTATAATTAATTATTTACATGAACTTGCAAGAATCCGATCTTTTCCAGAAAACATCTCCGTTCAGTTGCTTTGATACATATCTGGCAAGAGCGACTTTCTTATGACTTGGAAAGGCTGAATTCAATGTCTCTTTTAGTTTGGGTAAGTCCAGGGTTTCTGGATGGTGAGCAGACACCAAAAACAAGCTCTGCTGGAGACCCAGTTTACCCAAGACTCCCTCAGCCCACTGCCTCAACTCTACGACAGACTTTTCCTCAATCAAGTCCGCCATGGAGACCACCAGGTAGCACTCTTTCCCCAGGGAGGACGCTTGCTGCAACAACTGTATGGCACCCAATCTAAGCCTTAAAGGAGACACCAGTATGTATACATCACACAAAGTGAGCACAGATGCTACAGGTTGGGCTTCAGAAGCATTGGACACAGAGGACAGGCTGTCAATATCACTTATTTTTCTAAGCCCAGGAAGGTCCCAAAGACGGATGTTGGGGGACTCAGGGTAGGGATACTCCACGGCCTCTTTGGTGATTTCAATGACACCGGTTGAGGCAGCTCGTTCATCACCGTTCTCCAGGCCCAAGAGGGCATTGACCAGGCTGGAGCTGCCGCAGCCAGTCTCACCCAGCACACCGATATCCAGACGGAAGTGATCGAGAGCTGCAAGGATTGACTGAAGCTTGGATGGATTGTCTGTGAGATCTCTTGGCTGTGAAAGCTTGGAGATCTGGTCAAGATCATCCTGGTTTATCTTCCTGGACTTCAAAGCAGTATAAACTACAATCCTGAGAAACAAATGCAGTGAATTTTTTAGATCAATGTAGATACCTCCTATTCTGGTCAGACAGAGCAAGAGAATTTGTTAGATAATGTAAATATATATGAACAATTCATTTGCATGCAAGTTCCGGCTGTTTTATGACAACTAACAAAAGTAAGCTAGTGGAACAATACAGATTTCCTAATGAAGATGGTTGAGTGAGGTAACTGGTAATTAAGCAAGTTAATCAGCCTAGTAAGGGCACAAGCACACCAGCAGCCCATGTTTGAGATGCACGTCCTGATTTTAACCAACAAAACACGTTGACCCCAGAACTTAGGACGTGTGTAACCAGCAATGGAAGTCCTGTCTGTGAGGTTCAAATGGAAATCAATTTGTGTCACATGACAACATTTTAACATTTCATATTAAACACAAGGAAGTGACTTACTGTGTGTCATCTGTCAGAAATTTTGGAACCCGAAGTTCCTTAGTAATCGCCACCAGAAACTGACTAAAAGCTTTCCTCCGAAGCTCAGGTAGGGCTTCAGCAAGCACCTCTGCAATATCCTTCATCTTCACTAACTCTGGATCTTGGGTAGCAGAAGGGCTCTGGCTATCTGTTGAATCAGCCATCTCTCCATATGCTTCTTTCATTCTCTTCTGCAACTCCAGTTTGCGAGCTCTCATCCGTTCCCAGGCACAGGTCATGCATGGCCCTGTAGGCTTCTCCTCGACCACATCCCAGTCATGCTCAGCTTGAACCAGAAAAAAAGACTGATCTCTGTCATGCAATTCCATTTTGAGCCACATGTGGTCCTCCTTGTGCCGTTCTGTAGTGAGAACCACCAGAACATCATAGCATGTTGAGTCATACTGCTGGTTGGTCTGCTTTATAATGGAATTTGAAGTTGGATGTCCCTGCACAGTCCATACACGAACATTCGGGATTTGACGGTGTAAAACCACAGAGTTGAAATCAGGATAGCCACTCCCTATATATTCTTTATGCTCCGATATCCGTACATGTTTCCTCCTGCTGCTCTGGCGATTAGTAATTAACTTAGAATTTATACTATGTTCCTCATCTTCACTTTCATCTTCTTCCCAGTCTTCTTCATCGTCTTCATCGGTTTCTTCTTCCTCTTCATCATCAGATTCCCATTCTTCTTCTTCAATTTCCTCATCCGGCCCACAGATTGCAGAAGCCAGCTGAGCATTCGCCTCCTGGGTTCCTCCGGTCACAGCTATATCTAAAGGAAAACGCTCAAATAGTTGTAGAGCTGACACCAGCCTATTTTCGAATCCAGGAGCCCTGAAGGAAAACCTCCATGGGGCAAGCAAATATTTCACTTTTTCATTTGGAAGTTTTTCTTCCATCTTCAATTTTGCCCTGAAACAAACAAAACAATAAAATAAAAAATCATAAAAAAGCAATCATTAGCTAGACGTTGTACCTACTGCGAACACCATTGGTATAAAGTCGAGGTGGGGATCTTTTGGTACCTTTCTGAGGTCACGATTCAATAAAAAACTGTGAATAAAATTAATTAAATATATGCACAGATTCAATTGTAGTGTATTGTTTTTTGTTACTTTTCCAATTTGACTAAGCTAGACAGTTTAACAGAATCTTGAAGAAAAAAAATCCACTTAATCCACTGAATTAAATTATTATTATTATTTCCATTTTAGACAACCCAGTATTATTATTAAGCTGACTGCAATAATTATTACATGTCTAATAAAGCAAGGCGGGCAATTTTATTTTAATTTTTTTAATATACAAAATAGGAACAAAGAAGCAAATGACAAATAGGACAAATACAATAGATTTAAAAAAAAAAAAAAAGTTTTTCAAGTACAGTAGCCTAGGTTTAGCATGGTACTACAGTAGAAAATACTACATCAATTGAATAATAAAATGTAAAAAATAAAACTACAGTATCCACTGTATGAATTAAATATAAATGTATTTATAGTAAAGATACGAAAAAGTTCTAAGAATAGATCCACAGATCTGATATACTGTTACACATCTGGTTTTCTCCTAAACCATTGTGTTATTTTCCCCACTCCCCTAGTAAATAGCCCTAATGAATGAATTTGACAAATAGAGTTCACAGATAAAATATGGTCAACAGAACATAATACAGTATTCAACTCACCTGTTCTCGAACAATAAAAGAGCTGCAGAAGTGTGTCCTCAGTCCTTAAGTCCTATGGATGAGTGTGTTTGTAGGACAGTCAGCTGTGCTAAAGTCAACACTTTGTTTGACAAGCTTTCAAGACGACATTGTAAACAGTTCTCAGGGCGTTTAAGTTTGGTTTACTTAATCTTGGTATACTTAACTTCTGTTAACCCATTTATTCCCAGTTTCTCCATACAATTTTGTGAAATTCTGACTGATTTTTCAGTTTGAAACCTAGCTATTTTCTGTTCTGACTGAAACCTAGCATATACAGAGCAATGTTTAGGAGAGATAGAGTTCACAACCCCACCACCGAATTTGAAGTCTTTATAACTCTAAGCATTGTATTTCTCCCCTAAAGCTAAACATTACATTTTTGTGGAAAATGTGAGTGATGATTTCTATGGTAATGTTGCCACCATAATAGGTACATATTATGGGGAACATGACTGTAAAATAAAGTGCTATACCATGTTTTTAAGCACATTTCTAAAAAGTGTTTTAAACATTTTAGCATATTGTTAGCCAAATGTATGTGTTTTTAGTGTTTCAGTATGTTGCTAACTTGCTATGAGGAAGTTCTGGATGGTTGCTAATTGGCCCAAGTCAAACAGGACGATTATCAAGTCTTAATCATGCTTTCGTCCATTAGATGACTCGGGTTTGTTCAATGCTAAGTATGAGAAATAATTGCAGCGACGCTTACCCAAGTCAGTACTATTAATAAAAAGAAAAATATGGCGGTACTACTTACTGTGTGAATGCATATTATATGCTGATGTATGGTGTGAGGGGGTGGAAGTAGCCAGCAGGGGTCAGCATTTCTCCCTGAGCGCAAGAGCAACTTGTAATGTAAATTTAGATGTAATACAAAAATAACACTTCAATGTACACACATTTTTAATTTTCTAATTGAAAAAAAAAACTTCAAATATATTTTAAAATATATTTATTTAAAAAATAGAATATCCTCCTGGGACTAAGTAATCGCCTTTGTCCACTGTAGTGGACATATTTTAGTAAATGTGTCTGATACGTCAGTTTTAAATCTGGATGTCCTGTAAAGAGCACATTCAGGGCTTTTCAGAGATACTAAATGTTTGAAGATTTCACCGGTACGACAACAAAACTCATTGGTGTTTAAAAATTACTGACATTAATTTAGTGATCAAATTTAGCACTCTTGTGAAAATATAATAATATTTTGTAATCATTTAAATCAAATGAATGTATAAATTATAAAAAAATTGACATCTCATTAAAACGTTATGGGGGTTCTAATCAAAATATGACTCTGAATCAAAACAGGGCATTGATTTCATACATGTCCACTATGCTGAACACCAGGACTTAAATCTGGAGACACAAGTGAATAGGGAAAGAAATTACTTATCAATATTAGATATTATTATGAAAATGTCACCAATATTACTCCCGTTATTACACTTTTTCATTACATGTTTCTTCAAGAACACATTAATATGCAAATTAGATGCAGTGTATAGATATATTGAATGGGAATATCTATGTATGGCCATTTTACCCATATTGTATAAACTAAAATGGTATGTCAATTAATTCCATCATATTTTTTCATAACTTTAAACAAGGAAATCCTAAAAAAAAAAAATCCTGAAATGTGTTGGTGAATGAAAAAATTCCCATTGTTTTTGCCTAGTCATTTCATGAAACCACTTATGAGGACATAGCATAACATATGAATATTATAAGATATCATTTTTCAAAAAAAGTTCTCCCTATTTGTTTCTTATGCTCTAAAACAATGTAATGATATGAAATACAGTAGATAGATAAAATAGATCCACATACTGATCTGGATAGAAATATTTATCTCTACAGGCTTTTTTAATTTAAATCCTACTTTGATTAGCTTGGACTATTATTTTTGTATTCAATGAAATACCCTTTATCCAAAGTGCACCAACGCAGCACTATTTGCATGCTTTTATTCACATGCAAATGTAGATGTTTTTGGAAGACGACGCTCCTGAATTCATTTCATAATCATTTCAATCAAATTACAATTGGAATAACTGAAAGTACTTGGTGATGAAAACACAGGGAGTGACGTTGCCCATCCCACCTCATGAGTTCTGTACAACAGATGATAAACAGGTTTGACGTCATGAAAGTGTCCACAAAAGTAAATGAAGCGAATACTTGCAGGTAGAGGGAAAGCAGGTGCAATCTCAGACTAGAACAGGTGGGTCACTGAACAGCTACTTCTATACTTTCTATTGGTTTAGTTTTAATGTTGTATTAGTCCGCTTTTGCTTAAATGTTTGTTTGAGATTTATTATCTGTCATTTATTATCAATTATATAGTCCATAATCAACTGACTTAAAACCTTTTTTTTAATCTAAATATTGCTTTTGTAGTAGTTTTCGTTAAGTAGCAAAATGTTTATGAAAAAGCTTTTTAGATACCGATATGTATCATGGTATTACCACGGTATTCTTGGAAATAGCATTTAAATAGCAGGGTATATATATTAATATGTTGCCATGGTATTTGATACCATAACTTTACTGTGGTACATCCAAAATATATTATTTAATAATCTAATTATGCACAAATACGTATGAACTATTTAGCTAAAGTTCTATAGAACTTTAAATTCCCCTGATATTCTTGTGCTGGATGTCCATCCTGACCATTATGTTATTTTTCTTCAGGAGAGAAACAGAAAGCTACAGCCATGGGAGCAGGTGTTGTGACATGTTTGATGATCGTAGTCATTATCTTAAATGCATTCGCTGCTGTAAGTCTGATTTAAGACAATAAAAAGAATATGTTAATGTTGTGAAATATCTTGCTCCTCATACTTATAAGTATTTTTCTCTTTAGGCAGCTGGACTGGCATTATTCGCAGTGGCCATTTGGGTAGCGGTGGATGGGTATAAACTCTACCCCATATCTGGGGTTTCAGGAAAAGATGACATCTTTGCTGCTGCCTGGATTGCCATTTTTACAGGCTTCGCCTTCTTCCTCACATGCATGTTTGGCATCTTCGCTGCCCTGAAAAGGAGCCGTGCGCTCATAATGGTGGTAGGTTTTAAACAGCAATCCTACCATTTTACATAAGAGATGATCATTATTATTCAATATCACCTTCAGTGAAACAACCAAATTTAGAAGGAAATACTAATTTTGCTTTTTTACCAAATGCTGTTACATTTCATCCTCCCACAGTACCTGATCATAATGTTCATCATCTTTCTGTTCGAATGCGCTTCCGCCATCACAGCAGCAACCAACCGAGATTATGTGAGTAGAGTCACCAGCCTTTCTGTAATGTTAAAATAAAATAAAAATCAATCATAAAATCATTTACACATCAGAGATGAGGCACAGTGGGCCCACAGGGACCGAGGTTCGATTCTGGTCTGGGATGTGTCCCATTCCTGCGCTATACACTTTCTTTCTTTTTTGCCCTATACACATTCTTGCTCTATACACTTTTCTGTTGTTGGTATACCGTACATAACTCTAAAATACCATTAAAAGCTTCTCATGATGTTGATCAAATCTGATTCAGGTTCATAATGAAGAGAAAGTTTTACATTTTAAAATCCTCTTTCCTTTATTGTAGCTGGTTGGGAACAGCAACCTTGTAAAGAAACAGATGCTGCAATACTACGCAGACAACAGCACACAAGGGAAGCAGATTACGCAGACATGGAACAGAGTGATGGAACAGGTAAGCAGAACACCTGTGATGACCTCTTGACTTTACAATGAACACAATCACCTTTCAGCTGTCAAAGGGTGGTGGCATCGCACATACTCGCTTAATATTAGGGAAGGAAAATGTTGAATCATCTTCAACCCAAACCTGACACAACATGTCTTTCTGTTGCCTCTCAAATGAAATCGCGATAGCGGAGAAACCAGTTTTATCCTTGCACAAACCTGTAAGAATACCTTGCAAAATACTGATAATCCTGTTGATGGATTGCTGCTGGCTTCATATAAATCAGCAAATCATACACTGACCTAGGCTACAGCGATTTTACCACAAAAAAGTGGTGATGATTCATGATTCACTCTCAGGAAAAAGGTAAACAAAAAAAACTGTCTGTCAAAAGTAAAGGGATTTTCTTAATCACTGACTCACTTTACGTTGATCCAAACATGTATGAGTTAACACAAAAGAATATTATGGAAGTCAATACCATCAACTGACTGGTTAACATTCTTTAAAATACATTATTTTGTGTTCAACAAAAGAAAGAAACTCATACAGGTTTGGAACAACATGACTAAAGGATGATGATCATTTTCATTGGATGAACGCTTTAAAAGGGAACATAGGTGTAAAGATACAGATGTGTTGGCCTACCTTTTAAAAGGGACGGGTCGGGTACCACTCTAGTAACAGCGTTTGTACCTTCCCTACCTTTAACATTCAAACTTCATTTAAGTCACTTTCAAACCAAAGCAGAGGATTCATGTGAAAAAACATAAACGCAATGCAAAAACGTAACGAAAAATTCCTGACTGGATTTCGCCCCCGCGAAAATTCGCTGAACAACTAATAAATATCACCCACCTTTGAACACTTACACACACACAACACAACTAACTTCTAGATTACACCCTTTTTTTTATTTAAAAAAAAAAAAATCTTTCCTCCTCTATTTCTCCTTTCTTCTTCCCTTTTCTGTTTTTTGCTAATCTGAGCGGTATACAAATCTTGGTATTTGGGGCACTTTTTGTGTTTCTTTGCCTCTTTTTGACGGATCGCTTCCTGTTCTCCTGAGTTGTAAGTCGCTTTAGATAAAAGCGTCTGCAAAATGCATAAATGTAAATGTAAATGTAGATTAAGGGTTAGTTAATCAAAAATAAAAATTTGCCCATGATTTATTCACCCTCAGCCAGGTGTATAGGCCTATGACATTCTTCTTTCAGACAGATAAAATCAGAGTTTAACATTAAAAATGTCCTGGTCTTCCGTTTTAAGGTTTTTGAAGTCCATAAAAGTGCATCTATCCATCATATAACTGCTCCACACGGCTCAAGTGGGTTTATAACGGCTCAAGTGGGTTTATAGTGGGTTTATGGGTTTATAAATGCTATCTGAAGCGAAGCGATGCATTTAAAAAAATATCCGTAAAGGAAATTATCTAGCTTCTGGTCGATCACCTTCTGTAGGCTATTCAACTTATGGAAAAAGTGTAACACCTCTCACAGGTCAAAATGCTTACGCTACATCTGACGGGCATGACTGGTGTGTAATATCCTTAGACGTAGCTTAAGCGTCAAATATGGATATTTTTCTTACACAAACACATCGATTCCCTTCAGAAAAGGCCTTTATTAACTCCTCTGAGGTGTGTGGAGCAGTTATATGATGGACAGATGCACTTTTATGAAGCAACAGTCTCTACTATTATAAAGCTAGGAAGAGCCAACAAATTTTTATATAACTCATTTTTTTATATGATTGTATTTGTCTGAAAGAAGAAAGGCATATACCTAGGATGATTTGATGGTGAGCAAATCATGGGGTAATTTTCATTTTTGGGTGAACTAACCTTTTAATCTTGAATTCAACTGGTGCACGTGACAGGTGTTTTTTCTCTCGACTAGACTGAGGTTGATTAATTAATTTTTCTCCGGTGTTAAGGCCGAGTGCTGTGGAACAGACGGTCCAAAGGACTGGTTAGATTATGCCTCTACCTTCAAACAAAATTTTGGCCAAACATCCATTTGGCCCATCAACTGCTGCAAGAGACGGAGTGATTTTGAGGTGGATGATCGAGAAGGCTGTAGTGTTGGCAAGAGCAGTGCCATGTTCACAAAGGTAACATCCTTTACTGAACACAACAGCAACAAACTTATGACCTGCAGGAAATAAAGTTACAACTTTCATTGACAGTGGTTCTCAACTAGTCACGACAAAATGTGGTCTTGTTCTGATAAAAAAATAAAAATGCAAAGGAATGTAAATAACTAATTAATTGCATAATTTTGACAGTCTAATAAAGAGATTTATAAAAATGACAAACTTATAAATAATTCAGCATGATGTTGGGCTTATTTAGATCATGGCAAGGCTAATAAATGTAATGTTTTGTTTCTAGGAAAAAAAAGACTTGCTACTGACATATTTATGGAAATTTTTTGTTCTTTATGTTTTCTACATCTCTCAGATTCTTTGGCAAACATTTAGATGCCTCATTTTATTTTAGGCCTATTCAGTGGTGCTTCTATGTCAATGATTTAGTTTTTTCTTGGATATTTCAGGGGTGCTTCCAGTACATTGAATCTGTGTTAAGCCGTTACACCTGGGCTGTGAGCTGGTACGGTTTCTCTGTTCTCATGCTTGTGGTAAGTCATAAAGTATAATCATGACCTCTATACATACACACAGTTCAGACATGTTCTTGTGTTCTGTGCTTTTTGGTCTTCAGGTGCATTTTTAAAGTTAAAACTGCTTTAAAATTTGTGACATCACAAGATAATGAAAACCAAAGTCAAAATCGAATGTTCAATGATACGGAAATAAAGACTATATTGAGGTTTAAAGACTTTTATGTATGATTTACCATTTATTTTTACAATTATCTTAATTTGAGTGCTTTAATACCGATACATGCATTTATTGATACAGGCTTTATTACTATATATCATACACTATATTGCCAAAAGTATTGGGACACCCCTCCAAATCATTTCCATTCTCCAAACCAATCACTTCCATGGCCAAAGGTGTATGAAATCTAGCAACTAGGCATGCAGTTCATTTGTGAAATTTCCTCACTACAAAATATTCTATGGTCAACTGTTAGTGGTATTATAACAAAGCGGAAGCTATTTGGAACAACAGCAACTCAGTCAAAAAAGTGGTAGGCTACGTAAAAAAAAAAAAAAAAAACAGAGCAGGGTCAGCGCATGCTGAGGTGCACAGTGCGCAGAAGTCGCCCATTTTCTGCAGTCAAGAGCTACAGACCTCCACACTTTGTGTGTTCTTCAGATTAGCTCAAGAACAGAGCATAGAGAGCTTCATGAAATGGGTTTCCATGGCCGAGCAGCTGCATCCAAGTCTCACATCACCAAGTGCAATGTGAAGCGTTTGGATACAGTGGTGTAAAGCACGACAACACTGGACTCTATAGTCTGGCAATCCAATGGACGAGTCTGGGTTTGGCGGTTGCCATTAGAACGGTACTTGCCTGACCGCATTGTGCCAAGTGTAAAGTTTGTTGGAGTGGGGATTATGGTGTAAGGGTTGTTAATCAGAGTTCGGGCATGGCCCCTTACTTCCAGTGAAAGTAACACTTAATGCTTCAGCATACCAATACATTTTGGACAATTTCATGCTCCCAACTTTGTGGGAACCGTTTTGGGATGGCACCTTCCTATTCCAACATGACTGGACACTAGTGCGCAAAGCAAGGTCCATAAAGACATGAATGAGCCAGTTTGGTGTGAGGGGAACTTGACTGGACTACCCAGAGTCTACAAATCAACCCATTAGAAAACTTTGGGATGAATTAGAGCAGACTGAGCCAGGCCTTCTCGTCCAACATCAGTGCCTGACTTCACAAATGTGCTTCTAGAAGAATGGTCAAACATTTCCATAAACATACTCCTAAACCTTTTGGAAAGCCTACCCAGAAGTGTTGAAGCTGTTATAGCTGCAAAGGGTGGGCAAACTCCATAAGAAACCCTACGGATTAAGAATAGGATGTCATTAAAGTGCATGTGCATGTTAAGGCAGGCATCCCAAAACTTCTGGCTAAATAGTGTATTTTGGTTACTTATTCTGCCCTAGAGGGGAAAAAAAAATCAGTTGTATCGTACTGGATATTCACTCTTCTAATGCACTTCTGATCTGTCCTACAGTTTTTCACATTAGTGATCGCCATGATCTACTACATGCAGCTGGACTAATAGTCCGGACTCCGCAAGACACATTTGCCGCACAGGGGCTTCCACTCGTGGCGTCACAGAAAAATACAGATGATTGCAGATTGCACATAATAAATACAAGTCAAATTGTCCTGCAGCATAACACACTTAATCTAAACAACTATAAACAGCTTTTCTTGTTGATTTGTTTTATTGTACATTTAAGTGTATTTGTTACGCAAGGGATGTTCCAGGATTAAATTGCTCTTGATGAAAAGCACTCATAGAATAATAAATTGCACTAATGTTACATTTTTACTGGTGAGCAGTATAATTGTATTGTTTTTAGGGGTTAACTCAATTTTGTTTTTCTATAATTGTCTATGTAAGTGATTTCATTATTGATGAGTAGTTATTATGGGATTGTTTAAATATTTATCAACATTGATCAAATGGGGATCTTCAAATGATTGTATAAATTAATCTTTTTTCCTTTATGCCAAAGTCTACACTTATATATTTTTTCTACATGAATATTTAATGTAAAATTTTGCATTTTACCAATGAATAGGACATTTGTTTTGTATTTTACTGCACATATGTTTTTAAAATGTACTTAATGTTTCTGTTTATAAAATAAATATGTAACTGCTGGTGACACTTCGTGTGTCATTCACTGTCTGTAGTTGGAAAAAGGCAAATGATCACCGCAAAAACTGTCACAGGTTGCATGCAGGTACATGCCCTGGAAAATAAACAATCCTTAAGAAAGCAAGAATGAAAAGACAACAAAAGGCCTGACGGCTCTCCACCCTGAACCACCCAAACCGTTATTACTCAGGCTAATTATCTGATGCCAATAGTTTGTACATGTATCCACAAAGAACAGAGGAGGGAATGTTAGCTTGCATATGTCTGCTTTAATTTATACTCAACTGGGAGTGTCGCCTGATACTCAAAAACAGACTGGTTTTGCAGGATCTCCATTCAGGAAAGTCCTCAACTTCTCTCATATTACCACCTACAAAGAAGCTACCATCTCAGAGGGTGGAGACTGCAGTGCTGCAAGCCCTACGAATAAAAATACATCTCAAAATAACACAAAATCTAGAAAGAACACGTCTTTTAATAGTAAACGCAAACTTTTAGCCTCGGGAGCATCCAGATCTGATTCAACAATAGGACATGACGTTATTTTGATGTCATCACAATGTTACATAGCAAGTTTTTTTACATTTTTTTAAACATTGCAATTAGTACCAGGATCACTAAAAAAATGATTAATTCAAAAACTTTTTCCTGCATTCCAATGAGATTCTAGGTAATATGAGTATTTAAATAACGCCCATCATTAAGTTACCTCGTCTGACTGGTGTACAAAAATATTCTGACAAATAATCACCAAACTACAGGTTGTTTCATCAATGACGGTGTCCAAGGTTTTAATTCACATATTTGAAAATTATACAAAATAGGATGAACTGCCTTTAGCAAAGTGCTGAAGGCTGAAGGGGACATTGTTGGACATGTATATACCCTCAAAGCCACATGCATGACCTCTCTCACTGGAAGATACACGCTCACAGGTCTGCTGACATACATAGGTAGCATTAATATTTTTAGTGTTTTTTTTAAGGAACATATCCCCCTTGGTTATTCACTGCATAGATATGTATTAAAACAATAGAGTTAACAGACATGCAAACACACCGTGTCACTCGCTCACTCATACACGCACACTCTCATTTAAACCTTGTATACTCAGGACTTACTCGTGTGAGCTTTGGAAAGCTGTAAATAGTAGCAACTGGGCTCAGGTTTGTATCTAACTCTTCAACATTTGCTTTCATAACGAAGGATTATTTCAAAGATTATCAATTATTTAACAGAAGGCACCAATTACTATACAAATCTACCTGTCAAATTTTAGAAGAATTCCCAGGAAAACTTAAAGATATAGTACTAACTGAAAAAAACCCCCACTGGAACAGTACTGAGCCCAGAATGTGGTATCCGAAAAAACATCTAATTTTATAGTCATCTAAGACTAGTGTTTCAGTGTTTTGCGGTGAATAGTACCAGTTATTCTACGTTGCTAGGTTGGGATTCCTCGCAGAAACCCAGGGATGTCTGGGAGTGATACAGGGTGACGTGACCTACCTGAAATACTTGCTTTGGATTAGAACACCAATATTGATACAAAATCATCTGACACATTACTTGCGAATGCACAGTACAGTACCTCACAGAAATATGCACTCTCAATTGCGCACCCTTCCCAAAAATATCAGCAATGACTGTTCCTTTTTATGTGCTTATGTCAGACACTCTGGGCAAGACACACTCATTCATATTCACACACAGACTTAAAAGAAATTAAAACAACAAAAAGGTCACAAAGTCCTAAACTTTACATTCTTTGAAACAAATTCAAGAAAGGCAAAATAAAACTTTCACAATAACTTTTCCAATGAAAACTTACAATAACTTAGAAACATCAAAAACAAAAAAGCAATTAAAAAATGGAAATATCACATTGCTGCCAAAAATTAAGATAACAAAAACGAACCATCTTCATAAAGTTTCATAAAACCACTAGCATATCTTGAGGTTATTTTTTATCGTACTTTGAGAAGGAAGAAAGACATATTAAGCTTGTGCCCCAGTACAGAATGATCTAGTGTCAAAAAGAACCTTAAACCAAAAGCAGAAAAACAAAAATTAGCCACTGAGCAATGTCCTGTCAGAGGAATAGCAGCTATGCACCTCTCTGACTCCCTCTGCTGGACAGCACAGTGTGTTCTGGAATGTTTTCATATCTAAGCCACTTTATGGTTCACTTCTTTGATCCTTTCTGCTTTATGTCTTATTCTCGTACACTTTTTCCACTTCAATATCGCAGGACAACAGTGGGGTCTTTCTGAGACAGACACACTAGTAAAGACATACCCCGCTAAATTTTGTTTCTGTATACTCGGTCTCCCCTTGGGGAGGTTAACACTTTCTCTTTCACAACATGTTAACTTGTACAGGAAACATAAAAGTCTAGTGCTTATACTGGTCTACGTCATCTCATTTTAAGTCTAAAGACTTTTTGTGGCAGTTGTGCTCTTTAGCAATAACTCCGGGTCTGGCCTTCAGTTCGGATTGTCCAATTGGGTCCCGGCAGGCTTCCCTGCCGGTTTAAGCCTCTCTGATTCCGCAACCCCGGAGGTCGGAGAGAAGGATCCAGGACAACATCTCGTCGTGGTGTGTTGGGATATTGGGGAAGCACTGACCCTGACTGGTATGGGTATTGGTTAAATTGGTTGGCCATTGTCTGGGGCCCATATCCTCTTGTTGATCCAAGAGCTAAGTTTGAAAAGGCCACTGTAGGTGGAGTGCATGTGTGTGAAGCTTCTGGGAGGCCTTGAGGGCCCCAATTGGGGTATGGTGGGTCCTGATAATATGGTCTTGGTGGGTAAGGATTAACAGTTGTGCTTTCTCCTTGGGAAACTGGGACAAAGTCTTGGCTTCTGTAAAACTTAAGGACTTGGTCGCCAGATGGCATGACGTCAAAAGCTTGTCTATACTGGACTCCAGACGATCTTCGCAAGGGGTCTTGACGTTGGAAAGGTCCAGATCCCTCTCTAGGTGGCACTTGACCTTCAAAGCGCCCTCGAGAGGGTCCGGGAGTGTAGACATTGTATGCAGGTGGTGGTTGCTGCGGCTGCTGGCTAGGGTAGGGATTTGGAGGGTGCTCGATGTGCGGAGAAGAGGACAAAGGTGGTGGCATAGAAGGACTCTCTCTTTCATCCTCTGCAAGCTTTTCAATTAACAAGGAGGCAATTTCCTTCCCAGTTAGGACATTAACAGGCTCTGAACTGGTACTTTGAGGATCTGAGCGGCTGCGGAAATGCATGGCAGTAGAGGCTGACGCTGCTAAATTGATCTCTTTGAAATCTGAGGATACGTCGTTCTGGGCAAGGTTGTCGAAGCTACTGGTGGGACTTTCATGCTCTGAAAGTTTTTGCTTGTCATCCGATTGAGACTGTGAAGGTGGTTCCAGTGTTTCAGATGCTTGAGGATCATTTTCATCAAGATTTGTGGTGGCCCAGCCCTTTGAATTAATCCCAGATCCTGGTGGGTTTGTGAAAGGATAGTTGACGTAGATGGGCTCAGGCAGCTCTTTCGTGACTCCTTGCACCTGGGAAGCCTGAGGTGGTTTCAATACAGAATGCTGATGCTGATTCAGTGGTAAGTCTTCTGGCCTGGAAGCCTCAAAGTACCGGTAACACACCTTTCCATTTTCAAAGTAGGGGTGAAGTTGGGAGGAAGTGTGGTCTGAAGGTGAACGCTGGGAGCGGTGCAAGTTACGTTGGTGAACGGACAGAGGCATCATGCCCACAGAGGAGCTCACTCCAGCAGACGCAGGTAAGGGATGCACTTCACTGCGGGACAACCTGACAGATGATGATGTCTGTCGCTGAGGACGAGGGTGGGGAGGATGTCCTGATGATCCGTCCTGGGAGCGATGGTGAGAATGAGAATGGGAAAAAGAGAAAGAATGAGAATGTGCTGCGGCCCAAGCTCGTGTGGCCTCAGATGACCACAGCTGGGGAGCCCTGGTGCCCACAGGGCCTTGGGAGTTGTAGGGAGGAGGGTAACCCCTGGAAATAGGCCTTTGATTGGCTGGGTCAGTAAGACGGAGGTTTCCCTCCAGATCCAGCTTCATATTCTGATAGCTGTGGCGTGCATAGCTGGGTGGCACTTGTGGATGCTCAGGTGCCCCAATCTCGTAGTAGAAGTTCTCCATCTTGGATGGGTCTTCGGAGGGGACAACTGTTCTGATCTGAGTGGACTGAGTTTGTTGCTGCTGTTGTTGGGGAAGGTGTGCAACCTGGACAGCTTGGCTGGCCATTCTGGCTGCATGATAGCGAGACAGCATGTCAGAGGTACTGCTTATGCGTTCAGAGAAAGCTCTGGAAAGTGGCGTGTTCCCTTGTGGAGGTCCTGCCAAGCGTCGAATGCGACTGGCATCCAAGGATCGACGCATGTAATCATGCCGGTCAGTCTGAGAGAGTGGAGGCCTCAAGGGAGCAAGATCAGGGGGCTTGGGTGGCACTTTAGGGCGAGTGGGCTGGAAGGCTCGTACCTGGGCCAGTGGAGAGCTCTCTGATTTGGAGTGCAGAAGCTGAGTGTGTGGCTGGGATGCAGGCTTGGACTGGCCACTGGATTTCTCCTGCTGAAGCTGTGGAGCAGAAAACTGCCGCCCATATGCAGGGGGTTTTCTCTGAGAAGGGATGGCTTCACTGGAGGGTGGGCTAGATTTTGAGGGTTGTGCTGAAGAAGTTGGCTCTTCATTCTTGTAAATGGGGCTTGGGCTTTGCTCATTGTCCTCAGAGGAACTGGCAGCTGACAACTCAGAATTGGATGTCCCAGAATCAGAGACTGAGGTGTCAGAAGAGAGTGTTCCAGAGTCCTGACCAGGTGGTGACCGTGGCTCTGTATCATGTGATTTGTCTGCAGGCTTTTCAACAGCAGTTCCACCATCATCGTCACCCTCAGTCTTCCACACAGAAAAGGGGCGCACTGTGGAGTAGATCTGATTAGGATCAGAGGACAGCAGAACTCCTGCATCAGCAGAGAGGGACCTCTGAAAGCGGACGTCTGTCTCAGGGGAGGTTCCACTCTGACGGGGACGGTATGGAGGAGAGGCACCTTGCCGCAGGGCCTTGTTGGCACTTTCAGCCAGAGCCAGAGCCATGAGGCGTGCAGGGTTCTTGGGGGGAGGAGGAGGGGGCTGCTGTGATGGAAGGGGAACACCAGTGGGACCCAAGATACCTGAAAAAATAAGGAGAATAAGGAATTGAGAAATAAGTAGTTACTTTAATCAATGATCTATTTTAACATTAAAACAGAGGTTCCCAAATGTGGTGCGCACAAGAAAATAATTATGGCAGAAAGTTCTCATTATAAATGTACAGAAATTGGATAAAACCTACACAGCATATGTTAGAATATTGGCTGAAATTGAACATTAAATTTAAAGCAATTACTTATTGATTGACTGTTTTTTTTTTTAAACACACAAATTATAGCACTACATTTTTCAAACTTGTCCCATCTGCCTAATTCTTTAAGAATGTGAATATGGCTTTAGATATTACCATATTTTAATAAAAAAATTAGTGCCTGAACAGTTTGGGAACCACTGCATTATGCCATAATCAGAGTGTGTACTCACTAGGACCCTTGTTCTTGGCGATGGGGCCCAACTTACTGTTGAGCTCTTGCTGGCAGCTCTCCGTGAGCTGAAAGTCACATGACCTAAGGAGCATAGATATCATCTGGGGTGGCTGAGATGGTCCACTGCTTGGAAGTCCAGGTTGCAATTCACCAGCTCGTCCACCAATCATTTCCAGAACCTTGAAAGTTAAAATGGTTTACTTATAGATCTCTGCGTGTTAAACTTGGATAGACGTCACCTCTAAAGGTATTTAGTCCAAACAATACCACATCACACAACAAATCAACAAATATTTTACGTTCAATTTTACCTTGGCAGGTACACTGATGGAGATTGGATCAGAGATGTCCATAGGGGGGGATTTAGGTGCTTTAGGTGAAAGTGCATTAACCACTTTACGTGTAAAGGAGCGCCTCTCCTGAGGGGGTTGAGATGGGGGTGCAGAGGCTGCTGGAGCCGGCGTCTGGCTATGGGATGGGCTTAGGTTTGACTCACCCTGCTGGGCTGTGCTTGCGGGAGCATTAGTGACTGCAGACGGCCTGTGCTGACAGAACACTTGCTGAGGAGGAGCTGCTGCAGCCAGGATCAAACTCCGACGGGCTGCGGCCTCTGATTGGTTCAGAACTGAGTCTGGATCTTCAGTGATTGAGCGCTGGCTACCAGAGCGGGTGTGGCCTTGATGGCTCAGACAACGGTACGGAGGGGGTGCAGCAGGAGGAGGGGACTCCCTGCCGCTAGGAGCGACAGCCGTGCTCCCTAACCCTATTGGCCCATCTTCCAGGAAGGTGGGGCTAAAGTCAATGACATCTTCTGCCATCCATGAGGTGGATGGTTCTTGGGAGAAATCAGGCAACATGTACACACCCTCCTCATCCTCTTCATCTTCATTTTCTTCCTCATCAGCATCACGCATTTCCTCAGGGAGCAGGCTGTCGTAAGAGCGGCTTGGATGGATTCTAGATGGGGAGTGCTGGGGAAGGAGTTGCGGATCAACAGAAGCAGCCAGAGAGAGACCATCACTGCTGGAGCGAGGTCTTCGCAAGCGTTGGATCTTTCCCTGACCTGAGAGAAAAACAGCATTACGTATCACTAAGATATATATATATATATACACACACACACACATATACATATAGTATTATGGTTCTCAAACACACACACACACACACACACACACACGTGCACGCACACACGCACACACACACACACACACACACACACACACACACACACACACACACACACACACACAATAAATATAATTATTTGATGAATACAAATTTCAAAAGTTTAGCATTTATTTATATATAGTATATAACAAAATTTTATAAGAATGAAAAATTATGTTATTTTTTTAAGAATGAAAATGTGTTATTTAATAATTTATTAAATATATATTTCCACATATATACTTATATACTTATACATACACACATTCCTTTCAAATTTTAACTCTTTCCCCGCCAGCATTTTTAAAAAATGTTGCCAGCCATACTGTATTTTTAATAATAATTTTCACTAGTTTCATCCCCCCAGAATATTTTGTTGCATGAATATCTGAGCATGCACTATATCAAAAGAAATAACAGACCTTTTATTAAATAACAGAAATAAAAAGTTCTAAAAAAAACCTTTTTATTCTAGCTTCAACTGCTTTTTTATTTTTTTTTATCAACACTTGGTACAAGTGAAAAAAAGCAAGATTGAGCAAAAAGCTAAGAAAAATCATGTTTTTGTAAAAAAAAAAAAAAAAAATGCTACATGCAGTTTAGATACAGAACTATGATCAAAACACAGACGGAGTAGATTGACACCCCTTATGCTTGCACAGTACTATAGCCTGTCCTGGGTCGACATTTCATTCAGTAACATTGAGCAGTTTTATTATTTAATATGATACTGCTTATTTCTGAATCTTCTTCGCATGCGTTTTGATTAGGAGATTCACTCTTTCCGAAGATGTGTAATAGCGCCACCCCCACCCCAACCATCCACCCACCTCACCACTGTTTAACAGTGAAAACACAGAAAGCCGGAAAATGAAGTTTTAGTGGGGAAGCATTTTCTCAAAAATGAAGTACATTTCCATCAATGGTGTTGAAAGAGTTAACGCATTGATCTGTTACGTCTTGTATTTTATTATATTGCTCCCTGGAAAGTGATTGGTCAACCAAGGCTTTAAACCGTTACCAAATGTCATTCATACCTGCTCCACTGTGCTGAGAGGACAGGGATTCCTCACTCTTTGCTGACCTGAGCGTCACACTGTCTACCCTGCAACCTAAAGCAGACATACAACACTAAAAACTGAGCATTTTTCCTCTGACATCAGGTAAATCTATTTAGGATAAAGTACAATCTGAAGAAATTAGCATGATGTGTCCTATACCTGCATGAGAGGTAGTGGGCTGGAACAGAGAGGTGATCCTGGTGGGTTTACGTCGACCTGCAGCTGCAGGTTTTCCGATGGCAAAAAACGTCTTCCAACTCCCACCTGCTGACTTTCGGACCTTCATCCCTCTTTTCCTCCTAAAAGATACAAGAAAAAAGTTAAATTATTTATATACTAACAAACAAACTTAAAGAACTTAATTTGTAGGTTAACCATTCCTTTACAAGTCATTGATTTGTGCAAAGAAACCCACTTGTCGGCAGGCAGGTCCAGTACAGTGTGAAACTGGCTGAGAGCGTGGTGATGAGGAGATCCCTGAAGGAGAAGAGGAGCTTGTGTGCGAGCCTGTGCTTCCTCCAGAGACAGAAGCCTGGTGGACACAAACGACTTGGGCCTGGTCAGAGACTGTCGTGCTGTGAAGTCAGAAAGAGGCAAAAAGAAGAAAAATAGATTCAGATGCAGATCCAGCAAGAAAAAGAACATATGCGAGGTAATGCAGCGAAGAGCACAGTGATGGACAACAAACAAACATGATACAATTCTATAGCAAACGACAAAACATCTAAGCATCAACAAAAAACATCAGCTGCTCCAACACTTCCATGGCCTGTACAGCTGTACTGCAACAAGCTTTTTAGAAGAAATATAAGGGCGAGCCAACAGACAAAATCTTGAGTAGTTAAGGCCAGAAACAAAAAGTCTACGCAAGTACACAAATGTACACTCTGCCGGTGCTTAGTAAAACCTAACATGCATTCTAGTGCATAACATGCATAATACCGTGTTGAGTCAGGTTAATGCGCGTTATAACGCCTCTTGTGGCGATGTTGAGAATGCAGTGGTAATTGCATTGCGTTATGATTTGTGCTCAGACACATTTCCAAATGCAACAACGTGTGAAACTGAGCTCGCATGGATAGAAGCACTTGTGTTTGTGTACTTGCATAGAGTTTTTTGGGCCTCAGCAAGCCTGTAAGGGACATCAGACGATTAGAGGAATCCAAAAACAAAGCCTGCAAAAGTATCTGACATACAGAAGAAAAAAATCTAAACAACACTTTACCTGCTGCCAATGTCTCAGAGTCGAGTCGAGTCCACACAAACAGATACTCTATAGCTCAAATTTTTAATATAGCATCCATCCCATTCACCCATCTTACCAAATTATTTTCCTTAATGTCCTACTTAACGAAAACCAAATTTACATGGTGGAAAAGATTAATAAGTAAGTAGTAGTACTACTTTGTTCTCCAACAAAATAAACAAATAAAATGTCAACATAGGGATTTATTGCATTATATCCATCTGTGTGCTGTACAACTTTAACATATCATTTACATAGGCAAAATATGTCTTAACAGCTGTCCTTAAACATAAACAATGGTCAAAAAAAATCCATCCATGTGGAAAATTACATTGCTAATGACAAACACTACCGTTCTAAAGTTTGAGGTTGGTAAGATTTTAGAAAGGAGAATTTATTCAGGATTCCTTGATGAATATAAAGTTAAAAGAACAGCATTTATATGAAACAGATGTCATTTAAACATGTTTAAATGCCTTTACTGCCACTTCTGAACAATTTAGTATCCTTGCCTAAAAAAGTATTAATCTTCTTTTTAAAAATAAATCCTACTGACCCCAAACTTTTGAACAGTAGTGTAAACACACAGTTGTGTTGAATCGGAACAAAATATATGTGAGCATAGATAGTAGCTTTTGGATCACTGCTAGAAAAAAAAAAATTACATTTCTAGCTGGTCATTTGCTGGTCTAGATGGTTGATCAGCTAGTCTACCTGCTTTGTATCTGTTAGTCCAGCTTGGACCATCAAAAAAACAGAAACCATACTTCAAGCTGAGACATTCTCACAGGACACATTCTGTTTCTTTTAGTGGACATCTATGTACAAATGTCCAATTGATTTTTCAGAAACAGTATATGGAAGGTAATACACCTATAAAATTGTTTTCTGAGTTAGCTTCAATATGTACTCAATATGTACTGTGTATAGCCTCTTAAGCTGGTTTGACCAGACTGTGATTTGTGTGTCCACTGTAGAGTCAGAGTCAGTCGATCTCATATCACTGAGAAGCGTCGTAGATCAGGGTCCAGATAAGAGGGGTCAGTCAAACAGGACTCCCCCCTCGCCTCCTGAAGACTAACCAGGCGTGTTCGGGGCAGGCGTGAGATCTTGTGCTCGGCCCCTCTTGTTGCTATGGAAACACACAGCTCGCTCTCAGTAAACCTCACTTTTACACATGGGCGAGTCAGGCCCCTGTAAATAAGTTCAACTGTGGTATGCTAGCCAAGTTCATCACAAGAGACTAATTTATTCGATCACATGTATAATAGGGCTGGGAGAGATTAAAAATTATCACGATGAAGGATATAAGATTTACATCTTGTCCTTGCCCTGCGGTTTGCAAATATGTGAACAATATGACGGAGATTTTAATTGGTTCTCTTTTGAACTTTCATCTAAAAAAATAAGTAAATAAATTAAATAAAAAGATTTGGAGTTAAAAATATTCAATTAAATATTATTGCAATTATAAATACTTCATATTTGTGGATGCAAATAAATTAAAAAAAAACTATTCTATTAATTTTGTTCAGATCTGTGTAAAAAAACAAGCCTAGATTATTTTAACTAGATTTTTATTTTATCAAAATTAATGCATTGAAGCATGCGATACATTTTTCCAACGCAATTTTAACGCAATTAACGCAGCATCCATTTTTCCCCTTCATCCTTTGGCCAGCCTTACAATATGATCACGCTCTTATTCATGCAAATCCTTTTAAGCCATTCAAGCAAGATAAGACACAAAAGAGAACGCAGTGCAGTACTGGGACACATCTGTGAATCTTCTGTCTGTGTGAATGCTGCATTAAAAAGTCTAAAAATGATTACAAATTATGAAATTACAACAATTTAAAAATGTATAAAGAAAACTTTAATGTTAGGTGCGATTATTCGTGATTAATTACAGAAAAATGTGTAATTAGTAAAAACAAATTTAATCGACTGACAACACTAATATGACCAATTAAATATTATGAATTATTTACATGTCAGCAGTGGCTGTTTGAAATTATGGTTCTTTTTGCATAAATAACATCACTATTTTAAGACATTCCAGCGCAAAATACACTGTTCATTAGTTTGGGGTCTGTGAACTTTTTAATGTTTTTGAAAGAAGTCTCTTATACTCACCAAGAATGCATTTATTTATAATCAAAAATACAGTAAAATAGTAACATTGTTATATATCTGTATGTAATATTACAAAAGTAATTTATAGCTTTATTAATTTATTTGTAAAAAATCAAGGTGACCCCAAACTTATGATCGATAGTGTAAATATAATGAAATAAACCATCAAAAGGCTAAAAATATTACAATAATACAACTAAATAGCACAATAATTTATTTAGTCATATCGCCCAGCCCTAATAAATTAATGTTCAATCTGTTACAGTTATTTAGTACTGTGTCATAAGGGATAAAAGAGAGAGAGATAGAAGAGATTAAGTCACAGGTCTGATTGCAGTATTAATGCATCGCTTTTATGGAGAAGAAAAAACAAAGAGCTGCATCTCAGAAGGGAAGAAAACTGGTCAAATTAACGGCTGGAGGCATCAGATGTCACTTTAAACCAAAGACTGGCAGAGGAAGTTAATAAACATTTGTCTTAGTCTGTGGCAATTCTGTAATGAAAACAAGCCAGAGGAAGCATTATGTCTAGCGCATTTCTTACTATATCGGTTTAAAAGACAACTCTGTTCCAAAACAAGGTACACAGACAAAATAAGCAGCATCCTTACTAAAGTTTGTCACTGAGCTCGTCACATTAGGGGATCGGTTTCACTTTGAAGGATACAACATAGCTGCCAAAAGAAAGCATATTTGAAGGCAGCAAAATTAAGCTGCATACCTTTTTGCCTTCGATGCCTTAAAATGCTGCTTAGGTAGGCAGCTCACGAAGCTTTGGAACAAAACCAACATCACCGCCTGTTTATTGAAAGTGCTGTTTGAAGCAGAGCATGTGAGCGAAGCGCCGTGACACTCCACTCAATATTTCGCTCTATGCCAGTGCGCTCTGCTCAATCGCTCACTGGTTAAACAATACCCGCCTAAATCCTGCTCCGACATCAAGCTTCTCTTTACTATACATCTTTTTGTTTGGAATGAATTTCTTGAATAAATGTTTTAATTACAGTAGTCCTATAGATAAGTTATGATATGTGTGGCTTTAAAGCAATATTGTATAAAGTGGAATAAATAAGCTTGATGTGACGAATTGCAGAGCTCGCGCAAACATATCCACATCACTATGATCAGATGCTTTCTCACCGCTGTTATTTTTGTTGTATGTTGATTTTTTTATTGAGAGGAATCTATCTAAATGGCGCTTTTATCAGTGTGGTCAACGTTGGGATGTTTGTTAACAGTATATTGCTGAGAATGCATTTCAAAATAATTTTTACCCCTAAGCAAATAATAAACAAGACCTTAGATGCGAGTATATCATTTACATTTACGCATTTGGCAGACGCTTTTATCCAAAGTGACTTACATTGCATTTTTAAGGAACACTTTTTACATTTTTGTCAATTCTTGCTTTCCCTGGGAATTGAACCCATGACCTTGGCATTACTAGTGCCACGCTCTACTGGTTGAGCTACAGGAAAGCTATAAGTATCAGAAAATATCAGAAAATGAATCTTTGCTTACTCGTTTTCTCCGCACTTCCTTTCAGTTCTTAATTTGAATTCCATAACCTTAGACCTACTGCTTATTTCACGTTCTCAAAACAGCAAAAAAGGGCATTCTGGGTTGAGTGAGCGACCCTGAGTAGAATCTTTAGGAATATTACCGCTCCACTCACATGCTCTGGTTTGAAGACATCGGACCGAATGGTTTACTGATTACATCTATAGTGGAAAACAAATTGTTGTTGTTTTCTGGTTCAACATACCTGCACTGAAACGTCCCACAGAAGTGAAAGAGTCACTGAACAGAACTTCCACATTGCTGAGCAGAAACTCCACGACCACGGACTGAATGCGCACTTCTTTAAACGGATCAGCGCCGCTTAAGCCTGCTGCCTCAATTTCTTTGGACCTGACACAGAACAACAGGGGATATTCTGATTTAGACAAGAGGTTTAATTTGAACCCTGAGTCTGTCGTACTAGTAAAAGCTACAACTAAAATCAGTGAGGACTTCAGTAATGAGTCATATAGATTCATAGAGTGTTCAGTTCAACTGTAAGATATTAGGACAAAAACAAAACATATTTTTGAACATCATTTTGATTGAGCAGGTTATTACCTGAGCAGGTTAGGGGCCCAGACGATGGCCAGATTCTTAATGTGCATGTTAGTCTCTCCACTGCAGGTGGCCAAATGGGCCAGGTGTCTGATGAGGTACTCCAAAGTGCTGAGACAAACACAAACAAATCACTTATTGTTAGAGAAAACAGCTCTTTCTGTCACACTTCATTTTCACATCAATGTCAAACAAACAGGTGACCCAACTTGATCCGTGTGTAGTAAGTATTGGGGTTACCGGTAGTGAGGAGGAGGAAGTTGCTGGATAACATCGTGCACTTTTACCATTCTCTCTTCATCGGTCATCTCTCCCATACATTCCTGGTCAGACAGGAAGATACAGCTTGCTTATTAACTTAACAGCATTACTGGAAGTTTGGTGTCTGTTAGATTTTTAAGAATGTTTTTTGAAACAAGTTCACCAAAGCTGCATTTATATTACAAAAATACAGTAATATTGTGAAATATGTCAATTTAAGGTTCTAATCCGCCCCTTTTCTCTCTCATTAAAATCAAATATATTCAATGACTGTACATTAAGAGCAGGGAGACATTTGTGTGCATTTTGTTTTGAGATTTCACTGGAAAGAATTGAGTTCACGCAATGGCATTAAGTGATAGATTGACTGACTTGTCTATGAAGACTGTGAACAAGCCAAAAGAGAACATAAACCCAGCCTAATTGGATTTGATTGGCCATCTCAATCATTTTGACACTGACGAGCGCTGTGACGAGATGAGACCTGAGGCAGACCAGACTAAAAATAACACACATACAGACTACTGCGTAATGGAGTGCAGGAAAGCAGTGCAAGACTTTCAAATATTCGGGGGGACAATTTGGACATTTCTAATTATTGAGGGGGGATTTGTCCCTCTTAATGTCTATGGTGGTTACGGCCTTGGAGTCCATTATACATTTTTGATACACAGCTCATTATTGTGCCCAATTGTTTCCAAGATTATAATCTGAAAACAAGTAAAATATCATCGGCCAGGAAAGGCTTTACAGTACTGTGATATTACCATGGTTAAGAGGTTTTGAAACCCTAATTTTGAAAAAAGCTCATGTTAAAGCGAGAATTACTTACAGCAAACTTGTCATATAGTTGGTACGTGAGCAGAGGATTGGGCAGCTCTCTGAAGTACAGTTTGCACAGCGAGCCAACGCAGTGAATATCCTGCATGTACACGTCTTTCGTCAGGTCCGGGACATTTTCACTGTCAAACTCATGCCTGATTGGGATGAGATGCAAGAGAAGAACATATGTCATGGTCATGCATATAAAGAAAACATGAATTACCCTTAAATTATTATTTAAGGATAATCATTTGTAATCGTTGTTTGTGATGACCTTTATATAAACTTCTAGAATAAATGATCTTGTGTACAAAATCCTGAATCAGAAATCTGGCATATGAACAGACACACACCTGAGTTTCTGTATGTTGGAGGACACACCAGAGTGTCTGTAGATGCCATCCACCACACCATGCTTCTCTATGAACTCTGAGCAGCTCTTTAGCACCTGCGGCACTGAAGTTTGACAGCAAAAAAATAAATCAGTATACATTTGAAATTACACTTTCACAGCAATGTTCCCATACATTTATTTCACAGCACAGAGGAAATGTTCTGTTTCTGTACCATCTAGACCAGAGTTGAGGAGATGCTCGCCGAGGTCGCAGCCGAACACCCGTTCTTTCAGGATTCCCCTTTGCTTTAGCTTTTGTTTGGTGGGTCTGGACTTCATGAAGGTGCGCAGGAAGCCCATCAGCTTGCCATGTTTCTTGGACACTGCCAAAAGGGGGCGACAGAGGTAATTAGAAATGTGGACAGCAGACTTTCACACACCACACCGCTCCCTAGTACACACACGCACTCAGCAGGGAATATCTGTAAAATGTGTTCATTTGGGATTCCCTTCAAACACAGACAACATTTGAGGTGCACAGATGAGGGGTTTTGAGTACGACATCATAATAATAAGAATAAAATCAAACTTCATTATGAAAAAACTATATCATACATCCAAGAATATTAATGCAAAATATATCAATATACATTATAATATATAGAAAACATTTCAATATACTCAAAACCTCTACATTTATTTTATAAATGACTTTTTCGATGTTTAATAAGTAAATAAATGGGAATGGGAATCTGAGGTGTATTATGAGGCTGAATAAAATGCTAAATCTACCATTCACCATGTTTATAGTTGCCAAACTTTATACAGTGCCGTAATGAACTTATACGCTCTCTATTATTCAGAATTGTATAAAAGTTGGCTGAAACCTGTGAACTTCCCAAAGCACTAACAGGTGACCGGTACGTACACAAGAGGTAAAAAAAAAAAAAACCTGACCCCTAGAGAAGAAAACTTCACCACAAACATTTGAAAAAGCCAACCAGTAAACTCTATTCTATGAAGTCTACAAATCCTGCAGGTTATGTCCCATTTGTATAGATCAGCCATATGTCTAAAAAACATAATCGCTGTGAGTAGGACTGTGAAGTATAGCTATAGATTAGTGGTTCTCACCATTTTTAAATTCATATTATAAAGCTGCTTATTTTCAAACTTTTTTTATTTACAGAAATTAGGAATGGGATGATTTTAAATTAAATTAAATAATTAATTGAATTCCATAATTTCAGTAGTTGAATGTTCTTTAGGGTTTACACTTTTTTGTTACCAATGAATTTAATTACTTTTCTAGTTTCTAGTTAGTGATAACAGTGTTAAAACTTGTTTTTCCTCCCTAATAGCAATTTATACATAAAAAAAAAAACTATATTCATTTATTTATAAAATACGGAGCCCTGCACGTGTCATGGGGGGAAAATATGCATATTGTAGCCACATGGCCCATGAACTACTATTAGATTAGCATCATTTATTAATTTATTATTTTATTTTAAGAAAATTTTGTGTAGACAATAAAATAATTTGTTCCCATGTTTCAGTAAATCGTGGCCATGTTGTAATAATTCATTTTCCTTGTTTTAATTCAATAAAACCGCTAGAACAACTTAGTTTAACATGGCCACGACTGATTTAAACAAGCAAATAAATAAAACGAGGCAGAAAGAATTAGTAAATCTCGACCACAATTTACTAAAATGAGAGAACAAATTCTTAATTTGTTTCCAAGATATATGTATATGTTTGTCTGTATGTCCTACTAAATAACTTATATTCATTATATTTATTAATTGCCATGAGTTTTCTTTTTAAAATTCCTTTTTATATATGATTTGAAGAACACTGGTGTTTAAGGAATGGCTTAAGTTGCTAACATCTAGCTGTTTTAGCTTTAAAATATTTTAAGCCATCTTACACCTCCTTAAGAACCACTGCTATAGACACTTCACAAGACTTAAAGGGTTGGTTCACCCAAAAATGAAAATTCAGTCATTAATTCGTTGTTGTTCGACACCTGTAAGACCTCCGTTAATCTTTAGAACACAAATGAAGATATTTTTGTTGAAATACGATGGCTCAGAAAGGCCTTCATTGACACCAATGTCATTTCCTCTCTCAAGACCCATAAAGGCACTAAAGACGACGTTACAAAGCCCATCTCACTACAGTGGCTCTACAATAATTTTATGAAGCAACAAGAATAGTTTTTGTGAGAACCACTGTAGTGTGATGGGCTTTGTAACGACGTCTTTAGTGCCTTTATGGGTCTTGAGAGAGGAAATGACAAACGGAGGTCTTACAGGTATCAAACTACATGAGGGTACTTAATTTGATAGAATTTTCATTTGAGGTCAATGACCTGGATGACACATAAATGTAGGATAAGAAAGTTAAAGGCAGGGTAGGCGATTTGTTCCAGAATATTTTTTGTTATGGTGGTTAAAAGTCTACACATTCTGATTCTCTTTACGTTCTCTTTACGATCATAAAATGTTAGTCGGTCCGAATGCAATGATATAATGTCCTATCTGCCTGTCAAAATTCATTATTATCAACTCGTTTAATGCTATTCAGAGTTAGACAGAAGTCAGTCACCAAGTACCGCAAACGAAACAGCAGCCAACTTTTACTTTTAGATTCTCCTGACCCAAAACAACCAGCTTATGCTGCGTTCATGCCATCACTACTATAATTTGGAAGCGATGGAAATCTGTGACATTATTCTTTGTGACTCGAATGTAAACATTTCAAATGGGAACACAATCAACAAAAAATGAATCTGCAGCAGTCCAGTGATACAGATCAGTGCTCTTTAAGTTATTCTAATGTTATTTGCTTTGAGACATGAGGTAGTTTAACACCGTCTCGTGACACTTTGTTTGCTCCCTGCTGTACATGTTAATGAGTTTTGAAGGAGCCCTGGCTTTGGAGATGCTCTAAAGGGAGAGTGGGATCTTATGCTTTCAAAGCTAGCTTGCTATTGCCAGCCTCTTCTGAAAATTGCCTACCATACCTTTAAATGAGTTACATGAGGGCCTTTGACATTTGTTATGCAAGTCATCATTAATGACATCTAAAAAGCAGCACTTTCAGAAACGTATCATCAACATGGCTTAACTAGGTGTGATGAGGACATCTCTAGGACATCTTGTGAGTAGTAAAACTACATTTTGTATTTGACTTATGATGTCCACTGCTTGTCGCAGGAATCTTGTTGCATCATGCCTGGTTAGGGCGCATTGTTAAAAAGTTCAATATGACATGGAGCAAGCACAGTCAAAATCAATCCTCATTGCCCACTAACACATTCTCATTTATACAACAAGCAGCCTGCAATTCTTCAACAGATACTAGAGGATGATGCCCACATGAATACTTTAATGAATTATACAACATTTTTGCTGTCTTTACCATCCAACACCCGAGCTCACCCTCTCCAAACCTCCCACACGTTCCCTGCCTGCCGTATAAACAACCGAGATCTCTATTACAAACCCCAGGTGTCTCAGAGGACAGAAGGCGTTAGAAAAAGACGGATACAAAAATGTTAGTTTAAGTAAATTCACTGAAGTTGTTACCAGCCAGGCTTAGGAACCAAGGATGAAGAACTGAGAGAAAAAGAAGGGAACACAATCGACAGAAACATCAAATGCATCTTTAGTGTTATTATAAACTAATAAATCACTGTTAAAGCATTTCATTAGAAGATGCTGCTGTCATGTACAGAAGACTAACCTAAATTTCTTTAGACATACATTTGTGACAAATAATAGCAGAGATGTCGTTTTGACTGCAGCGGCTTTCAAGGCAATTAAAAAAAACCTTAACAACAGCAGCAGTGTCACCAAAGGCTACAATATCACCTGTGCTAGAAAAGTAACCAAAGCATGTGTTTTATACAAAACAACTAGGGCTGGGCGAAATATCACCTTTTCATCATTAGTGGTTGACTGATGTAGGTTTTTCAAGGTGCCGATACCAATATTTAGAGGGTGGTTGATGTTCACTGCTGTTCAAAAGTTTGGGGGCAGTAATATAAATAATGAAAGAAATTAATTCTTTCATTCATCAAGGACCATTTAAACTGAACAAAGGTCCCAGTAAAGACATTTACAATGCTAGGTTTTTTCAAAGAATCCTGAAAAAAAGGGGGGAAAAGAAGGAAAAAACATCCCTTCCACAAAAATATTATGCAACTGTTTACAACATCGATAATGTATTTTGAACAAATCAGCATATTAGAATGAAGGATCATGTGACAGTGAAGACTGGGGTAATGATGCTGAAAATCTAACTTAGCCATCTCAGGAATACATTACATTGGGTTTACCGAAGCTTTTGACTGGTTGTGTATCTAGATCTTATACCATGTGGTTGTTGAATGCTTGATTCTGACAATAATTTCCAGTAAATGCACAGCTAAAGTAGTTTCTGGACTGCATTACAGTTCGATATAGATATACTTTGACAATATTATCCCGTAAATGCACAGCTAAAGTAGTTTCAGTAGTTTTTGGACTGCATTACGGTTCGATATAGATATACTTTACCAAATTATTTCAGTTATTTCAAAGATTCTTGCAGACTACCACATCAAAAGACAAAACAATAAAAACAAAAATGATTTTATTATCTATGTAAAGCATGCTCTATCCATGCTCTCTCCCTCTCATGCCCTGTCCCAAATGGTACATTTCCTGTGTAACTGTGTCCATTAAGTCCACAAGACTGTATAGTGACCCATTTGTCATTTTAGATTTCAGAAGATTGCTTACAAGTGGCCGATATTTCTCCCTTTTGCCGAGCCTGCACAGAAGTTCCACAGCAGACTTCTTCCCGACGGTCAAAGCGGCATCCCGAAAGTGTGGACTCGGAGGAAGATCGCAAGGGCTTAGAGTTCCATTTGGGAGAGGGCCTTAAAATGTATCTCATGCACAAAAACTTGTCAGGCCCATGACTTTCTCAATAAAACCATTTTGCCTCTGAAGAGCTACAGTATGTGACGTTTCTCAATAGCAGGGTTGCAATGTTGTTGTTTTTAAGTAATAAAACTTACAGCTTGGCTTTTAGTGGAGACGTTGCTAATGTCTCTCACTCTCTAACAACTACACATCACTAGATCAAGTCTACTATACTGTTTAATAGCAGTATAGGAGTATAGCAGGAGTATAGCAGTATTTACTCTTATACTGTTTACTAGCTCTAGGTTTGACCTTGTAATGTTTAATCAAAATGTCAAAACTGGACCTTCCAGTAAAACATCAGACTTTGCTCTAGTGATGTCTGCAGGATTGCAGGACGTTTCCAGTCACTTTAAGGTCCCATGGCATGAAATTTTCATTTTATGAGGTTTTTCAACATTAATATGAGTTCCCCTTGCCTGAATATTGTCCCTGAGTGGCTAGAAATTTTCAGTGTGAACCGAGTTCTAGCTGTCTTTCTCTGCCTTTGAGAAAATGAGAGCCCAGATGAGCTGATCTTGAATTCTCCTGTTATGTCGTAATAGTAGCTATGTGTAGCTAATCATTTAAGTTCACCCAGACTTTCTTTCTAAATCGTTTAATACTGTCCGTCCCACCGGCCATCTTGATGCATTAGTGAATCAAGCCAGTGACTAAAACGATCACCTTCACGTCGTTTCTGTTAGCAGCATGAAACAAATCTGTTATTTAAATGATTAAACCACAGAGAGCGATCACAGAACACTCTTTATACTGATCTGTCAAACACACGTATATCTGCAGTGCACACTTGTCCAAACTGCCGTTTGAATGACGCTGTCAACAGAAGCTCTTACTGTATTCATGTCAATTTCATGTTTGCTGTTAGTTGTAGTGAAAGCATTCTGTGAGAGAAATAACGTTGCAAAGTTCACTCGTGTTTATTCAGAGCTCTCAGATACAAACAAAATAAACTTGCTCTCAACATCTCGGTACAATGACAGTTCCTTAGCAATCTTTTCCCAGCTCTCCATCTCTGGACTGGCAGTGAGTGCTGCAGCTGCTACTCGCACCTGACTAAACCACGCCCCCTCCACCACATAATCTTATTTCAAATGCAAATATGTCAGCCAATCACAACAGTGGGTGACGTCTCTCAGCAGACACGCCCCTTGAAACAGAGCATTCAAGCCAGAGGCCTAATAGCAGTATAGAAAAAATGCATTTTATTTCTAAATTATGACTTTTTTAATGTAAAAACCATATTAAAAAATATAAGTAAACCTCAGGAAATATAAAATAAATAAAAAAATCCATACCATGGGACCTTTATATCCAGCACCTGCAAGCTCACATTCATCTGCCTCCACTTTTGAGTGCAATGTACATCTTAAAAATCCAATCAACAACCAAAGCATAGAACCAAGTCCCCGCTCTATTTCAATAGTCCCATACACTCAGATGAACGTCACAATAGAGAAGTCGCTACTTCCATGTCATTGCGTCTGTAATCTACTATGCCCAGCCCTAATTGCAACTACTAAAAAGTAAAAAAAATGACCATTAATATGAACATACCTGATGTTGGAGACGAAGGCCCAGTCGTGTTGGTAACACCAGGTTTGGAGTTCAACATATCCACCTCTGAAACAGAAGAACAGCCAATGTGTACTGAAGCATCGGTCAAGCAGCAAAAAGTAAAGATCAGAAATGACAAAACTTTTTCAGCAATTTTCTGGAAGTATAGTTTTCAATCAATTTTGCTAATAGACTAAGGGTGCTTTCACACCTGCCTCATTTAGTTTGGTTGAATCGTACTAGAGTTCGTTTCCCTCTTTGGTGCGGTTCATTTGGTCAGGTCTGAAAGCAGCAATCGCACTCGGGTGCGCACCAAAAGCGGACCAAACAAGCGTACCGAGACCTCCTTGAAGAGGTGGTCTCGGTACGCTTTCAAACGAACTCTGGAGCGGTTTGTTTGTGGTGAGAACGTGATCCGACCTCGAACAGAACCAACTGCAAAAGTACTGATCATTTTTGGACTGAGCCAGCTGCCGTAGTCGGCTGCGCTGACATTGTGTGCATGACATTATTACCTGATAGATCGTTGGCAATATTTTCAGGAAGATGAGCATGTCAAGAGTTAATAATTAATGCACGCCTCCTCTTGAAGTGATGAGCGATGCGCGTTCGCCGTCTGCAGTGCATTAGAACGTTGTTTTCACGTCGCATCCGTGCTTCATTATAGAAAGGTATTTGCATACTGTGGTAAATACACACAGTGTAGTAGATTATGGGCAGGGACAAAACTGGCCCGCGCAGTCGTCTCTCCATAGTGTTATTATAGTTTGCTGGCTTTGCCTCTTCTGCTGGAATTTTCCCACATGTAAATTCTGACCAATCAAAAAGCAGTTTAGGAAATACGCCATGGCCAATGAGTGATGTGGATGTTGTAACGTGCTTGCGTTTTGGTTCGTTTCAACTGGTTCGGACCAAAGTAATCAGTGTGGTGTGAAAAGGAACCAAAAAAGCTGAAAAATGCAACAATGTATAATTGTTTGCCCTTGGTTCGGACCAAATGAACCGAACTAGAGATGTGAAAGCACCCTAAATGGTATTTCTACTTCCAGTACCCTCCTGATATCTAGATAAAAGACAGTGTGCGTGGTACCTTGCTTACTGACGGAAGCACTGACTGACTGCTGCAACTTCTCATTGATTAATTCCACACATTCACTGGGAAAGAAGCCAACCTGAGAAAAAGAGGGGAACAATGGACTTAAGTTGACAGTGTTACTGAAGATGGCCCATATCAGGTCATGAGGTTTAGACAGGTACCTGGAATCCATGCTTTCCTCTCCACCACGTGGTGTCCTCTTTGGGCGGCATGTCAATCACAGACAAAATATCACCAACCTTTAGAAAGAGGAAGAAAGACACAACCAAGCGATTAACATGCAAACTGACACACACATTCAGTAAGAGTTATATGCTATATGCTTGTGCACTGAGAGTGTCAAAAAACTCGTTAAAGATATTTTAGGATGATGATTGAGTTGATATTTGTTTAAACCACAAAAATGTCAACAGCTACAATCATGTGTACTGTAGACAACACTCTCTTCATACATTTTAACAACATCTATTCAAAAGCACTGTTGCGTGCCGAAATACACTTTGACCCAAATTTTAAAAAGAGGAAGGGGAAAAAAACATATCGGTTCCTATATTGCACTTGAGAGCAGATAGAGAAAGAATCAAGCCTGAGAGGAGAGAAAACACAGAACAAATACAAAAAAGAAACTAAAAATGGAAAGTTTCTCCAGCCAAATGTTGATGTTCTCTTAAATAAAAGCCTTACCTAAATGTCTCAAATCCTAAAAAATAAAATAAAATAGGCAGATAGATACATACAGCATTACTAAGTAGTTGTTAAAATGCTTGAAGTTGTTGCTAGGGTGTTTCTGGGTGGCTGTTAAGTTGTTCTAGGTGGTTGTCTTTACTAGGTATTTTGCAAAAGAATTCAGAGCGGTTGCTAGGGCTTTCAACAGACAGATAAATACAGCATTACTAAAAAGCTGTTTTGACGCTTGCTAAAATGTTCAATAGACTTAAAGATTCCATATAGATATACAACAAGACAGATAGACTGCCAAGTGGTCGCTAGGGTGCTTGGCATGGTCGCTAAGGAGTTTCTAGGTGGCTACTAGTTTGTCCCGGGTGGTTGCTAACGCATTCCCATGTGGTTTAGGAGAAGTTGTTAGAGCACTGGTATGTGGTTATTGCTGTGTGGTGTATTTTAGAAAAATCATGGCATACATATGCTAAAGAATTGAAGAGTGACAGAAAGAAAAAGAGAGAGAGAAGGGACCTCAATATGTTCTAAGTTTGGGTCACCCCATTCTCTGGCCCAGAAAGAGACGCTGTAAATGGAGCAGTGTACAGGGAGGGGGGTGACAGGAATAGACCTGATGGATGAGGAAGAAAAGGAGGAAGAGCAAAGAGAACAAAACGATGTCCCAGGACCAGGCAGGCTGTGCATGCATGTGCAGAATAAGGACAGGACAAGAGAAAGAGAGAACTGTAACTGGGTACAAGGTCTTTTGGAAGAGTTTGGAGTTTATGATGTAGTTTGATGTACAACACTGAACGGAACAAGCAGCTAGTCGGCTGCAGCTTTGACGGAAAGAGATTTATTTGGGTGCAGTCGTGGCCTGATGGTTAGAGTCAGACTGGTAACCTGAAGATTGCAGGTTTAATTCTCATTACCAGCAGGAAAGGACTAAGGTGCCACCTGAGCAAGGCATCTAAACCCATAATCGCTCTGGGTGTGTGTCCACAGTTTGCAGTGTGTGTGTGTGTGTGTGTGTGTTTTCACTACTCCTAATGTGTGTACATTAACTTGGATGGGTTAAATGCAGAGGACAAATTCTCAGTATGGGTCACTTTCACTTTATTTAAAACATTGAATTCGTTCGTATCTCCCAAAGTAAGTGGTCTGAGTACCTCAATGGAGATCTCATCGCTAGCCTGGGCAGTGTAGCGCTTGATGACGTGAGCAGCAGCGATGGCGGGGACGTTTAAAGATGCTTCTTCTTTCAGCAGGAACCTGTTGCCATGGTTGTCAATCTGCAATGATTGTAAAAAGCTATTAGCTGTAATGCAGCAAGAAAAAAACAGCCATGTTTTACTAAATCAAAAATCTCATAAAATCAAATAAAGATTATTTAACGTAATTTCTGCGTTCAAATCAGTTCAAATGCAGCGCTGCCTTCCCGGAATGCTGTGCTGAAGCGTTGAAGTCGCTCGATGTCACCCATAGGAATAAAGTGGAGCGCGGCGCCACTGAAGTGTTGCACAGACGAGTAGATCTGCAGCTGAGAGCAGTGTTTATGGGCGTGCATTTCCTCTCTCGTTCTAATCACGCGCGCACGCACTCTTCCGGGAGAAGAGCCCGTACGGCCCATACAAGGACCTTCCGCTCTGTCGACGTCAAGCCGACCCATACTCGAAAAAAAACTCTCCGAAACTTGTGGAAAACCGGAAGGAGTATTTTTAACACAGAAACAACAACATTAGTTGTTAACATTACAACACTAACGTCCAACATTAGTTTTTGAAACTTTGTCTGTTTAGAATGGGAATCCAAGTCTTTAACAGTGTAAAAAGCTCAGTATGCATGAAACAGCATTTCACCCTCCCTTTAAACACATTATAAATGTTAGAAAAGTATTGCTGAAACACGTTACGAAGACATTAAACCAAGACAGTTAATGTTAAACATAAACATTAAAAGACGTTAAAGAGTTATCACTATTTGTGTTCAGGGTTTTTCGGGCGGTGCTAAAACGGTTGCTCGATTACGCACTGGAGCCACTGAGCCTGGCCCCTCCCCTAACTCTAGTGAACATTCACATCAGTCTGTGTGATTAGTTACAGTCTAATCAGTAGTTGAGTTACTGTAATTCACGTTAGTTACTATAGCCCACAGTTTACTAGCTAGTTATTACCTGGTTGCGAAAAAAAAGAGATGATATCAAGAGGTGGATTTATTTTGTGAAGAGCCACCTTGATGGAGAGCTGATCAAGGTGACCTACACCTGCCTAATATGCAGTGATCATGCAGAATGGGGTCAAGCCGACTATCTGCCCGCCTTCATCCTCCCATCCCGCCAACCACTGGTGCCATCGTTGGCAGTACGTGCCTACCAATGAGTGTTGTCTTGTGTGCTTACGGCAGCTTTACCCCTAGTGGGCGTAGTTTCAGCGCCAAAAGCAGGCATGCCCCCAGCTAGTTTCCAAGATTTTGATAAGCTCTTTTATTTTTTATCATTCATATTTGGCTGGATGGTTAAAGGGTTAGTTCACCCAAAAATGAAAATTCTGTCATGAATTACTTACCCTCATGTCATTCGACACCCGTAAGACCTTTGTTAATCTTCAAATGACAAATGAAGAAATTATTGTTGAAATCCAAAAGGCCTTCATTGACACCAATGTCATTTCCTCTCTCAAGACCCATAAAAGGCACTAATTTCGCATTACACACCCCATCTCACTGGGGTCGATGGACCGATTTCAAAACAAAGCTTTGAACCGTATTGATTCATGATTCGGATCATCAAAGTCACATGATTTCAGCAGTTTGACACACGAGCCGAATCATGAATCAATATGCTGATTCATAACGGTTCGAAGCTTTGTTTTGAAATCGGCCCATGTAAAAGTCGTTATTTCGTTTTTTTTGTGTGAACAAAAACTATTCTCATCACATAAAATGATTGTAGAGCCACTGTAGTGAGTTGGGCTTTGTAACGACGTCTTTAGTGCCTTTTATGGGTCTTGAGAGAGGAAATGACATTGGTGTCAATGAAGGCCTTTCTGAGCCATCGTATTTCAACAAAAATATCTTCACTTGTGTTCCGAAGATGAACGGCGGTCTTACGGGTGTCAAACGACATGAGGGTAAGTAATTAATGACAGAATTTTCATTTTTGAGTGAACCAACCCTTTAACACATTTTTTAGTGGTGTGAATAGAAGTCAATGGTCTACAATAATGCTTAGTTGCCAACATTCTTTAAAATATCTTTTGTGTTTCGCAGAAGAAAGACATGCAAACAGGTTTGGAATGACATGGTGAGTAAATGACAATTAAAATTTTTGGGTGAACTATATTTTTTTTATATACATTTCTTCTATATTTCAGTTCTTATCTATTCTAATATTTGTTTGCCATCTCATCTCTGTGTTTGTCTCTCACCTCCATCCAGGAGAGAACCGGCCCACAGTTCAGCTTATTGTCCACAATCATGGAGAGGCGGTTCAGATACTCCGACAACAGTGGTGTGAAGATCTGTGTGAACAGCATGCATGTTAAAACAGCAAATTCATTCAGTTGTCAAACACTACTCAAAGATATCACTGAAGAAGATTGAGTTAAAGCGATGTACCGGGTTCTATACAAGTTAAGCTCAAATTGACAATCTCAAGTAAAATCAGGTCAGTAAAATTTTAAGTTTTTACTCAGCAAGGAAGCTTTAAATGATCAAAAGTTACAGTAAAGACATTTACTGTATACGGTTTAAAAGATATTGTGGTGTCTTTCCCAGCACTGTCCCTAAGGGTCCGGACACCAACTTACATAACTGGCCGGACGACCTCAATACTGAGCAGCTAACTGTTATTGGTACAACATGAAGCTCCGCTGAAGCTAAATGAGATAAGAAGCATTAGCATCCAGTGTAGTCAAACTCACCTCCACCCGTTCTCCGATCTCACAGAGGGCGGGAAGGACCAAAAGCTGTGAGTAACGGCGGTCGTAAATGCACTGATGCAGGTGGGCGTCCAGCGTCCGGAACTCTTCGTATGAGCGCCGCACCATCCACGTCTTACCCTAGATTTCAGAGAAAGAGAGAGAGTAGGGGAAAGAGGGAGGGGGAAGTCAACAAACAAGATGCCAACAGAAGATAGGAAGACGCAAAACAAGGCGTAGTGCGCTGACTTCGGTCACGTTCAATTTGATCAGTTGTGTTTTTATCCGAGGCTGTAGCAGGAGGGGTTGTTTATTAATAGCATTGACTGGGGCATGTGTGCCCACTCACCTGGCAGGACACCTGCACGAGGAAAACCAGATCTTTGGCACTGCCTGAGGTCCAGCTGGCATCGTTCTGCTCGTTGGCAAACGTAAGCTGAAGGTGTAAAGAGCAGACATTAATTCATGAAGGTGTGAAAAAGTTCAAGCACACATAAACAAATGCTTAAAGCGAATGCTCATGATCCTGCATTATCGTGCACTACTGTAATCCAGACACTGAACAACCAGTATGTTTCCAGAATTTTTTATTTTGTGTTCACCTGACTCTTATCAGACATGTTTCTTGGAGATGGTGAATGTTTATCATCAACTGTGTACATCTCAGTGAGTGTTAATTCAGCATACACACCTGGATCCCACAGAATTATCCATTTATGTATGAGTTTCCAGGTTGCAAGTCTGATTTTAAGGCGCATTTGATTGCAGACTTTAAAGGGGGGTGAAATGCTGTTTCATGCATACTGAGCTTTTTACACTGTTAAAGACTTGGATTCCCATCCTAAACATAGACAAAGTTTCAAAAACTTCGGGAAGTTTCGGGAAACGGGAAGCTTCACAACATCACGCTTCAGTCACGTCGCAAAAGTGGATCTCCACGGTCACTGCTGTCACATGACTTCACCAAATCAACAGTTACCAAAGAAGTGTGTTTTTGACGGAGCGGTCCCAACGATAAAGATTCGCGGTCGTGGTTTAGAAGCAGACGGTGAGTAAAACTGCTTCAAATGTCTGTGTTGTTGGCTGTCATAGCGTAAGTAAACATCAGTAAACAACACGATCGTGTATAACGTTAGTTAATTTATCAATGGAGCATGCGATCTATGGTGTGTGTTTAAATCCATTTGTTTAGCTGACCACTATAGGTGTCAGTTTGATTATTGTAAAACCACCCAAACGTAAACCTAGTGTTCTCACAAAGCGTGCTTCATCATTCAGATGCGCTTACGGTTACTCCATTGTTGTTCTATGTATAACGTTACACTAGTCTGACATGCAAAACTGTTTTGCTTGCTACTGCTAAGGTTTAGTCGCATATAATGGTCCATAAACCGAATCATGTCCTCATAAACTGCGAGTAAACACAAATGTTGACAGGCCACTAAATACAGTACATACCACAGAGACGGACGTCCTGCTGTTGTTGCTTCTCCTGTTCAATTTATTTCAGCCTCCGGATCTGATTCTGGATCATATCTGTATTAGTTGAATCTGATTTAGGGTAGCGTTTTCTTCTCCACGCTTGAGGACGTCACCGATTTGTGCGCGCTCGTCATCTTTTAGCTCCGCCCACACGATACGCCTCCAACCTCTCGTTTTTTTTTCTTCCGGAAAGACTCGGTACAGCCTATCATTCTTTTATAAATATAATAAAACTAAAGACTTTTCGGAGATATGAAGGATGCCATACTACTCTATAGGTACTCAAGATTGACATGAGATTGACTGAAACTGAGTGCCCCTTCCCCCCCCCCCCCCCCCCCAAGTAGGGTGTCAGAAATTCCAAGTTCTGTGTAACCGCATAAATGTGTTTTGTTTTGAATTGCAGTGATTTTGTCATTTCACTATGTCTGCACATCTGTCTGGACAGATGAATTACTAGAAACTTGCCTGTTTAAGATCATGCTCAAACACATGATCATTTATGAGAAGCTGGGAACCTCCCATCACAATAAATCAGTCACCAAAATTATGTTTCATATCCCTGAAGCATGTGCAAACTTCCTCCTCGCTTTAGATAATGAGTGCGATCAGTGGCCCTGTTTACAAGTCAAGTCAAGTCAACTTAATTTATATAGCGCTTTTACAATTGTTTCAAAGCAGCTTCACAGTGTTAAACAGGAAAATATTGCAACAAATTTTGATTTGGCTGTACAGTCGCTCTGGAGAAAACTGATGTCATCAGCTCATTTCAATGTATCATATAGCGACAATGTGGGCAGATCAGTGATATAGTTAATATAGTTACTTTAGCAATTAATTTTATTTGGCTATTTAGTTGAAAACATAGATTTAAACAAAATGTTAGTGTCCCCAACTGAGCAAGCCAAGCCAAAGGCGACAGTGGCAAGAAACCAAAACTCCACCAGGGCATAATGGAGAAAAATAAACATTGGGAGAAACTGTAAGAAACTGTAAACTGACACCCGGTATTAAAGGGTTGGTTCAACCAAAAAGGAAAGTTCTGTCAATAATTACTTACCCTCATGTGGCTCGACACCCGTAAGACCACCATTCATCTTCGGAACACAAATGAAGATATTTTTGTTGAAATCCGATGGCTCAGAAAGGCCTTCATTGACACCAATGTAATTTCCTCTCTCAAGACCCATAAAGGCACTAAAGACGACGTTACAAAGCCCAACTCACTACAGTGGCTCTAGAATCGTTTTATGAAGCATCGAGAATAGTTTTTGTGTGCAAAAAAAACTAAATAACGACTTATATAGTGTTTAAATATAGTGGGCCGATTTTTAAAACAAAGTTTCGAACGTTTATGAATCAGCGTATTGATTCATGATTTGGCTCGCGTGTCAAACCGTCAAACTGCTGAAATCACGTGACATTGGGAATCCTGAATTAATACACTAATTCATAACCGTTCGAATCTTTGTTTTGAAATCGGCCCAACATTACATAAGTCGTTATTTATTTATTTTTGGCTTCATAAAACTATTGTAAAATCTCACTATCACTGTAATGAGTTGGGCTTTGTAACGACATCTTTAGTGCCTTTATGGGTCTTGAGAGAGGAACTGACATTGGTGTCAATGGAGGCCTTTGAGCCATCGGATTTCAACAAAAATATCTTCATTTGTGTTTAATCTTAATTTGGCTGAAGATGATCGAAAGACATTAGGGTAAGTCATTATTGACAGAATTTTCCTTTTTGGGTGAACTAACCCCTTAAGATGCATTTCGGTTGATCAGATCACAAGTAGTACAGGAGCAGACAGGCTTTTGTGGCTGATCAAACGCATTCAACCACATGAGCCTTTACACTATGAAAACAATCCGTATGAATGCGTTTTTGACTGCCTCTGGAAGTGGTCGAAAAGGGACAAGCTTAAAATGTTTTAGGCCGTTTACACCTGTATTTAGTGTCATCCTCTTGTGATCTGATCGATTAAAACGCATCTTAATAGCAGGTTTAAACAGGGCCAGTGAGATGTAAGTGGTCAAACCATTTTATTCAAAGGTACTTACTGTTCAAGAGTTTAGGGTCAATAAGATTTTTGCTTTGGTTGTATTCAGCTTTTTATTAATTATTTTCTATGCTTTTATTCAGTAGAGATAAATTCAATTATTTGATTCATCAAAAAAAAAAAAAAAGTTCACGATTTCCACAAAAATATTAAGTAGCACAACTGCTTTTTACAGTGATAAAAAATAACTGTTTTTGAGCACAGATACAGCATATTAGTATGATATCTGAAAGAACATGTGACACTGAAGACTGGAGTAATCATGCTGAAAATTCTGTTTTGCATCACAGGAATAAATTGTATTTTAAAATATATTTAAGTAGAAAACAGTTCTTCTGAATTGTAATAATATTTCACAATATTACTGTTTTTACAGTATTTTTGATCAAATAAATGCAGGCTTGGTGAGCATAAGAGACCTCTTTCAAAAAAAACTTTTTTAAACTTTTGACCGGTAGTATGCATGTAAAATATACGAATGATTACCGTATTCATATACCATGGAATTACATAGAAGAAACCATGGTGATAGTATGGTACATGGCCATTAATATCGTTTTACAATAACACAGAGGAGATGAGGAGAGGAAAGGCATTTTCTGCTTCAAAGGGTCACGTTAGAAAACATAAAGGTCTTTTATTTTTCTCTTTTCTTTAGGGGGTTTAAACACTAATGAGATGGACTCCCACTCCAGTCATGCTGTGTGGTCAGTGTGCTCCAGGTGCTCTCGAGTGTGTGCGTGCGTGCGTGTGTGTGTGTGTGTGTGTGTGTGTGTGTGTGTGTGTATACAGCACTCTGCCATTATAAACACAGGATGGGTATACAAGCAGCACAAACACAAAAAACAATGCCACAGGGACAGTGAAATGCATTTTGAGAATGGATGTCTATCATTGTGAATTGAAACCTTCTTCAACTGATCACAGATTTTAGACGGGCTTATATAAAGCACAGATCATTGTGTGACCGGCAGAAGAGCGCTGATATACTGCAGTGTATCTGTGAATCAAATAGAAGTAAATGTTTCCTCCTTCCTTTCAGAGTACACAAACACAAAATCTGGATGTGTGTGTGTGTGTGTGTGTGTGTGTGTGTGTGTGTCTGAAGGTCACAAAGCAAGGAGCTGTATCAGCCCTGGAGATATTCTGGCTGTGTGATATTCTGCTTGTTTCTTTATAATAACCCTAAATGTCCAACACTAACTGACGAATCCTGACAAACAGAACATGTACATCACTAAAACATTTTAATAGACATTTTCATTGATGTTCTTGGTGTTATTGTTCACTATTCTTTAGTGAATGCTATCTTCCTTTAAAATGTAATAGCCGAAACCTCTTTTCTAAACCACTTAAAATAATTAAATAATATTTTATATATGGAAGTAATAATGCCTTCATAGGAAGTATTTTAAGGCATAATAATTGTTCTCCTTACATGGTGGCTCTAAAACACCTTCTTTTAGGCAAAATAATAATAAGCGGATGCCGTATGTATACTTTGGGCCTTCCTGACACTAAAGTAGAGAGCTACAAAACCTCTGCTCAACATGTCAAGATCTTACCTCGATAGAACCGAAGTCCACATTTTCATAGTGAAAGTGGGCACAGTCAACAAGCTTGGGGAAGTGACCTTTCACAACAGAAAGCCTGGAACCACAAACAAAGAAGCAAATGGGTTAACATACACTCGTATACTTTCATCACAGAGAGCTGTGCTTGAAGCAGTAAGCTTAAAGTAATGAATTTAGAACGTTTTAACTTGTCTGCTAAATTAGTCATTATGGCAAGTGAAACCAAAACTACTGTTCAGTCTTAGGATTTTCACCAGGAAAACAAAACAAAGAAAATTGCCACAGACTTATCAATGCCCAGGTAAACAACACACACACTAGCACTGCGCTTCACACAGGAAAGTACTATGCACTTTTTCCTCAGATCTAGTTTGTATTTTCAAGTTACACAGAATGTAGAAGCTCACCATGGCAGTTTTCAATAAGGTACTCATGAACACCGCAGGGGAACTTTGCATCCCATTATCGGTCATTTCAAAAGGAAGCGACACCAAGTTCTTCCTGTTTTACAGTGTGTTCAGAGCTGGTGTGTGTTCAGTGTGACTCAGTTTCTGTGCTACAATCCTGACAGCAACACTATTAACTATTAAACTATAATATTTTCCATCTCTTTTGTGTCCAGAGTTTAAGGGTCAGGAATACCAGTTCAAGTGGGCGTGGTTACTAAGTGGGCACCTTAGTCTGGAAAACTGTTTTAATATAGGGACCTATGATTTCTGTGACAGAAATCAGACATTATTGTTGATTCCAGATTTAAAAATAAAATTTTACATAAAATGTGGAAACTGTCCAACATTTTATTGGATAAAACCATCATCAGATACACACAGAAACCTTAAGGTCTTCACTACAGCCTGACTAAATAAACCCAGGATCGTTTGATTTTGGTCCATTCACATTTCCATTAATTTTCTGGAATCTGTGTGCGCGTTCACACACATCCCATAAAGACGTGTAATTGATGTGATGTATAATGTCTCCGCAGTGTCTTAATTTGCTTATGATCTGCGATTTCTTTCTCTCTTATGCATTTTTCCCCCCGGATATTTTAAAATAGTAAATTATGCAGCACTGTTTCCAAAAAAATGTACATTTTCATTTGATTACATTTTAAAAGATTAAATAAATTGTCAACATTTTATGAATTCATTTGATAACTAATTTGATGATTACATTTGTATTAAAGCTACACTGTGTAACTTTTTTAGTTTATTCTTAGCTAAAAACACTTAGTTCTTTCAAAAATATATGTGCTCATTAATGTATATTTACTTCTTTCAAGTAATAAAGTATTCTCATAAGTTTATAATATGCCATTGAAAATACATACGGGTGAGGGTTTCGAATGCCGGTCGCCATGTTGCTCCTCCATCTTGAAAGTACATTAGCCAAAGAGGGACATACCCGTAAATTCAAGCTTCGCTTTTCGTGTTTTAACACTCGATGGCAGTCATGAACAAGGTCGAACTGGAAGCCATGTTAATCTTGGACTAAATCGGCCACCGTATGAGTTAAAACGAAATCGGGATTGAGAGGAACAGCAACTAATATTCACTGGATTGTCATATACCTTTTCACTGCTAGATGGGGGAAAATATCCCACAGTGTAGCTTTAAATAATAAAACAGAATCCAATAAAACTAAAAATTAAAATTCATAGGGAACTATTATTGTTAAATTGTAATAATTTAGTAAATTAAAGGTGCACTATGCAGCTTTTGTCCACTGGAGGGCGCCTATGCAAAACAAATGCGTAGTTTGATGACGCAAAGTGTGAGCGCTGCATCTTGGGAGATGTGGTCTTCTCATCACAGCCGGTGAAAAATAGGACTCGGGCAGAAATCACGTTCATGCATGCGGTTATTAACGTTACTGTAGTCTAAAGCAGAGCAGGACCGAGTGTTATGGACCTGAGCAAAGCTGCTGGAGCGATTGTTAAACAAATACCCGCCTTGTATTTGCCGGGCGCCTGCACAGATCCCCTCTTCCGGTTATGATTTTGAGGTAATGGAGCTCTGTTTATCATATTAGATACATTTAAGTGTGTTCAAAACGATGTTATGACTTTACTCCGTGCGTTCACTTGTTCACACTGCTAAGAGTAAAGCGCTCATGCCAAATAAAAGCCGAAACCGAGGGGAACGCAGATATGACGCAATTGACAGGCGACTCTCTCAAATGCAATGCTGCAACGTCCCGGTCCTTAGTTAAAATAGCAATTTTCTCACAATTTACAAATAGTTGGAAACATCTGGGATATTGTAGGTACTCAACTGAACAAAATATATAACACCGGCCTAGTGGTTTTTGGATATTTTACTGCAAAAATACTACATAGTTCACCTTTAAGTTATGAACTCAATTGATTAGACATCCTTTTTGATCATTACATTTCAAAAATTAAAAATAAACCACTGAAATGGAATCCAGAAAAATTAAATGGTAAACAGAATTTGGGGTAAAAAGAAAAACGATTTCATAGGGCCCTTTTTAATACCATTTGAACAAACTAAACTATGACATCAAAAAAGGTGAGTTCTACACTAAAATCTCTAGTTTAAAAACACCCTAAATGACTATACTGACGGAGGGTTGTGCCGTTTCTCACCTTTTGCTCATCTTCCCCTTCAAGTTGGCAGTGGTGCCCACTGATCTGGTCCCAGGCTCCCCAGAACTGTCCAGATTATCAGTGCTCCGAGCCTGGAGAAAGATGAAGGAGAACAGAAGAAATAAGTTTATGCTCTGATGGGTTTACAATTCATGCTACGTCACAAAGATCTCCATTTTGAGAGTCATAGAATGCATCATCTGAAGGACAGTTGACAGCGCACGTACTTTGGAGAAAATAGATTACAAAAGCCTTAAATCAACAGTGATCATACAGTGAAAGATTATTCTCTGAGGATTCACAAGGTCTCAAGCAAATCACTTTCATTTAAATGTTCAAATCACATTTAGAAAAGGGAGCAGCAAGCAGCTTGTGAAGTGACCCAGACAGTCGTCTGCTGACCTCTGGTCTGATTTGGGATAAAAGCCAAGCATTTACATGAAACACTTTAAAATGGGTGATCAATGTAGATTGGTATGGGTTTCACTTTACACTGTGTATTTACAGGACGTGACCATTGGTGTGACATGAGCTACAGTAAGTGGCCATTTTTCATTTCTATGTGGAGATGAGTAATACATTTGGGATTTACAGAGGTGCGCAGCAAGAAACAAAAGAGAAAAAAATAAGAATATCATGTAAATAAAAAACAAAAAATAAAGTTTTGGGGGGATTTTGCACACAAACATATTCTGGTCTCTTCATTAAATTAAGGTTGAACCACTGAAGTCACATGGGCCATTTTGACAATGTCTTTACTACCTTTCTGGGCCTTGAAAGTGGTAATTCAATTGCTGTCTATGGAGGGGTCAGAGAGCTCTAAGAGATTTCTTAAAAAATATCTTAATTTGTGTTCCGAAGATGTTTTCTGTGATGGGTAGGTTTAGGGGGTATAATATAAATATTTAATCTGCAGTATAAAATCATTAAAAGTTCCAATAAAATGAAATCACAACAAGAGTATCATGTGTGTGTATCATGTGCAGCTCTAAAAAGTTCAGAGAAGACACTTAGTGTTACAGTTCCAGGATTACAGTACAAGACAAGAGTTGAGTACACACCGGATGTTTCCTTTCAACCTTATTAGAGCTTTTTATGCTTGTCCTTGATGAATAAAAGCCCTGGCGAATTATGGCTCAGTCATGCAGATTCATTCTGATAACAACGGATGTGTCGGGATGACTGTTTGAGTTTCATCCACCTGACAGGCAGTTTCGATGGAAGCATTGCAACGGGAGCATTTGGTTGCGAGACAGCACTTCCCTGATCCCCTCGGGGAAGAACAGATCTCTGCAGTCTTCCTTTACACAACACCAAACAGTCACGGATGAGTTCAAGCACAGGAATGAGGGATGGCAAGAGTGGATTTGTCTACTGTTTTATCCAATGCATTCTTGTTTTCTTGCGCAAAATGGGCCAGCCATATTGATAAGCTAATGATTTTAGAGGCAGTAATCAAATTGATGTACTGTAAGCTTTATGCATGTGGCAGAACAGGAAAAAGGAGATGCTGGGCACTTCTGTCACACTTACCTTTATTGCTAGCTGTTCTCCCCTGGGCAAGAAACCTTTAGAGATGGTCAGTGGTGCATAAGCATATTTAGATTATTAAGGATTTAACCTATACTGTACAGTTTAAGCAAGCAGATGTGTGGGACTTAAAATCACTTGTAATCTATTCCCATATAACACTAATGATAATAATAAACCCCTAAGTATGTGTGCTTACTTCTATAACTATGCCGACTGCAAAAAGCAAAAGCACTGATGCCCTGTAAACAAATATTGTGTTTGAATTTGCATGCTGCATCTCTTATAGAGGACACAAGGAAGCAAAGCTAAAAAAAAAAACGCTGACGCTAAACCTCAAGATACAATCACTTCTGTCAACCTTTACCCGACTGCAAGCCCACACAGCAATTAATATTGTGTTTTGTTTATAAAAATATGTTACTTCAAAAACAAAACGCCATCTGAAACTAGACACACACACACACACACACACACACACACACACACACACACACACACACACACACACACACACACACACACACACACACACACACACACACACACACACACACACACACACACACACACACACACACACACACACACACACACACACACACACGTTGCAAGTTCTCCCACTTAGAAATCACGGAGGGGTCTGAAATTGTCATTGAAGGTGCATGTCCACTGTGAGAGACATAATCTAAAAATAAAAAAATCCAGAAAATCACAATATATGATTTTTTTTAACCTTTTTATTTGTATGATACAGCTGCAAATAAGTATTTGAACACCTGAGATAATCAATGTTAGTATTTGGTACAGTAGCCTTTGTTTGCAATTACAGAGGTCAAACATTTCCAGTAGTTTTTCACCAGGTTTGCACACACTCCAGGAGGGATTTTGGCCCACTCCTCCACACAGATTATCTCTAGGTCAGTCAGGTTTCTGGCCTGTTGCTGAGAAACACAGAGTTTGAGCTCCCTCCAAAGATTCTCTATTGGGTTTAGGTCTGGAGACTGGCTAGGCCACACCAGAACCTTGATATGCTTCTTACAGAGCCACTACTTGGTTATCCTGGCTGTGTGCTTCGGGCCATTGTAATGTTGGAAGACCCAGCCTCGACCCATCTTCAATGCTTCAAGGGAAGAAGGTTGTTCCCCAAAATCTCGCAATGCATGTCCCCGGTCATCCTCTCTTTAATACAGTGCAGACGCCCTGTCCCATGTGCAGAAAAACACCCCCAATGCATGATGCTTCTTGGGATGGTACTCATCATTCTTCTTCCTCCAAACACGTTTAGTGTAATTATGACCAAAAAGTTCTATTTTGGTCACATCTGACCACATGACTTTCTCTCATGACTCCTCTGAATCATCCAAATGGTCATTGGCAAACTTAAGACAGGCCTGGACATGTGCTAGTTTAAGCAGGGGAAACTTCCGTGCCATGCATGATTTCAAACCATGACGTCTTAGTGTATTACCAACAGTAACCTGGAACAGAACAGAAACGGTGGTCCCAGCTCTTTTGAGGTCATTGACCAGCTCCTCCTGTGTAGTTCTGGGCTGATTTCTCACCTTTCTTAGGATCATTGAGACCCCATGAGGTGAGATCTTGCATGGAGCCCCAGTCCGAGGGAGACTGACAGTCATGTTTAGCTTCTTCCATTTTCTAATGATTGCTTCAACAGTGGACCTTTTTAAAGGTCCCGTTCTTCGCGATTCCATCTTTCAAACTTTAGTTAGTGTGAAATGTTGCTGTTAGAGCATAAATAATACCTGTAAAATTATAAAGCTCAAAGTTCAATGCCAAGCGAGATATTTTAGTTAACAGAAGTTCCCTTTCAAAGCCTACAGCGAACGGCCGGTTTGGACTACAGCAGGAAGTGCAGGGATGTAATGACGTCACTAGAACCGTTTGTTGACTAACCCTCCGCCCACAAGAACACGCTAAATAGCGGGTGTGGTCTTGTTGCTCTCCCACGTGGAGAAGAGCGCATTCAGCATCTCCCCGTTATGGTGAGAGGCGGGACCTTTCCGGGCAAAGTGCGCTAAGCTGCTGTCCAATCACAACACGGGAAGCGCTGGCCCAATCAGAACTCGTTACGTGTTTCTGAAGGAGGGACTTCATAGAACAAGGAAATCATCAGGCCGTTTTTAGGACAGAGAAAACAGCGGTGTACAGATAAGTCAATTGTGTGAAAAATACGGGTTTTTTTACACGCGAAACATGAACTCATGTTATATCGCACACTGTAAACATAATCAAAGCTTCGAAAACACGCGAAGAACGGGACCTTTAACCAAGTTGCTTGGTAATTTCCCCGTAGCCCTTTCCAGCCTTGTGGAGGTGTACAATTTTGTCTCTAGTGTCTTTGGACAGCTCTTTGGTCTTGGCCATGTTAGTAGTTTGATTCTTACTGATTGTATGGGGTGGACAGGTGTCTTTATGTAACTAACAACCTCAAACGGGTGCATCTAATTTAGGATAATAAATGGAGTGGAGGTGGACATTTTAAAGGCAGACTAACAGGTCTTTGAGGGTCAGAATTCTAGCTGATAGACAGGTGTTCAAATACATATTTGCAGCTGTATCATACAAATAAATAGTTAAAAAATCATATATTGTGATTTCTGGATTTTTTTTTTTTTTTTTTTTAGATTATGTCACTCACAGTGGACATGCACCTACGATAACAATTTCAGACCCTGTCTGAGAACTTGCAATAGCAGGGTGTTCACATACTATACTATATTATATTTTATATATATATATATATATATATATATATATATATATATATATATATATATATATATATATATATATATATATATATATATATATATACATACATACATACATACATACATACATACATACATACATACATACATACATACATACATACATACATACACATACACATACACATACACATACACATACACATACACATACACACACACACACACACACACAAATAAACTATTTATTAACAGGTCAAACTAATCAAAACTTAAATGAAATTTAAAAATAAAACAAGTTCCAAAGAGAAAAAAAAAAATTACAAATTCAAAAAAAACCAAAAAAACAATTCAAATAAAAAAGGGTACTAGTACTCAAAGAGAAACGTAATGCTATTATTAAGTAGTACTAACCTTACTAGTACTTAATGTAAACTTGAATAAAATGAATATTAAACTAAAACTGTCTTTATTGTAATTTTATAGACAAATTAAAAATGTTGTAAGAATTACATCTAAGAGACTGAAATCAAAAATAATATAAAAAAGGTAATGTTTTAAAAAACTATAATAGCCCTGCTCCTGATGTTTTAAAATAAAGGCCCGGTTTCACAAACAGGGCTTCGATTAAGCCAGGATTAGGCCTTAGTTCAATTAGGATATTTAATTAGCTTTTATAGATGTGTCTTAGAAAAAAATATTACTGGTGTGCATCACAAAACCATGACCTTGACATACATGTCAGTGTAAGTTGCTTTTGGTTAAAACAGCTCAAACATGCATTTTAGTCTAGGACTAGACTTAAGCCTTGCCTGTGAAACCAGGGAAAATGTTCATTCCAATCCAACCTCGTCCCAACTCCCCACCTTTCCATTCAGCTTTGGACGGAGCACACATTCCTGAATCTGTTGATAACTCTGCCTTCACAGCACACGGCTTGAGGATCAGCTGAGATCTCAAAGGAGAGCTGTCGGCCAAATCAGTGACAGTCAGAAGAGCTGCCTGCCAAATGTCTATAAATCAGGGGAAATATATTGCACTTACACCGCTGTGCACAGCCCTGTCTAAGGAGGTTAACTGGAGTCACACTGATTGTGTGTCAGTCATTATTACACAAAGATGCACACCACGTTTCCTTTCTGTCCCTGATTGACAAAAGGGTTATCAAGATAGGCAACATTTCTGAAGTAAAAGCAGCATTTTTATACACTATCATGTATCTTGCTTAAAACTGACAACATTCACTGCCAAAATTATTTGTTCCATTGATTAATAATAATAATAAATCACAAATCTGAACATATACTGAAGGAAAATATGAATAATGCTTTTCACGAAAATGTTTGCCAGGAAGTTGCAATGCGGTTGCTGTACTGGATGGGTTTTTATTGGCCAAAGTCTCCAATATAATTTTGGCCTCTAGATATGGCTTAGAGTTAGTTGAAACCCAAAACATGAGGATAAGCAATGCTAATGGTGATGCTTGGCTAAGTTTCACTCAGAAATACGCCACATCACAGAGGCTAAATTTGTTGTAAATGCAGTTTTAAGTTTCGTTAAAGGTCTGGTCTGACATGCAAAGACAGAAAATAAAAGTGCATTACTGCAGAACAGTTTGGGGTCAGTACAAAAAAAAGAAAGAAAGAAATTAATACTTTTATTCAGCAAGGACGCATGAATTGATCAAGAGTGACTGTAAAGATACTTATAAATGTAACAGAAATTTCTGTTTCAGATAAAAGCTGTAATATCATGGTCTACACAAAAATGACCATGTGACCAAAGAGGGTTAATTACGCTGAATATTCAGCTTTGATCACAGGAATTATTTTTAAATATATAAATATATAGAAAACAGTCCATTGAAATTCACATTATTAAGGTACATCCTTAATACTGTGCAGTTCAATGGATTGTTTTCTATATTTGGACTGTATTTTGGTCAAATGAATGCAGCCTTGGTGAGCATAGGACTAAAAAATAAAAATCTTACCGAACCTAAACTTTTGAACAGTATTGTATATATACAGTAGAATAATATATTGTAACAACAGCTTAAAAACCTTCAGTTGCAAATTAAACTAATGAAAATCCAAATCGTATACTCCACAATAACAAAAAGATAAATATCTGTGTTGAATGCAGCTGGTAGATGCATCATTCAAACTCATTCAGTCCAAATTTCACTGCGCAGTGTGTGCTGAAACCACATGACTCGCCCATCCAGCTGTGAATGCTCCCGTTAACAGTGCTGAAAAAACTCAAATAAGCAGGGTGCTTTTATTCAGCCCACAATAAAGACTACATTTCAACTTTCAAGGCTACAAGTATTACTGCGTGTAGTGACAGTAAACGCAGCTGCTTTCAACCAAGGCCATGGTGATGTTATGCAAACACACACCTGTTGGACCCGCTGGAGGATTTACAGCAAACAACGCACCTGGCGGCTGGCATACGGGTTCACCTGAGATAAACCTGGGATGCAAACATGCTAATCTAGTGGATCTCTTCTCTGCTGTACAATTAAATAGGTTAAACTTGAACTTGTCTAGTTTCTACCACATACACCTCCTCAACCAGTCAATAAAGCCTGGATAAATGCTGGTCCATGCCGTCTCTCTTCTGGTAACCTCATACGTGTTCTCCATGACTGGTTTATGTTTCTCTGATAGAAACTGTTGGACACAACACAAGCTGCTCTTGACAGCTGCTTTAAATCTTAAACTTTAAAGACATAAAAACCATACACAAATCAGTAATCTATTACCCAGCCAACCAATTAAACCCTAAGCAAGCTAGGTAAATATTTCCACAGGATACTGAAACATCCTTTTTCATAATGTGGTTCATACCTTGAGCACTCTCTTCCTCTTGAACATTTCTGCGGTAGATACCTTGAGGCAGAAGTTTGAGGTTAGGTACTAGCCACACTTTAGCTGTCATCACCTCCCCTAGGTCATCGCTTCACCAATTCAGATGCATCCGTGTTCATTTTGGTCTCTAGCTTCACCAATTCAGATGCATCTGTGTTCATTCTGGTCTCTAATCTTGCTGTCGAACTCTCCACACGTGCCGATGGGTGGGCTTTCCTTCGCGATTCTCGAAAGCGTAAAAGTGCTCTCTTTTTATTTACATCCGCATCTATCTCGCCTTTCTTACCGTCTTGGACACACAAAAAAGCTCACATTCAGAGGCACCTGTTGAATATTTGATGTGGTGATCTGAACGCCAGGCCTCTGTGACTCCTCAGCTGTTCTCAGGAAGAGGAGGGCTGCTCGTATGACAGAGCATTTGCGCGGTTCTCTCCATTGGTTTTTGGACACGTTAAGGATGTTCAGGCAGCCTTATATAGGTGTGCCCTGACAGTTTAAAATAGGGGTACAACGAATCACAAAACTCGGAAAGGAACACGCCGTTTTTAGGTCAAAAATAGGATCAGCAAAAAATAAAGATAAATTAGGGGGGTGAAACAAATGTAACTTTACTTTTCATTTATTAATTTAAGAACACTTGAAATACTTTGGTACCACAGCAAAACAATTGCATGACTAATAAAGTTCAAACATTAAAGGCAAGCGAACCGTCAGTAATAAAATAGGAACAAAACAAAACTTACAAGCATAGATAAATACAATATACCAAATTTATAAATTAAGTTAGGTCTATCAGTAGTATTCAGGTTAGTGATTCTCTGATCAGGATTTTAGCATCCGATACAGACTACCGATTTCTTGTTATCATGATCGGCCAATACCGATCCGATCATTCAAGTTTTATATTGGTGATATGCAAGCTTCAAGGCATCAAGTGCATGGTTTCATTTGATAGTCAAAAATATCAATATTTCTCTTATGTATCCATAATGAAAGATCTAAAATGGTTCTAATGCTCATTTTCTGCAGTATTGATACACCAAAACCACCTGCGCGTAGTAAGCATTAATAAATGGCACTCTCATAAAGCCACCTCTCAAAAAGCTTGCAAGCGGGCTGCACGATTTGGGGAAAATATATAATTGCGATTATTCTGGATAAAATTGCGATTGCGATTTAAAATGCGATTATTGTTATTATAATTTTTTTTACAAATGTAAAGTGTGTGTATATAACATTTTGTGTTTTTATATTAATGTGACTAATAATAATTATTATGATTATTACTGCTAAAATATTTTAAAAAATAAGACGTATTACCATTACAATAACATTTTCATAATTACAAATAAAAAGAGTATGTCAGAATAAATATAACAATATAATACTAATACTAATTATTATTATTTTTGTAATATTTTACAGAAAATGTATTTAAAAAATTAAAAAATAAATAAAATAAAAGATATATGTGTGTGTGTGTGTGTGTGTGTGTGTGTGTGTGTGTGTGTGTGTGTGTTGTTTATCTGTGATTTCAATTTCTTAAAGTCTGTCTTTAATATGAAATATGAACCTCTTGTGCATCCACTGTGGGGGAAAAAACTCCTGAACATTGAAGAAAAACATATGTCCAATAAATTTATAATTTCTTAAGTTTATTAAGTTTTAAAATGTATTAAGTATAATTTTTTCTTATTATTGATTATCCAAAGTTTTTAATTCATACTGAAAGCTAGAGGGCACCCTTGAGCGGAAAACGCCACATTTGCCTCAGAAAAGTAATGAAGATAGAGACGCTTTGATTAAAGATGACGACAATAAACACGACTGCAGCAAAATGTGGTGTATTTGAGTTCTTCAAGCCGTCAAAGGTATTTTCATAGTAATAAAGTGTATTATAATGCAGTGCTGATTGAATACTATAAAATAACGCATCGTCTGCCTCACTCTGATGAGAAGCCACATCAGCTCACAAACACTCGACTGACGATATGAAGTGAGGTAAAACATGTTATTAAACGTTGTCTTTTGCTGAACAGGTTTATGAGCGCTTCACTAGTTTGTGAAGATGTTTGACTCGTGTTGCTTTTTCAAACGCACGTTATAAGCGACTCAAACTCACAGTCTTTCCGACGGAGCAGCGTTGATCACAGAGCCGCTCTTCGCTAACACACTGGGCATTTATTTATTTAATTTAAATCGCAGCCTTTGAGCTTTCATAATCGCACACAAACCAAATCGCGATTGCGGTTCGATTTCGATTAATCATGCAGCCCTACTCCAAATGTACTTCTTTTTCGTGGCTTATTGCTCTTAAAGTGTCAAAATATAGAAAAATGTATGTCAAAATGCCTGTCGCGAGTATTCAGGTAAATACCGTCAGGTTTGGAATATAATAGTTGAGAGAAAACATGTTGTGTAACAGTATATTGGATCTGTGCATAAGCTTTTAAAGTGAGAGCAGCCTAATAAATCTGCTGCAGTGAAAAGGTCATGTAAATCAAAGAAATTAACAAAAACTGCTCTTGACTAACTTTTGTAATTTTAGTTAAGCATTAAGGCCTGTGCACTCCAAGGACAAGAACTATAAAGATAGCGAAAAGATATAGTTCTAAAAATCATTCTCAATATTAAAGCTACACTGTGTGATATTTTCCCCCATCTACTGGTGAAAAGGTATATGACCATCCAGTGAATAATAGTTTCTGTTCCTCTCAATTCCAATTTCGTTTGAACTCCTACGGTGGCCGATATAGTCCAAGATTAACATGGCAAGCTAACGCGAAATGCGAAGCTTGAATTTACGGGTATGTCCCTCTTTGGCTAATGTACTTTCAAGATGGAGGGTCAACATGGCGACCGGCATTCAAACCTTCACCTGTATGTATTTTCAATGGCATATTATAATCTAACGAGAATATTTTATTACGTGAAAAAAGTAAATATACATTAATGAGCACATATATTTTTGAAAGAACTAAGTGTTTTTAACTAAGAATAAACTAAAAAAGTTACACAGTGTAGCTTTAATGAATAACGGAGATAGGGGTGTGTGATATATATATCGTCTGCGATAATATCGTAATTGTTGTTTGACAACATTTACGATACAGCGATTACAACAATCTGACATTATCGAGTATATCCCCATTATCCCTTGAGTATAAACTTTAGGAGTCAGCTGATCACCAGCACAATAACACACCAAGATAAAATATTGTCTAATTATCGTTATCGAGAAACTCACAGAAAATATCAAGATACCATTTTTTATCAATATCGCACACCCCTAAGCGGAATTCACACCACAGCTATAATGATAATGTCACAGAGAAGGGAAGGGGCCTTTAATCTATATTTAAGTTTTACAATTAAAACTTTCCAGTGTTATTTAACATTTTATTACTTTCATTTCTGACCTGAATACTGTTAGTATTCTATAGGACACAACTAAAAGAAATCTAATCTGAGCAGGGATATTTATACATTGCAACAAAAAAGTCTAGCTTCCTTATCACTCAGTCCATTCTGGTCATCCAGCAAACAATGGCTGGCTATACTGATGGTAAGCACAGTCTTTTGACCTGCTTTGCAAAATAAATGCATAGACTACTCACAAACAAGGGCTCTTTCAACTCAGTCAGAGGCAAGACACAGAAGGAAAGGCAAAAAAAATACGCACAGATCACGAAACATGCACACGCAAACAAAACATCACAACATGATGAGTCTCATTCACTAACCATACCCATGTATTTCTGAGTACAACCTTTGTTTAAGCAGTTATGTGGAAATTATATCCAATATATTATAAATAAAAGATTAGTTTATCACTTAAATGTATTTTTTTTGTGGGGGGGAAATTACATTCCAGAATAATAACCCTAAATCTAATTTCAAAGTTAGAATATGACCAAGTTCAACTAGTTAACCAGCTCAACTAGTTTTGAAATTTGATACACTAAAGATATGAAATCATATGCAGAGGCTGACATGTTTATATAGAAAACATGCCCATGTTTATACATGTATTATGTTAACCACTTCCTGTAGACACGCCCTCCCTAATTTAGGGTAATCTTTGCACTTTGAAATTCTTCGGAATGAAAAGTGCATTAAATAATTAAACCCATAAATTAAATCTATTATTATTATTAATCTGGAATTATCAAACAATAGAATTAGGGTTATAAGTAAGCAATTAAGAGTGAATGAGACTCAATAAAGCAAAAAAATGACATGCACTATAAGAGTTTAGGCAGGGATGGGTTCAAACCCTGTTATTCATCAAAATCATCTTAATACAGCATTTAATCATTTTACTATTTCTCTTGCTCAGTTCATAACATTGTACAAACAGAGTTGATCCCATCCTGTGCGTGAAGTGCGTTTGGCTGCAGAGCGGCACTTACCGGACATGTCTGCCAGGCTCATCGCTCTCACAAACATGGCGCATTTCCGAACCCACTGGGGTCCTGACACTTGACACAGAAAAGGAGAATAAAGGCCATTTAAAATGTAACCCATTAAACTGCACTATAAAAAAATCGCATTAACAGATGGACCTACCATAACCCAAACACTATGGATTATGAAAATGCATTAATGAGCCAGCATGATAACAAGATCAGCAAAATACAGTGAGGATGGGTTATATGAAAGAAAGACATCTGCTGAAATTAGCAACTAGTGCACAACTAGGAGTAATTCTCCAGTCTCCCAAGTACAGTTTTATTCACATCAAGTAGTTATCTTATCTTTTGATCATTTAAAATTACCACGATGATTTAATTATCCTGACATTTATACGTTTTGTGCACAAAAGACTTTAAGAAAGTCTTTGATTAACAATGAACTCCTGTAAAGATATGAAAGGCTGTGTGTTTTACAAGGTCAGCCTCATGTAGAGCTGAACTGCAGACAGCAGTAAACAAATGCAAAGAATCCATGAGACCTCCAGGCAGGAATTCTCTGGTATGGGGAGTATTCTGCAACCATGGCAACGAGTGATGTAGGAATGGAGTGTGTTTTTGTAGGGAGCATTTTTTGGCCCGTGTGAGGGGTGCACTAAGTTCAGCCAGTTAACAAAGACTTTAAGGCCAAAAAAAGGACTTTAACTCAAGTACACAAACATGAATGCTTGGCCAAGGCATTGCAGGCATGCCGTCCCGATGTACATAATGAACAAGCTTAATTGAGTTACTCTGGTGGCAACAAACCTCAGTATATCAGTTTAACTAACTTGAACTTGCTCAGCAAGAATATCTTGTGGCGGTCCACCATGATATTAGTTGACCTGAAAGAGAAAACTTTAGGAATTACTTTATGCTAATTCCCACTATAGTGCTTCTTTCTGCAATGCTGATCAGGCAATTCATGCTACAACAGTATGTGTGTTTTCTTTACCTATTTGTTTAGTGCACATTAAGGGAAAAAAGGAAGAAAAGGAAGAAAAAAGGGTGAGAGTATGCACTATATCAGTGGCTTAAGTTAACTCTAACCACACAATTGAAGAAATTTCCCATCATTAATGACACTGGCATTGACCGATATCCCCGTTTTTACTGTTACAGGGGAGGGGTGTTATTACACATCTTTAAACAAGCAATAGAAGCATTGCTTATGCGCATTGTAGCCTTTAAGAAAAATAGATCTTCTCAGCTATTTGTTCAAAATGTTGCTTTAAAAAAAATAATATTAAAACCCTATTCAAGTGTTGTTAAAAATGAATGCCTGAAGCTAGAATTAATGTTATATATAAAAATGTTATAGAATAAAATAACATATAGCAAAGGTTTTTCTTTCTTTTGATATATGTGCTTAAAATATTTAATAAATGTTCTTTTGATATGAATGTTTAATCAAACAACAACATTTTTAAGGCCATGAAAATTTTGTGAAAATGATCAAAAATGCTGGCGGTGGCAAGCAACTTAAAAAAATGCTGATGGGGAAAGAGTAAAAAAAAAAAATCACTTTTTAAATTGTATGTAACATTTACTCAATCTATTTTATCTATCTGTGCACACAGTGCACTTTACATTTTCAAGACTGATTTTACAGCTTGTACATCCAATTATCGACAAAGCAGAAATGGTTATCAGCTTCTGTGAATCTAAAAATTATATTTTAAATGAGATTATTAGTCATTGTTTGGCTTGGCTGATAATATGCTTTATCATTAGAAGAACCACTAAAACATCTAAAAATAAATAAATAAATAATAATAATAATATCCAAAACAAGTACAAAACCTCTGAAAATAAACCAGTTTTAAAATAAGAATACTGGCTTGGCTGACAAAGAAACACTCAAATTAAATACTTAAAAAAAGAATATTCAACTAAACAAACAAAAACAAAAAAAAGTTAAATAAATAATAGAGGTGTAACAATAAATCGCAATAAAAAAAAATGCAACATGTATCATGGACAATCTATATTATGTATAGTTCACCCAAAATGAGAATTACTGTGCACAGTTTTGGTCTCAGTACAACATTAAACTAGTACTATATAATTTAAATATAAAGTATAATATTGCAATGGGGGGATATTTGTGGGCCCTGAACTTATAATGCCAAATGTCTTTAGTCAAAAAGTGGCCAGTGAAAGAATCCTAGCATATTCGTCTAAAATAATTCTGTATTTTCAGCTTCAGAATCATGCATATTTTTATTCTGGTGTCACCATCAGCACAGTCATATTCATTTCCACCCCCATTGTGATCTCAAATGTAGCATTTAAATCAACAGTACATTTTTTGTTAACCTTTTACCATATGTCTTGGAGTATCGCTATATCATATCTTGAGTTCAGTGTCGTAATATGTACTGAATTGTGACATGAGGGTATCTTTTTACTCCAAGAAATAACAAAATCTCATTTTTGGTCATCCATCCAATCAAGTATATTATATATATATATATATATATATATATATATATATATATATATATATATATATATATATATATATATATATATATATATATATATATATATAATAAGAACAAAAAATATCCTACAAGACATTTCAGTATATCCAGTAGAATCTTGCTTGCCTGTTACATCATTCTGAAAAAGATTCTTATACATAATATTTTAAATAAAAGTTCCTATTGTTCCTATTGTAAACAGGGCCTAAATTAGCAACCCCACTATTTGCAAAGCTTTTATGCGTTCAAAAATAGGCTTTACCTCATGCCATTCAAACACAAATTCAAATAAAAACAGTGTGTATCATGGTACCAGTGAGTTTTTACCAAGAAGATGGTTGTGGGTCACCATAGTAAAGCTGCTGGCAATTGTCAGTTGTCATCTTAATGCGGCCGAACTGTGCTGATATAGAGAAGAACGAGAGAGGCTTATTATAGCGAAGTCGTGCTGTCAAAGTCTGTACCATCATGTGGGCAGCGTCTCTATAGTAACAGCGCTAGCTTTGACCATAGAGAAAGCTCAATACATGTGCGTGTGCGTGCGTGTGTGAACGGTGAAACCACATGGCTGTTAAATAAAGAAACTAGGATAGATGGGGAGAGAGAGAGAGAGAGAGAGAGAGAGAGAGAGAGAGAGGAGAGAGAGAGAGAGAGAGAGAGAGAGAGAGAGAGAGAGGAGAGAGAGAGAGAGAGAGAGAGAGAGAGAGAGAGAGAGAGAGAGAGAGAGAGAGAGAGAGAGAGAGAGAGAGAGAGAGAGAGAGAGAGAGAGAGAGAGAGATATATTCAAATGAACAGTGGGCTGTGTATGTGTAAGTGGTGATCCTAGGTAATAAGCACGCTAGAAACTAGCCGCAGCCCACACTGTGAAGTCCGCTTGTAGGTGCACTGGATAAAATGGGTCACACACTATTACTGTCACTTCCTCCTACAGTCTCTCTGTGCTGTCTGAGTAGTTTGCTGTACACACACAGACACGCGCACGTACACACTACCGCGCCATTTGACCTTAAGAGCAGGAGTGTAAATATTTGCTTTACACGGCATAACTGTTCTAACATTGATAAGAAACGTTTCTGGAGCAACAAATCAGCATTAGAATGATTTTTGATGGATCATGTGACACTGAAAACTGGACTAAATTGTTATAATATTTCAAAATAGTACGATATTCTGGCTTGTTTTATATATTAAACTGATTAATTAAAAATCTACATAGGTAAATATTTCTATATAATGTAGTTATATTGATGCAAATAAATTAAATTTAAATTGATTAAATATGATAATTTCTTCTGTTCTTCTATTCAATTTTTTTTTCTTTTTTGTTTTGCATTTGTACTTCACCATTTGAACGAATGGCTGTTAGGATGAAATTAGTGAAATTCTAAAAAATCAAGCAAATATCTTTGACTATTAATTTATCATCATCAATGCATTAAAATGCATTTTTTTCTGCAAGCCATATCGATCCTCCTCTACACGCTCTGATTAAGGACATGCCGCAGGTAAACAACATGGGTTTAGAGAGGTTGATAGTGGTAACAGAACTAATGACTTGGAAAACATGACCCTCAAACTGGAACTGGCCATTACGATCATTGTTTTTCGGGTGCTTGCTCGCAGCAGGTGTCCTGGATCTGACCTCAAAACAAGACAATAGGACAGCAGCCATTAAGTCACTCAAGCAGAAGAGGCTATACAGGCTATTGTCAATTGTCTTGGAGAGTCGACACCCCAAAACCCCACCTCCAAATCTCCAAGACTAAGCAGCTTTTTCCCAAGACCATTAAAAGACAGATTATAAGCGTAGTTTGTGGATCCCATTTCAGAAAAAGCCCAAGCGAGCACATTCCAGTAAGATGTTCTGACAAAAACACTCCCCTCAAAAAGTAGTACTGTGGTGCTAATACAGTGATGGTATCAGATGGCATAATATTGAATGAATATCATATGAATATACAACATGACCTAGACTCACTGCGTAGTGCGTACACCCGAATTACAGTCCTGAACTAAATTCTCTTTAGCGTCTTAACTGTCAAATACACAAAAGGTTTACATAAACAGAGCCATTTATATATTTAAGGTCCTGTTCTTCGCGATTCCATCTTTCAAACTTTAGTTTGTGTGAAATGTTGCTGTTAGAGCATAAATAATACCTGTAAAATTATAACACTCAAAGTTCAATGCCAAGTGAGATATTTTATTTAACAGAAGTTCCCTTTCAAAGCCTACAGCGAACGGCCGGTTTGGACTACACCCCTGCACTTCCTTCAGGAATGACGTCACTAGAACCGTTTGTTGACTAACCCTCCGCCCACAAGAACACGCAAAATAGCGGGCGTGGTTTTGTTGCTCTCCCACGTGGAGAAGAGCGCGCATTCAGCGCTTGCATCTCCCCGTTATGGTAAGAGGCGGGACCTTTCCGGGCAAAGTGCGCTAAGCTGCTGTCCAATCACAACACGGGAAGCGCTGGCCCAATCAGAACTCGTTACGTGTTTCTGAAGGAGGGACTTCATAGAACAAGGAAATCATCAGGCCGTTTTTAGGACAGAGAAAACAGTGGTGTACAAATAAGTAAATTGTGTGAAAAATACTGTTTTTTTACACGCGAAACATGAACTCATGTTATATCGCACACTGTAAACATAATCAAAGCTTCGAAAACACGCGAAAAAGGGGGCCTTTAAGTGAATGTAATCAGTTCGGATGTGTGTCAGCATATTTAATCCATGCAGTAGCTCTTAAAGTGACAGCAGCCTAAAATACCTGCTGCACTGTGTCCTTAATGTTAATCAAAGAACAAAAGACAACAGGGAAATAATTTACTGCTCTTGACTGAATAACTTTAGTAGCTTTAAGAATGTGTATATTTAATTCAGTTAAGTCTACGCAGTGTTTTATTTTGACATGTATATTTTATTTATTTAAATATTAATTTCTTACTTGAATGGTACTGTTACAATAAACATCTTGTCCGGCTATCACCAGACCAAGTTCCATCTTTTAGGATTAAATATTGGTCTGGGGAGTCTGCTCTGTATTTTCTACTACACAAGAGGCGTGATCAATGGGCATAGTTCAAATGACTCTGTACTAAATTGGATAGTCCTTCAACCAATCAGATCAACGATCCATCGGTTCTCTATCCGCCACTGTGTTAAACCTGACAATAGCACACCAGGTGTTTAAGCTGGCTTGTGATTGGTCGCCACAAATTTGTAACAGAAGCAGAATAAAACAGTGTACAGGTTCCCAGCCTGAGCTGCAGGGCAAAATCAAATTGCTTTACCCAGTCTAGTAAACATCTGCTGCAGCTTAAAATATTAATGCACTGTTTATGTAATTTATTATCTTATATTGTATTTGTTCTATTATGTCATTTGCATCTTTGTTCTTATTTTAAATAAAGATTTATATAAATACGATTCTGATTGTATAGCCCACCCCTACTTTGGCCTAAATGGTCTGTCATTCTTTTTCTTTTGTTACCTTATAAAGCTACATTTTTAAAATAGAGAAATTGGTGTGGCGGTACTGCTCAGTGACAGAGCAGAAACAGTCTTAACACCAATATGAAAAGGAATAATTATATGATTTTCTGTCTGGAAAAATTGTGATATTGTATTTTTGCCATATTGCCTAGCCCAAAATGGAACCTTTGAGAAGCAACTCAAATGTACTTTTGTGTTATTGGATAGGTAGGTGGATTTGGAAATGGGTGCGCATTCTGCACAAATATATCTACCAAGGTATAATGGTATAGGAGCATCTTAACCAATAACCGTGGGTTTAACTGAAAAACGGAGCAGAAGAATCCCAGACTGACTCTACAGGTGTGCAAGTGGGAATTGTGCTCTGAAATGACAGAAGGGGCAGGGGGAGGGTGCATACTGCTCAATGACTTCTCATCATCAAGATGTGAAAGAACGATTCCAAGATGCCAAACAGAGCTGAAACACAAAACTGACCGTTTGTACAAAACACAGAGAGAAATCCAAGATAACAGCAGAGCACTATTGATAAATAACATCAAGAATTACATTTTGCCAGTCTCAGATCTCGATTTTACAATTTCCTTGAAAGTGTTTTTGAGAAGTCCTTACATTTTGTAGTTAAATACCACTGTTTATCCCAACGTTTTCTATTTCAGGTAATATAGATTCAGATTGTCAGTCGCCTCAGTTTTAGCTCTCTTGCAGTCGAATGATTTCCAAATCTTTAATTAACGATCAAACTATCGTTCTAATCAAAAGAACCTTTTCTTCTGAAGCACTTATTAAGAACCACTGAACGCTGTAACAAATATACTGGAAAATCATAGATCGGAGTCTCAGAGGCTTAAAAATCCAAATTTGTATCATAAATTTGCTTATTAACGCATAGCCATTTCCTTCAGCACACAGATTTTACTTTGAACATAAAGTGGAGCATCAAGACAAATTTCTTCATGTCCCTTAAAAAAAAAAACGTGTCATTTTTTTGCTTTAAATAAAATGTTCGCAATTTCCCCAGACTATCAGCACAGACCTACGACTCATTTTTGGGTCGTGACCCATCAGTTGAAAACCACTTAATGAGGTTCAGTTCTTGATTTTTATTTTTTGCCATGTGGTAAGGAAACTTCCTCTCCATCCCTCACCTAATGTGGTCCTGTAAAATGTTCTTGTGTTCCACTCTTCCCCCAAGGCCCTTTAACCTCAGAACAAAGCAGCCTTGGCCTTCCCATTCACACATGGCTTCTAAGGGGCCCTGGACCCCCCTACTCCTTCCTCGGCCCCTTCTTAAAGATCCCACCCAACCCCCAGCACTCTAAAGGAACTCATTCATAGATCCACCGCTATCCACGTCTGTCCCCGCAAGTGCTGCACGCTCACCCGGGGAAGCAACTGCTCCAAAACCTCCATCTACACTTCCCTCAGACACTAGCATGGGGTAGAGCTCATGTGCCTGGGATGACAAGGGACAACTGGGAATTTGGTAAAAGCAAGGTCAAATTAATCATGGACATTCCTGGAGCAGATCTTAGAAACTCTGCTCCCACAGTCCACTGTGGCGTTGTAACCCCCCCTCCTCACGTTCTGTTCTGCTTTCTATGGAGAATCAGGAAGGCCCAGAAGCGCTGCCGGCATACTAAACATGCTCTCCCAGCTGGGGCCACGTGAGTGTAGGAGGAAGAAAAGACGACAAAAAAAATGAGGAAATGATGGAGAGAGTCTAGAAGAGAAGTCGTATTTGCAGTTAGACAAAGCGTTTGTCTGTTTGCATGAGCATATTGGAGTAAATAAGTGGCAGTAATGGAATAAAACTGTGAAACACTGAGTAAGGGCAGATCCGAATAGCAAGAAAGTTGACTACAGAAAAATAGTTGCAATTAAAATCCAGATTTTTGTCATAAGATTTAATTCTCATTTTTACCTAAAATATTAAACAAACCAACGTATATCTTTTGCAGTTTTAAAGTATTTAGTTGCTTTTTTTTTAAGCAAAAAGTAGGGGTGTCCATGGTTAACCGATTGACCGATTAACCGTTAAAAATTGCGTAACCGAGTGAAACATTTTGCTCGGTTAAGAGGCGTCAATGACGTGCCTTGAATTTAGTTGTAATATATGTTTGCACCCCTAGAGACCGCCAGAGCGCTCCCAGACATTTGTAATATCCACAAGAAGAAGTCATGACCAGCTTTCTAAGTGGGCAATGAAGCGGGCAAAGAAAGCGTGGGAGCACTTTTAAAAAGGAGAGTGACGGAGCAAAATGCAAGTATTGCAATGCAGTGCTTACCGCATTTTTCAGGCTATAAGTTGCTCCGGAGTTTGAGTCGCATCAGGCAAAATATGCGTCATGAAGAGGAAAATAACATACGTCGCACTGGACTAAAAGTCGCATTAGGGCAGAAGCAGAGCGGGAGCCGCGCGCGCTGTGCATAACGGAGCAGAAGAAAGAAAGTTTGAAGTGAGAAACTTGTGAATGACTAGAGAAAAGCAGACGTTACTTTAACTGTAACGTTAATGAAGAAAACAAAAAAGCTAATCGCGGACTGAAAGCAAGATGGCCAGAGCTGAAGGGACGAGTCCACAGATGCTTTCTCTGCCGGGAGAGGCTCCGCCGCGAGAGTCAAACGCTGTCTGTATGAATCATTCTCGGCTGCATATTTTACTAACGTTACATGCTCTAATCGTGCAGGTGCCCTCGCGGCCACTCGCATTGCTCGTGAACTGGAGCGCATCTCATCCTAATTTAACGAAACTCAGCGTACGCCTCGCAGACATGAAATAGATCTTAAGAAACTTGAAATGTCTTTTAACAATTTAAAACGAAAAGAAATAGGCTACTCTCTGATTATGTAATCCATGATGTGCATTTCTCTCTATAGGCGCGTTCACTACGGAGATGGCGGTCGTCAAATTAATAAACTAAAAATAACCCTGACGCACACTATGGTTAACCGAGTATTAACCGCTAAGGGCCTCGGTTAACGGTTAATGAAAAACTTGAAAACGTGCAGCCCTAGCAAAAAGTAACAAACTTATTCGATATTAATGTATTCGTTATTATTACTATTACTATAATTATATATTTTTTTTTTTTCAAAGTTCCATCAAGATTTGATTTATACATAATGCATTAGAAAGGACTTTATCCATCATTTGCTGAAAAACAAAAGACTAACTACATGACTATTAGTCAAATTAAATGGTAAATATGTCAAAATAAGTGAATAGTTTTATCTATCGTCTTTTCATTTTGACACCGATATTAATTTGCATTTCTTTTGTGAAACACAAAATGTGCTATTTTAGGCAGAATATTCAAGGCGCTTCATCAAAAGTTGGTGACAAAAAAATGTAACTTAAATACATCTTGACTGTATAAAATCAACATTCACTTCATTATTTTGGAAACAAGAAGCTCATAAGCTCGCTTACTCAGTCTAACTTCTCTTTTTTGCGTTTCGATGAAAAGGAAAATACAGGGTGAAACAACATGAAATGAGACCTATTTATTTTTGGGTGAAGTTATTAACTATTGTGCGAAATTAATGTCATGGTGTTAAACATCATTACACTCTGAAGTTACCACGTTTGCATCCACAAAGAGAGCTGCATACTGATGTATGCCATGCATGTAGCGGTGGGGATGGGCAAAGGCCATTTGTGTTGGCAAAGTTCCTCTGGGCACGAGTTCAAAGCAGCTGCTTTTACAGGACCTGCGACTGTTTTAGAGCTTTTACTTCATTCATTCAGAATAAAACATAGATAAATGAAGTGTAGCGAAGAATGCAAGACCTCTCCATGCCGAACGCAGAAGCGAATGCGCAGCTATGACGTGATGGGAAACTTGAAGGCTGAAATTTAAGACGGTGTTTGCAACTCACAATTTCCTTCATGTGCTAAACATACAGACCATAAATTTCAGCTCTGAGCAGTGTGACGAAAGGTTGAACCACAACATAAACCCACCGGAGGAAGTGCAACATACCACCACAGAGAAGAGTTTACATGAGCCGAGAGAGGGGAGATATTCCTCCATATTGTAGGCTAAATAACAGGGCTCGAAAATAAGGACTGCTCGATGGCCTGGGGCCAGCGTGAAAGACCCTCGGGACAGCTGACGTAATTGTCACTTGTGCGACTGGCCAGGGCTGTGTAAGAATTTCATATCTTGTCAATTTAAACATTCAAGCCATTTTTAACTATTCAGATTCAAGCACGGGACACAAAGAGCTGTGTCTGAGACAGCTATCCGTGCACTCACACAGAAAGCAAGTCATAAATACTGAAATGAGTTCTAATACTCTCTTGCATTTCATTGCACTTGAACAGAAAAATACAAACAAACAAAAATACGTCAAAATGCAGTGCATTCACGTAAACATTGCTGGCTATGTCTTAACAGAAAATGCATACAGCAGTACATTGGGCCTGTGTATTTGGCCCTAAAGTGACATTTAAATAGCCTAGAAATCTAGACGCACCCTAGCAGCAGCAAATTTAATCTGCCCGCGAGTGTCGTCTAGCAACTCTCAATACCCTTCTGAGCTGTATTCGCCTAACTCTTGCCGGCCCAATCACATCGTGTATAGAGTCGGTGGGCGGGGCCATAATGACGACGGACGAGTTGCGTTTGCGTGCTTCTAGTAAACACAAAAACTGGCGAACGGCGGTCTTTCGAATCAGCTTTGACCGCGACTCTGGAAGACTTGGAGTTAAGCTTTTCTCTGAGAAAAGAACAAAGCCTGAAAAGAACACTGAAGTCATTCTTAAGAAGAGAAGATGTGTTCAGAGTTTTCCCGACCGGATACGGCGAATGTTTAATCTGTCAACAAGCTCTGTTTCACCTTCGTTGCTCTGGTTGGTTGTAGCGCTATCCTATCGCGTGCAGAGAGAGTTTGAAAGACAACCGTTTATCCCGCCCCTCAGATTGAGCCCTGTCTATGGTGAGTTTCCAGACCAAACATCTTGATGTGGGTCTGGCTTGTCAGGCTAACATTTAAAGGGACCGTTCATGAAAATTCTGTCATCAATTAGCCTCATGTTGTTTCAAACAAGCAAGACTTTTGTACATCTTCATAACACAAATCAAAATATTTTTTATGAAATCTGAGAGCTTTCAGTGCCTCCAATGACAGTCTACGCAGCTACAACTTTGGCCTAGTCCACACGTACACGGGTATTTTTATTACCGGAGTTTTTCCTCCTCCGTTTTAAAAAACAATCGCGTCCACACAAGCACGGTTTTAAAAAAAAAATCTGTCCACATGAGAACGCAAAACTACGCTATGATTGGCTGCCTGATTTCCACATGGGTCCCATTCACTGCACCGATGCACATTGCACTGACTGAGGGATGCCATGGACTCAGTGACAGGTAACTGTATACACAGGTGCAGGGCCGAAGTGGACTGTATAGCTTCACACACTTGCTTTACTATTTTGTATTATTGCATTCTGGCGCCTTTGTTCGGCAATACAATGAAATAACTGAACATCTGTAGGATATACATGTGATAAGCGCTGTTAGTGGAGTCCACCGCATAGAATCGACTCACGTAAACCAAAAGGAGATGTGGAAAATCTGACGTCAAACAAAGGAGAGAACGGCGCGCACTTCAATTTAAAAAAACGAAATCTCCGGTTTCACCATCTACACGACAACGCTGTAACCAGAGTTTCTAAAAATCTTCACCCTGGCCGGAGTTTTCAAAAAAGTCCGGTTTTAGTAACCGGATACAGCGTTTGCGTGTGGACGAACAGCCAAACCGCGTAGAAAAAGCTGCGGTTTTGAAAATACCCGTGTTCGTGTGGACAGGGCCTTTGGCACTTTAAAAAGCTCAAAGGGATTATGAATTGAGCTGTTTAGTCCACATTTTCCGAAAAGACGTGATCACTTTACAGGGCTCTAGACTCAACCTTCCCACTGGTCGCTCTGGTGTGACAAACTTTCTCAGTTGGTTGCACCCTTGTTTTTATATTAATCATAATGAACTTGCATGTTGATGAATCGTTCTCTTGATTAATATATGTTGCTTTGTCATTGACGTAAAGATTGACGTCACTAAAAGCTTAATGTGCGCTAAATAGTTTAATCTGAACATTGCTTCCAACAAGCATAAATTTAAAAGAAAACATTACTGAAATATTATCACACATAACATGTATAACAACTGTATTGCCATGAGTGTTATTTTATTAAAGTAATATTTCCATGTCACACCACAGCGACAATAGTAATAGTACTGTATGGCAGCATTATATTTTGTTTTCCTTTTTTATTCAAAACTTGCTGGCTATGTCATCAACTACCTGATATTATGATTCTCAAATACATACATGAACATGTTTTGTTGAAAAATATAAAATGACCTGTCAGTGGATCTATAATGTGTGATGGAGATCGCCATGTTAGTTTGCGCCGCAGTTATAATAAGATTTGTTCACTTGACACAAAAAGATTTTGGAATAAGATGGCTAACTGTATTGTTTAGTCCACTGTCTATAATAGCCTAATTTAGAGATCACTATTTTTTTTAACCGACAACTTTGATCGGTTAACGTTGATACGGTCAACCATCGGTCAAACGGTCATCGGTTAACATCCCTAGACCAATTTGCAGCTTATTAGGTCAATTGACAACATCATTGGGTTTAAAAGGAGCCTCTTAGAGTGGCAGTGTCTCTCAGAAGTCAAGATGGACAGAGGATCACCAATTCCCCCAATGCTGCGGCGAAAAATAGTGGAGCAATATCAGAAAGGAGTTTCTTAGAGAAAATTGAAGAGTTTGAAGTTATCATCATCTACAAAGCATAATATCAAGATTCAGATAATCTAACAATCTCTATGCATAAGGGTCAATGCCGGAAAACCATACTGGATGCCTGTGATCTATCACATACAGGAATGCAACTGTAATGGAAATCACAACATGGGCTCAGGAATACTTCCAGAAAACATTGCCAGTGAACACAATCCATCGTGCCATTCGCCATTGCCGGCTAAAATTCTATAGGTCAAAAAGAAGCCATATCTAAACATGATCCAGAAGCACAGGCGTTTTCCCTGGCCCAAGACTCATTTAAAACTGACTGTGGCAAAGTGGAAAACTGTTCTGTGGTCAGACAAACCAAAATTTGAAGTTCTTTTTGAAAAACTGGGACACTATGTTATCAGGACTAAAGAGGACAAGGACAACCCAAGTTGTTATTAGCACTCGGTTCAAAAAAGTACATCTCTGATGGTATGGGGTTGCATGAGTGTGTGTGACATGCATGGGCAGCTTGCACATCTGGAAAGGCACCATCAATGCTAAAAGATGTATCCAAGTAAGAGAACAATATGCTCCCATTCAAACGTTATCTCTTTCAGGGAATACCTTGCATTTTCCATCACAATGCCAGACCACATACTGCATCAATTACAACATCATGGCTGTGTAGATGAAGGATCCGGGTACTGAGATGGCCAGCCTGCAGTCCAGACCTTTCACCCTTAGAAAACAATTGGCGCATAATAAAGAGGAAGATGCGACAAAGAAGACCCAAGACAGTTGAGCAACTAGAAGCCTGTAATAAACAAGAATGGGACAACATTCATATTCCTAAACTCGAGCAACTTGTATCCTCATTCCCCAGACGTTTGCAGACTGCTATAAAAAGAAGAGGGGATGCCACACATTTGAAAGTTCCCCATCAATGCATTCTGTTTTGTGTGTTCTGTAGTGTTCTGTAGCAGGGATGGAAATTAGCACTCGCCACCAGCCAAATGCGGGTGATTTTGAGTTGTGGCGGGTAAACTCGCTTCACCTACCGGCCACCGTGGCGGGTAAATAAAAATAGCATACTGTTTCCCCTCTTTGTAAACTTTGTTCAATGCATGCGAGTGCGGCCGTACGTCCGAATATGATATATCGTTTTCGCCGTCATTACCCGGATGTAGTGCCAGAAGACGCGAATACGAACTTGCGCGCGCTGAAAGAAGATCCGTCACTGCGCATCATCCGAGAACAAGCACTCGTCTCACAGCGCGCAAATATTGAGTTCTCTTTCAAGTCTTGCGCTTAAATGGACAAACTCACACAAAAAGTATGTCAACATGTCCATCTTGATTAGTATCCAAGCAGACATAGTCTGAATATGCCTCAAGTGAACGTTATACAGTCGAGAAAGAAGGGCATATCCCTAGCCTTTACTGCTGTCTGTTTAATGTCAAACAAAATTATATCACTCACTGCTCTTGAATAGCTTTTGTAAGTTTAATAAGAATTCATCTTTAATTTAAACAGTTCAAATATGCAGTTATTTTTACATTTGATTACTTTATTTAATTTCTGTACCTTTCTGCAAGCCATTAGGCCTGTACATTAGCTATTATTAAATGTACACATGAGTGAGGTCAAGTTAAACATTTTAGTTTGAATTTTATTTTATACTGTGGATTGTTGCAATGTGCTAAATAAATATTTGCATAATTTGTAATTGATTTATTATTTGAAACTTTAATTCATGCAATCGCAATGCCTTGATTTTTAGTAAAGTTGCACAGTCACAGCATTAGCCATAAATGCAATGGTACTAATAGTTGGCATAATTTCTTTTGGTGTTTCGGTCAATAATTTTTATTTCTGTGCATCCCTACTGACATTGTACTGCTCGGTGTGTCGTCAACACGCTTCAGAAGATGCCAAAACTAATAGTTTCATTGTTTGGACTAAAAACCTAAAACTGGAAGCCATAAAAGATCACGAATCATCCAAATGCCACATCCAGGTAAAAAAAAAAAAAGCGCACAGAGCACAGAGCCCTACTCATTTAATGAAATGTATATCAGTTCATGGTTTGTGTGTGTATAAGAGAGATAGAGAAAATGTAAACAAGAAAATGGCTGGTAAAAACATGGAGTGGCTGGTAGATTTTGAAATTCACCAGCTACAGTGGCCGGTGGACAAAAAAGTTAATTTCCATCCCTGTTCTGTAGTGTCCCAACTTTTTTGGAATCAGGTTTTTACAGGTGATAGTATTGCATTGTTACAGATTATTATTGATCATGTGTACATGTCTAACAGAACGTACCTTAACATGCTGTCACTGGCTGCAGAATCCCTTATTTGTTGGTTCATTGCGATTCAGGACGAGAACAGATCAGATCGTACATCTAATGTTATGGGCCAGGGGGCTCGCATGATCGCCCAAATCTGTTTTTCAGATGGGCTACCAAAACCTAAGCACATTGGTTGAGTGAAATAACATTCCATCTTGATCTACATTGTTCACTCTATTGACTTAATATTTGAAGAGCACGACTTAAATATTTGACTTTAATATTTTTTATGAATTGTGGGTGGATGAGAAATAAATAATTTTGTTTGTTTAATAAATACGTTTTGAGAGCCCTGTCAGAGAATTTTTCCGGTTCCCGCTTTCAAAACAACCCCTCCCGTGAACTGACAAGGGAGCTAAAGCTCATTAAATATGCAAATCTTCTCCAATTCTAGCCGTGGGCGTTTACTTCCAAGTCTCCAGTGTGGCACGCCCAACAAAACTGAGTATTTATTGAGAGCAGAGGTGGAAAGAGTAACAGAATATTCTACTCAAGTTAAAGTACTGGTCTAAAAATCAAGCGGCAACCTCCCGCGATCTCTCTTGAAGCCAATACGGAAGTAATGTAAACTGCAATTCCTCAACTGGCCACTAGGGACAGGCTCCAGAAGGGAGCAGAATCTCATTGAGCCCCATGTTAAAATTCTCAACTTTAAAGCAGAAAAAAACATGTTTACAGTCTGGTACAAATTGTGGTTTTGGCTTATAAGGCTAATTTTGATCTTCATGACAACTCTGAGGGGGGTGAATTTTTTTATAACTCATTCGTTTACGTTATATAAAGCCTTAAGGTTCTGCATAATTAAGGGCGTGGTTACAGGTGGATAGCCATTTATCCGCCGTCTATAGTTATTGCGTCACCTCAGCTCCGCGCACATCCCGCCTTTTTGCCCATTTTCTGTTATCCGGGAGTGACACGCGATGACTCGCTCACAAGATGGCAACGCCCAGCTCGGCCATACTTTAAGCTTCAGAACGGCTTATCGGAATCCTATGGGTGACGTCACGGACACTACGTCCATATTTTTTTACAGTCTATGCTAAAAATGTACTCAAGTTAAAGTAAAAAGTAGCTCATTTAAAATGTACTCAGAGTAAAATGTACTTAGTTACTTTTTTTAACAGTGGGGGTGGGGGACTCTCCCCTGTAGTGTTGTGAAATAATGAGATTTTCACAATATGACAACTATCTCAGAAAACATCACGGTATTACACTATTATTTAATAAATAAACTGTACCTATTTTTCAATTATGGTTATTATCACTAGTTAAAATGATGTTAAATGTATGAAGATGATTGGTCTTTTTTGGGGGGTTGAACAAATGCTTTATTATAACAAACTTAAAACCATTTGTTTGTTTTGACCTCAGTTGACCTCAGACAACAGTATCCATTTTTTTAAAGCCAGTTCAATTCCAAAACAATATTTAAAACATCACAGATAACGTAATGTTTAAGGAAGCAAGGCATAAAAACAAGGATATAGTAACAATGCAGAACTGGCCCCATAATCACCAGCTACGAAAATCACACACCATCCTTCTTGAAGACAAGAATATAACGGTGAAAGACATCTTCATCCTCAATACTTTATGAAATTCAGTGAGAAAATCTAAAGATGTGTTCCAGTCTCCAGAATGAGGCTCACACGTGGTCTCAGAGAAATGTGGGCTGACAGGGCAGAATGATTCTAGTGGCTGAACTGTGACTGTCTCATTTGCCCCGGGGGCATCAGAGCTCATATCTAACTTAAGCATGGGAAAGAGGTCACTGGCACAGCTGTGTCTGCTCAAGGTTCATGAAATAAGTATTAAATAAGCAATACCAAAGAAATTTTTACCACAAATTTAGTTTAATGTTCTTTCATGACCAAAAAAAATCATAATTGTCAAAATGACTTATTAATAGTTCTCATTTCTTGATAATTATAACAGATATTATTTGTAAAAAATAAATAATAATAAATCTATCTGACTGACTTTATTTTTGAGAAAAGCACAATCTAGATTCTATATTGTCACAATATGAGAAATGATTTGTGCACTTTTTAGTTTAGTGCATCCACATCTCCACAGAAACTACAAAAAAAATAAAAATTATATTTTGAAATGGACGCCAACTGTGCATTAAGTTAAGCTTAAACCTCTACAAAGAAAGTTTGACAAAATCTGTGATCTGGGAATATTGTGATTTTGGCTGCTATTCGGCCATATTTCGATTAATGACATTGGTCAAATGTATCCAATTGGCCAGTCATCATAGTTGGTTAATTTCCAGTCATCATACTTAGTTGGTTAATTTCCACAATCTAATGAAAACCACTTATTACGCATGATTTCTATTGTGACCTCTTTTTTTGCAAAAACTGTAGGAATATATTTGAAAAGATTCAGGCAATTTTATGCATGTCTGAAAAAATGGTGTTTTCTAAGAGATTCACAATTTTACCATATTGTTATTTAGTCATACAACATAGTGTTTGCTCGTAAAACTGCACTAGGTTTTAGTACATGCTTAGCAGTTTGCAGAGAATCTGCGAAAGACTTGTAAAATCCTGGCAGAACTCCAGTACATCTAAAACACCATCAAACAAGCACCATTTCAAACACTAAGTTCACTTTGTTCCTTTGTCTCTTTTGTTAAGATCTAAAGTTTTCTTTGAGCCGGACATCAACTTGAGGCAAGAGCAACGAAAAGTACAGAATCGCTGCACACTGTGCACAGAATAAAGACAAGAGAAATACAAAGCTACATCTATGACATCAGAGGCACGCTGAAGCAAAGATGAATACAGCATTTTGACGATGCAGAATAACTATAAGCCTGCTGCAGGGCTCAATAATGATGCAAATGTAATATTAGTTCCCCATTTAAAGCACACAGAAGCTTTAAAGGAGAAGTAAAGTAAAAAATAAAATTTAAAAAAAAAAGATGTTTAGCAGAAGGTTCAGGCTGCTATTTGCCATACAATGAAATCATACAGAAACCAGTCACTTTCAAGGGGGGATATTTAGTGAATAAGGACTTTTTGAAATAGGCTTGTGCGGATGGAAGATAATGGCTGACCGACATCATGATGGACAGCATACCATCGTGATGCCATGCCCTCCCCTTTTGCGAGGCTTGCTAGTGCGACACCCTAATCCTAGTCTCTTCCATAATTCACCTAAAAACGTTGCAAGGGTTGTTCTGTAAATTAAATTGAGAAAATAACTAAAGCATAGGCCTGTTGAGATAGTCAATAAATCAATTAATCGCACGATAAACAAGATGTGAGCTCAATAATTTTTCCGGCCGCGACAAGTTCCACTTGCATGCTTGTTTTCTTCATCTCTCGTTGACTGCGCTTGAGCGTCTCGTCCGTTGATGAGGTGTTTATACTCGACATGCAGACGGGGTGCTGGTGTGATGAAACGTCATGCTCGGCCAGATTCGCCTAAACTCGTGCTTCTTCAGTTGAGGAGCCGCACGCAGTTACAAAATTTGATGTGCACAGCACCAAGCGAAATGGGGTCTCGCACACTCCTCGTTGACGTCATTTTTGCCGCGCGGACACGTCGAGTATAAACGTGGCTTAAAGCTACACTGAAGTTGGCAGTTTGATAAATGCAAGTTAATTATTCAGTTCAATCTTTGTGTGCTAAAAAGGCACATAAGTTTCTGTAGAGGTGGCAATACACAGTCTCCTTTTGTTTGCATGTCATAAGTTTCTTCTCTCTTGCTCTCTTGATCAAAATCTCACCTAGCTTTCCTCAGAGATGGTCAAGTCAAGTTTGTGCATGATTACAAGATATAAAATGTTCTTTAATACTGTATCCTAAATTGTTAATAATTAAGTTGTATATCATATGCTGAATTAATTTCTGGATTGTTAACGATTAAAACAAAAAAAACTAAAACCAGGACCATACAGAACCGAACCGTGGGTTTTGTGAACAGCAGTTTTCATCCATTTTATTTATTGTTTTTGGTTGTTTTGTTCATTTATTGTGGATATTTAAAATGTTTTCCGTTTTCAGTGTTAAATAGTCTTTAGAAATAAAAGTTTATTGATCTTTGAAAAAATGTACCTGCATTATTATGCCATTATCATTATTTGAGATGAAAATGGTCTCCGAATGACAATATTACCGTTTATCGCAATAATTTCTTGGCCAATTTATCGTCCAGCAAAATTTGTTATCGTGACAGACCTACTAATGCATACATGCAATTTTAAATACTGTAATGCCAGAGATGTGACGTGTTAAGGCCTGTTCACACCGGGCCGATTTTTGCATGCGTTAATCTCCGACGTTTAACACCTTGTGACTAAACAAAGGGCTTCAATGTGAGTGTGCACACCAACGCAGAAAAACGGCAGGCGTAAAAGAGACATTTTTAAAAAGACGCCTTGGGTTCGTTTTTTTTTTTTTTTTTGACGCGCCACGTTCAAAACTTGCTGACTAATGAGATCGATGCTTTTGTTCATGTGCCTGGAGCTGCTGAAGTGACAAGAAAGCAAAACTTGGTGGCGCTTAAGCACAAACCGGCCTTGTGGAGCACACATTGATAAGATGAAATAGTAGTAAGTAGACAGAGAAGAAGATGAGTTGCTAATATCTGTCACTGTGACACCGCTGCTTGCTAGAAAAAAAGTGTGTGAATGATTTTGGCAAGCACGTAAATACTGTCTCTCTTCTTCTTCTGTGTAACATGCGAGTGTCAGAAGCGTCGTAGCACCACCTTGTGTAGCGGGAGCGCCATCTACTGAACGTGCACGTTCATCGTCAGTGAAAAAAAAAAAAAAAAAAAAAAAACGTGCCGAAAAACGTCTCGAAAAATGCTGGTGAAAAACGTTCGCGATATTCATTCCGGTTTGTACAGGCCTTTTTTATCTGTGAAAATATCATGCCAGTCAGGCTACACAAATATTCAACTTGACATTGTCTTAGACTGTGCATTTAACTTAGAATATTAAATTTTGCACAAGAAACCAGCCCTTATTAATGAACTATTATAGCAGCCAAATATAGTCTCTCAGGAAATCTTGCTCATTGTCACATAGCTCTTCTGTGGCTACTGTACTGAAGCAGCAGATTAAGATAAACCAAGACTTCAGCGAATGTTCAATAACTTTTGTCTATTTAATAATTTCAAAGACAATTTGCCAAATCAAATTAAAGAACGAAGGTGATTCTGATAACTCAAATTTATTAACACAGAAGAACAAGAAAACAGGAACAACACTCAGACCGAAATTTGACTTATAATTAGCAGCACAATTAACTTTTTGTCGTGCAAAGCATTGCATAGAAATGATAGTTTTTAAGTAGAAAATAGTATTTATGTAATGAGATGTATTAAAAGTTAATATATATATTTCTTAAGTGAAAGGAAGCTACTTTCTTTTTCCCCTCACATGCAACCTATTGCATAGCGTGGATTAGTCATTAGTTGGTTTAGTAAAATAAAGAAATTATAGTTTAAGTAGAAAATAGTATTTATGTAAAAAGATATAGTAAAATATGCCTGCCCACCCCCCACGGCTACAATATCATTGCCCATTGTGATGTTTTACTTTAAACATTATCAATTGCCAATTTAGAGGACCTAGCCCAAACCTGTTGAAATTTCAGTCTGTTCTGCACACAAAGCTATTGTATGACTTTAGCAGATTTAGATGGTGTTATTTATTAGGGGTGCGATGAGATT